>NC_091441.1:121749865-122061966 GCF_964237555.1 Oryctolagus cuniculus
TCAAAGAATCTTCTGCTGTAGGGTTATTTGTTGTAGAGAAGGAGAAGGCCAGCTGAGCCTTTCAGCACAGTCACTCAATACGTGACTCTCTCTGCTGAGTTCCCCACACAGGAAACTTTTACATTTAGTTAAATAAACTTCATATTAATGACTACTGGGAACAATTGTTTTTGTGTAACAAATATGTCCTTTTTTTTTCCGAGTTAAGAAAAATCTGATTTTCTTCCAAGCGCTCTGAAGGGGAAATGAGCATTCGAGTGGAAAAGGGAGACGGGGATCCGAGCTCCACGCGCAGCAGCCCCACAGCTGCTGGCTCTGAATATTTGGCTGAAGGTGGCTCTCCAGCCACTGCCCTGCTTTGGCTTAAATAGAGGTAATGAGGCTTGAACCGCGCTTGCCTCTCAGGAGTGTGCCGTGATGAATGGAAATGCCATTCGCAAGCTGCTGTGAGCCCTCTGCTAGGGAGCTATCTGGGTAGCACAGCGTCCTCTTCAGCACCGGGGGACAGTCTTCCCATATCAGCGTAATCTGGAACGCTCTGTAGGTTGCCGAGCCGGGGGTCCGAATGGACGGCTCCCAGGCCCGCACCACTGACTGTCCTCTCCGTTCTTCTATTTTTTCTGTTGCACTTGCTGTACGCTGCTGTTGTCAACTGATTGTCTAACGTGAGTGTTATCTGGTTGTTTCTTAAAAACGAAAGTTCAAGGGGAGCAGAATCCAGATCTGCTTGGCTGTCTTGTGCCCTGATACAGAGCAGGGGCTCCACAGAGACGGGCTTGGTGAGGGACGAGTGAATGACGCTCTTCCTCCGTGACAAGGCTTGGCCACCCTTGTGGAGACACTCGTAATCACTCAGAGCCGTTGAAGGAAGTGAGCCGGCAGTACGGCTGCACAACAAGACTGATCAGTCGCCATGGATAATCCCCGTACTTCCTCCATGGGGAACTGATTTTCGCATCCATACAGATCCAAAGATGAAGTGTGTTAAACCCATAACAGCCGCCTGCGAGGACCCACCCCCTGCTCCTGCAGCCTCCCTTGTGCTGCGGCCCCACGGCCTCATGACTGGCGCCTTCTCAGAAAGGCAGTGGGCAGGGAGGGAGACCCCTTCCTTCTTTCTGACTACATCTGTTCCTTTGTGGGAGCTAAAGATGGCAAAGAACCTTTCGTCTTGAAATCTGTGGTTGTAGGAATTCCAGGGTGATGTGTTTTGCGTGAGTGTGGACGCCTGGTCTGTGGTTGGGTGTTACTACCCGGCCTTCCTGAAGAATGACACCGTGTGCACCTTGCAGTGTCCCGAACCCTGCGCTGGCTCCTTCCACTCGCAGAGTGACATCTCAGCCCTCCCCATGCACTCAGTTTTCCTCGTAATGCAGTCCCACGACAGTGGTGATGAGCAGAGATTCTGGGCTTAGGTACCCAGCTCTGCCTCGTGGGTGGCCTGGAGCAACTTGCTTGGCCCTCCTTAGCCTCTGTTGGTCCCTGTGTAAGAGGGACAGGCAGCAGAAGCTGTCTTGCGGGCTGCTTCCAAGATTAGATGGAAGTGTGCATCTGAAGCACTCGGGTGGGGCCAGGGCCCAGGTGGGGGCAGCCCGGGAAAGCACTGTGTCTGACCGCCCCTTCTCGAGGCGGAGCTGTGAGCCCCGGGACCACAGTTCCCTTCAGACTTCTTTGCTTCCTGCGCTGCCTCATCTCTCCCCCACTCTCCCAAGTTCCAGCTCACCCTGCTCCCACCCCTAGAAATCCCCCCCAAAAGTGACTGCTTTTCTGCTCTCCACAGTTCGAGTGGTGTCTCCTTGCTTAAATTCACTTTTTCGGAGATAAGGTAGCAGCCCCTGGAACCGGCTACTCCTCAGGACTGCCCTGTAGTTCCTCCTTTCTCATGTGCAACGCTAAGGCAGCGTTGGTCCCCTGTACTGTGCTGTTGGGCTGTCACCGGGCTGCGAGCTGTGCTGTGGTCCTACCCAGAGCAGTGGATGCACAGGGATGGCTCAGTGGAGGGACCTTCCTGTGGCCGCCACAGGCCTCCCTCCCTCAGAAGGCCCAGCTTCTTCTAAACTAAAATTCCTCAGACAGTAGGTAGCGCGACCTCAGGAGCTCTGGGGCTTGGGGCGAGGTAGGGAGCTGGGTGGCATGTCTGATGTGCCTATGGCTCACGAATTCAGCTGGGGAAAGTGGAGCCTCTTCAGAGCCGTGATGCTTCTCTCATGCCAGCTATCTCTTTGCCTGGAGCAGAGTCAAGAACAACAGCCTGGGCAGCAGAGTGCTGTGGTGTTTGAGAAGCTAGTGATGGGTTATTTCTTGACAAAGTATGAGGGCCCCGTACTTCGAGAACTGTGTCTTTCTTCGGGAGGAGAAACAGCCTGGAGGGGTGGTGGCTCCCTGCGGTTTTGCTCAGCACCTTTGGTCCAGGCAGAGTGCTGGGCTGGAAACAGAAAGGGCCTTCCTACACGTGCCATGGGTGCAAGCAGCAAGGCTCGCAGAGCCCAAACCACATCCGACCCAGACTACACGTCTCCAGCGAGCAGAAGCAGCAGGCCTTGGGCAGTTCTCCTGAGGATGCAAACAAGGAAGTGTTGGGGGAGCAGCATGTGCTCATTTCTGAAGTTTGGGAGAACTTAGTTCTACTCTGGCTTCCCACCCAGCTGCTGGGAGGACTTTCCGCAGGCTTGAGTCTCTCCATCTGTGCAGGAAGCTGTTGAAGCAAAAGGTCTGTGGAAGTCCCCAGCTTCCCTCCTTCAGCGAGCTCTCACAGGCCGGGGTTACCCACGTGGTGACGTGGAAAGAAGAGCGCACTTTGTATGTCATGAAGCGTGTACTCTACCCAGGCAGGGTTCCCAAACCCAGTGGTCAACTGCAAGCCCTCATCCCAGCAGGCCTCCCAGACGGGACTGTTGGTGGCTGAATCCTCCTCCCACCCAGTTCATAACCTGACACTTCAGAAGGCGGCCATATTTGGAGACGGGGGTCTTTACAGAGATAATCAGGTTAAAATGAGAACATTAAGATGGACCCTAATCCATTGTCCTTACAAGAATGGGGGAAGGGAAGGCATACAGAGCGGACCACGCTGAAGACCAGAAGAGGCATACGGAGCGGACCACGCTGAAGACCAGGAGAGGCGTACGGAGCGGACCACGCTGAAGACCAGAAGAGGCGTACGGAGCGGACCACACTGAAGACCAGGAGAGGCATACGGAGCGGACCACGCTGAAGACCAGAAGCCAGCCACCCAGCAGCCCCGCGAGGGGCTCAGAGGACACTGGCCCTGCAGCCCTTGCCGCGGCTGCCCGCCTCCATCACGGAGGGGAATCGGTTCCTGCTGTGGAGGCCACCACAGCCTGCTGTTCAGTTACGCAGCCCCGGAGAACCGGCGCCAGGCCTCGCCAAGGAACAGCAGAAATTCAGTGTGCTGATGGAGAACTCCAGGCAGCACCTGGGATGAGAGGGAGACTGCAGGGCTGCCCCTAGAGCGCCTCGGTCTTCGGTCAGAAGTCGGACATAAACTCACTCATTATCTGAGGAAGGGAAGAAAACGGTTCAGAAGCTACAGTTCAGGGGCCAGATGCTCGCCTAGGCTCTGGGGGTGCGGTAGGGGAGGAGGCAACGTGGCCCCGCCTCACAGCCCTTGTGGTGGGTGACTTGCTGAGGGAGAGGTGGCACCTGCTGAAGAAGGCGTAACAGGCTAGACGGCCTGGACGTGGGGCTTGGGGCCACTGTGCCCGAGCAGCTTTGCAGAAACAGAATGAAGCGGGGCGCTGAGGAGGAGGTGCCCAGGGAGAGCGTGTGTGGTCAGGTGGGAAGGTGTGCCCGAGGCTGGAAGCAGCCTCCTGTGACTGCAAGCAGAGAACAAGAAGCAGTGATGTGGAGATGGAAGCTAGTGGGTTAGAAAACACGAGCAGTTGAATACCTTTTGTGGAAGAAGAGACCAAAACTGTGGCAGAGAGTGAACTGTCCAGTTCATTGGACCGCAACCGCTGGCCATTCTTGACCCTGTCAGCTGTTCTCTCGTCTCCAAGGTCAAGAACCAAGGGATGGTCAAGGCAGCCGTATGCAATCTTTTGGAGTTCATGGACACAGCTGTTCTGGATGTCTCCTTCCAAATTCCCCAGGGAACTGACCAGGACCGCTTAAAGGAAACTTAGAGATGGGGACCCACAGAGTCCAGCCCTGCATCAGCTTTTCCAGGTTCAATGAGTTTCCTTCCCTCCCCAGAGCTGATGTCACCTGCAGAGAAGAGGAGCGTCATGGCAGGGGTTAGGGGTGATTGTAGACATCTCAGACGGCTTTGCTTAGAGAACATGAGGGGGGAAGGCAACATGGATTCACTTAAGACCAGCTTCAGAGTCTCCTTTTTGAGAAAATTTTATGCAATTTCTGCTCTCCAAGCAAGGTTGCATGTTACAGAGTTCAGTGAGGAAGATGTGTGCCACTGTGTCCCTAAGCAGCATTTTCTGTCTATGCTGACCCCACAGTGTGGCTTTTCCACTTGTCCCTTGTGTCAGTGCTCCTCCCCAGCCCAGCCATCGGTACCTGTGGAACTTGACAGAGACTTAATTCCTGTGAGTCATCTTCAAAGGGCGAGATTTGGTGGGGGAACGATTTTCATAAGGCTTCCAGAGTTGAGGGATTTGTGAAAGTGGACCCCCCCTGCACGATAAAGAGCGTGTGCTTGTCTGTGCCGGGGGTGTCCATGGCTACTGGATCCACTGAGAGCTGCTGTAGGCCCAGAAAACGTAGGCTGTTGTTTGGTGTGTTCAGGATAGCACCTTGGGGAGCAGAACACAAATCCAAACTATTCCAGATGACTACAAATGGCTCAGGGAAGCAGATGTCCCAGGCTGAATGATTTCACAAACTTGGAATGGAGTTAAGGCAACATTTCCTAGGTCTCAATATGGAAGAAAAAAAAAGGAAAATTCAAGAAATGCAGTCTGTTTCCCAAATGCCAGCTTGCTTTCTGCAACAGTCCAAAAATCTATTACCAGACAAAACAAAGCCGAACCACGAAGAGGCATCTGCTTCCACACAGGCTTATTCCTCCTTCAAAGGCACACTCGCGGAAGACTTCATTCGTTCAGTCAAGCGCTATTGACTTTGGATTGTCAAATGCTTTTCATTGTCCACAAACTGTTTTGTCTCAATTTATGTGGCCAATGGGAAAATAACTATAACATACATTGTCTGGGGAAATGGACTGGAATTAAGATCTGTAAGATGGTCATTTGAATCTTTCTCAAAGAGAGTCGGTAATTCCGAGGCTGGGTTGATGGAATTCGAAAACGGGTTTGGACAAAATTCCCAGTGATAAAAAAAAAACAAAAAACCCAGGCAGTGTTATATCAGCCCCCAGCAAAAGATTGTCAGTCTCCTCTTGCAACCCTGAATTTCTGCTCTTTGGAATTAATTCAATTAAGAATCCAAAGGAAATTCTGTCAGAAGAGAGTCTAGATTCAGGAGTGTTTTGTAGTAACTGATGTCACAATGTCTTTACTTATTTTACTTTGGGAAACAAAGGAAGTGCAATAAGTGAATTTGGGGGTAGGTGCATCAAAGTATGGCTTGTTCTTCATTACTATTCTCATTCCCAGCCTAAGGCCTTGACTGTTTCAATACCAAAAAAATCAGAATTCTGTCTAAGCAGACACACAAAAAAGTCTTTATATCTAGTGCTGAAGGGACAAGTTGAACAGAGTTCATTTGTTCTTTAAAACTCTGCATTATCAGTTTGAATTTTCCGAAGGTATGCATCCTACTTCCTTTACACCGTGCACCTAAGGAAACCTGTACTCCGGCAGGCCACGGGCTGGGCTACGCTGAAGAAGTTAGGTTACTCTCACATCTGGTTCATGCTGGTGCCTTCCATGTTACCGCAGCTGATTGCACACTGAGGCCAATGACACAGGAAGATTTATCAAGCTACTCTTGCAAGCACCTCTTATCTCACCAGGAAGGCATCTCCCAGAGGTTATGAGGAATGGCTAACGGTGAAAGACAAAGAAACTGGAAGCAGAGCTTCTTCTGGGACCATGGATTGCTAGCATGACTTACCTGCCCCTCTCTCCTCTGCACAAGACCTCGCTGCGGCTCCCCTCTGACCTCAGCTCCTGTTCAGGTCCTCTGTGTTCTCGGCAGCCCTCTGAGTGCATCCAGAATCCCCAGGTGCTCTGGGGAGCTTCCTCCCTGTCCCTGCCCACCCGGTAGTCATAGTCATGGTGATCTGTTCCCTCTTCCTTTGCATGTTTGCTTGTGGGACGCTCACCTCATCCAGCTCGGCCTAAGACCTGAAATTTGAGCTTCCCAGCTGCCCGCTCTCTTCTGCCTGAGCCTTCCCGCCATCCTGTCCCACTGAGGCTGTGATCACACTGCATGGTCTGTCATCCTCACTGACTGTCTCCTGGGCAGGCCGGCGGTGCTTGACATAAAAGAGGCAAAATCCCTCCATAGGAAGGATATCCAATGACACTGGTATGGCCTTTCATACTATTTTTTCAAGAGAAGTTAGTCACATGAAAAAGGCTTACTTTTTGCATAATAGAAAAATATCATATATACCAGGATTCTGATTCTATAGTCATATAGTGTGTTTTTATACTTGTATGGATATATACACACACACACACACACACACATATATATATATATACATGTGCATCAATATCTCATCTATTTTTTGAATCATGGAATAATATGTCATTTTTTACTCCAGATTTTTCTCTAGATTTCATTTGGTGAACATAGATTGCTATTATAATCAGAAGAAACATGCTATTCTTAAACAAATGGCAGACAGGAACCATGTTTCCATGGGGCCTTCACACCTAAGCACTGTGAAGGGGAGTGTGGTGTTCTCACGAGGGTTCAGCACGCCGCTGGAACATAGGAGATAGTATGTTTGTAAAGTAAGCTTATGGCCATTGAGACCACGGCACTAGGGTGCGCATGGAATTCTTCCCTTCAATTCCCCAGCCCCACCTCCTCATGGCATGATTTACAGGAGTCAGTGATGTCAGGCCTCAGAACAGGTCTGTCCTGAATGGTGTGGGATAGCTCTGAAAAGCAGATGGGAGGAAGGGCTAAAATGTGGGATGGACCCTAGCAGTTGGAGAGGCTGTATTCTTTCTCCTATGCCTGTGGTGTAGTGCTTTGTCGACAAACCTCTGAAAGGTCCTCTGGAGATCAGGAAGCCTGCCCTTCCCCTAACTCCCACCCTCAGGGAAGAACCAAGTCGGTCACACAGAGGTGACGGCCAGCCCAGGGCCCCGGAAGCCCGGTGAGGAGCTGCTCCGTGGTCAGACTTGAGCCGTGAGTCTGACAGCCAAAGGCAAGAGCTTGGCTTCGTCACCTGTGACAGTGAAGTCAGTCTGTTTCTCTGGGTGAGGAACGGGGCTATGAATACGTGCCTGTAATGCCAAGGAGGATCCCAGGATGGCAGGCACAGGCCACGCTCGCAGCTCGGCATGGGATGTCTGCCCATGCTCGGTGTGGGTCAGCTCTGGGATCTGCTTTTAGTCCCACCCACTCTACACCTTATGTGTTTTCAATTTTTTTTTTTATTACTGTCTTTCTCGCTTCAGCTTCAGTTTCCTCAAGGTGTTTGTGTGCAGTTGTCAAAAACCTTTACCTTGTCCTCTGTAGCTTGTTGTGACTTCCATAGACAGTTGTGCTTCGACATCCTTAGGGAGTTGGTTGTAGGACACTGTCCTGCCCACCGCCACCAAACCTGAGGGTGCTGACGTCTCTGACATGGTGTTTGCACGTGGCCTCTGCACACCCTCTTGCAGCCTTTACATCATCCCTATATTCTGGGTAACACCTAATACAATGTAACTATTGGGTAAGTAGTTGTTAGACTGTGTTGCTTAGGGAATGATGAGAAAACCATTTATACACGTTCGGGACAGATGCATTGTTTTTCAAATACAGGTTGAGCACTCCGAATCTAAAAATCTGAAACCTGAAACATTTTGAGCCCCAAAATAATGTGCCAAAATTTGGGGGTTTTGGAGCATTTTGGATTTCAGATTTTCATGTCGGAGATACTTAACTGGTAAAGACTATACAAATCTTCCAAAATCCAAAGCCTTTCTGGTCCCAAGCATCTTGGATAAGGGATTCTGCACCAGTACTTTCCGACTGCTGTTGGCTGAGTCCACAGATGAAGGGCTTGTGGCTATGGGAGCCGGCTGCACTGATCTCGGGTTGGGCCTTATGTTGGACCCTGTGCTCTGAGGCCTCTCTTGAGGTCGGAGCCTTCCTGTGCTCCACTCTCCTCATCTCAAGTTCCAGCTGTGCTTTTGGGTTATGTATCCTGTGCTCTTGACCCTGAAATAGCTGTGGACCATTCTGTAGTTGAAAAACGACATGTTTTAGGACAGCCCCGAGTGCAAGTCCCGGCTCTGTTTCTTGCCATCTGCATGATTTCAGGGAGGTTACTGGACTCCCTGGGCCTGAGTAAACCACTGTTGGCTGATGCGGGGAGGACAATGGCACGCATGTCCCAGGCAATGGGAGGATTCCACATACACAACCTGTGTGCGCTCCTAGCA
The DNA here is from genome assembly GCF_964237555.1 of Oryctolagus cuniculus. Lineage (NCBI taxonomy): Eukaryota > Metazoa > Chordata > Mammalia > Lagomorpha > Leporidae > Oryctolagus > Oryctolagus cuniculus. Next base: position 121,758,415 of record NC_091441.1, read on the forward strand.
CAGGGCTGCACAGTCAATGGCTCTCTTCCCCTTCCAGGGCCACTGCTGTAAAAAGCAGGCCAGCGTGCTAGGACAGGTTCATTCTCCCCTTCTGCTCAGGGCCACCTGCCTTCTGCATGTTTTAGGGAGAAAAGCTAATACACAAACTGATGCAGTAAAATGCCTCCTTCTGAGAAATTCGTGATCATTCTGTCAGGGCCCTGCTGAAATTTACTTTGTCAATGTAATATTTTTTATTTTTTATTTATTTATTTTTTTATTTTTTTGACAGGCAGAGTGGACAGTGAGAGAGAGAGACAGAGAGAAAGGTCTTCCTTTGCCGTTGGTTCACCCTCCAATGGCCGCCGCGGCCGGCGCGCTGCGGCCGGCGCACCGCGCTGATCCGATGGCAGGAGCCAGGAGCCAGGTGCTTTTCCTGGTCTCCCATGGGGTGCAGGGCCCAAGCACCTGGGCCATCCTCCACTGCACTCCCTGGCCACAGCAGAGGGCTGGCCTGGAAGAGGGGCAACCGGGACAGAATCCGGCGCCCCGACTGGGACTAGAACCCGGTGTGCCGGCGCCGCTAGGCGGAGGATTAGCCTAGTGAGCCGCGGCGCCGGCCCAATGTAATATTTTTAAAAATGTATAAATTAAGATTTATTTATTTACTTGAAAGGCAGAGTTACACACAGAGAGAAACAGAGAGTGAGAGATCTTCATCTGCTGATTCACTCCCCAAATGGCTGTGATGGCTGGAGCTGGGCTGATCTGAAGCCAGGAGCCAGGAGCTCCTTCAAGTCTCCCACATGGTTGCAGGGGCCCAAGGACTTGAGCCATCTTCTGCTGCTTTCCCAGATGCATTAGCAGAGAGCGAAGCAGCAGGACTTGAACTGGCACCCTTGTGGGATGGCAGCAATGCAGGCACTGGCTTTACTCTCTGTGCCATAGTGATAGCCCCGGCAACGTGTTCTTACGGAGAGAAAGTGGAAGGCCAAGGTGAGGAAGAGAAGGACGGCCCTGGGGTCCAGTTTGTGTCCAGTTACTTTCACAAGAAGCACGTTTGGGTAAATGGAGTATGTTGGGAGGACAACTGCATTTGTTTTTTTAAAAAATCCATACAATGTTCATGTATCACGGCACCCAAGTGGCTTTGGGGGGATAAGAGTTTGAAAATGTGGACACACCTACAAACTCCACAAAGCTTGTGATGACTCAAGAGCTGTTTGTGTCTTGGGGTATATCAGCTTCCACCCAGACATAAGAACCTCACATCTCCTCATGTGAATCTTGGAGAGATTGTCGTTAATTTTCTGAAAGCCTTCCAGTTTCCTGTGAAGGAAAGAATGAGCTTGGAGTCTCCTCCACAAAAACTTTGACATTCTTAAGTCTCATGAAGTGTGTGATGAAATGGGTAGTATAGAATTCAAATTTGGCCTGGTGTAAACAAAGCTTTCTCGTGTATCTCACAAATTCCTAGCATGCAAGGTTTCTGAAAGGAGAGAGAAATAAATCCTGACATCAACAGTCCTGGGTGTCCTCTCCCTTAGTGCTCCTCTATCCAGGTATCTGGGTACCGTGCTGTGACCCCAACACCTGCTCTGTCACACGAGCCCCTCCCTCCCCTTGAGCAGGTGTTGGACGGAGGGAGAGAAGCAGGAAGCGCTGTCAGGGTCTGTGTCTTACAGGGCTGTATGCTATCGGAAAAACGATTGCTCCTTAGTTTCCTCTCTAACTTGGAAAGAACCGTAGCCAGTTTCCCAGACTTCTCAGCTGCTCCTGCCTGTCACACATAGTAGTTCCCTGAGATGCACCAATGGCCAAATGCTGCATCATTGGTATCAGCACCTTCCCGGCTCTTGAGGGGTCCTGAAACGACAACCTGCTTCATTCTGTGAGTCTGTGCTGGGCAGCCCCCACCAGCAAACATAAAAGCCTTCTGTTCCCGCACGGTCTCCTGAGTCTCCTAGAACAGAGAAGGCTGGTGCGGGTAGGGAGGGGCAGGGGAATCCATGCCAGATCAGGTGCAGTCCGACAGAGGTTCTCGGCCAGAATCCTCCCCTGGAATGATGGTGATTCTAAAACCTATCTTTCCTCCCAGATAACCACTTTGGAATTAGAAACTAAAGTCCTTTTGTAAGCAGGGCTAGAGGGCCGGGATTCAGGAAGATGTGTGGGCACAAGGAGTTAAATGCAGTCCCTCTTTCGTAACTGGACAGGCAGAAAGTACGGTTTTTCCGGCAGAGTGTAAGAAATGCCTTTCTCCTGATGGTAAGAGCAGTGATGAAGAGAAGAGAATGTTTTAGAAAACAGATTCAGAGACAGAAAGCCAGCATCAAGGGAAGGCCTGGCTGTGGTGTGCCCAGCAGAGGAAGGAACAGACCGAAGCCGAGGGAGGGAACAGACAAGTACTGTGTGCAAAAGAAGGGAGATACATTTTTTTTTTTGGCAAGTCACACAGCCAAATTAGAAACATTGATAACAACCTTTACATTTGTTTTTAGCTTCTTGGCATCAGCTTGATATGCTGTTAATTAAATGGGCAAATTAGGGAATGCTTGTTTTAAGAAACAGCTCCAGAAACAACCAGGTTAGCGATGCAGCGTATGTCCTGGGCAGCAGAAAGCAAAAGAGAGTATGGAAGTGAGCAGTGACTATACCAGTCCTTTCACTGGTGAAGGTGATAGACCCTCCGTTATCACTGAGGAGCTAGTGTGATGTCTAATTTCAATGGCTAACTTATCAAATTAAGTACAAATGAGGAACTGCTTGGCTAGGGAAGAAAGAACTCCGCCGTCTTGCTTTCTATCAGCTGAAAACAAACCAAAGAGCACAGACAGGGAAAAACGAGCTCTAGTATTTTACTGTGGGAGAACAAAGGTTTCCCCTCCATTGATGTGCCAAGGCGGTGCTTGGATTTTCTGGTGTTGCTATATGTTCAAAACAGAGAAATGGTTCGGGTGTTCTCCATCATTGCTTTCTGGGGTAGGCGATGCCTCCACCTGCAGTGGCCGCTTTGTGGTCTAACGCTCCAGGGAAGCTGTGAGCTGGCCCACTACTTAGTGTAACCCCTCCTCCCGCCGCCGCCACAGGAATGGCCCCAAGGTGCATCTAAAGCGCCTCCTGTCCTGTGTTCTCCACAGTGTACTTGGTGGTGCCAGCGATGCGGACGCAGCCCTGACCCTCTGGAGTGCCCTGTACTACAATGTAGGAGATTAAATGGAATTCGAGTCCACAGGGAATCAGAGGTTATTCCGAGCTGTGAATAAGGAGTCTTGCCCTGGAGTCTGGGCGGTTACTGGGCTAGAGCAATCCAGAGTGTGAAGTCCAGTCAGGCGGCAGGGGCTGCCCTGGGCCAGCCTCAGGCCTTCCCGGTGCCCCCGTTTTCCTCTGAGGGAAGGGCTGCTTCCAGGTCCCACACTCCTTGTTCCAACACCTGTGCTCGCCCGCACCGCCCAGATGGGAAGTAAACTGGTGATCTCTTTCTGAAGTGACTGCAAAGCAAGGAGGGAAGACAGCCCTTCCCTTGCTCACGAGGACTGTCCTCGGCTCCCTCTCCCTGTGCACCTGCCGCCTGCTTCCTCTCGGTCCCGCAGCCTCTTCGTTTCAGCGAGCCGACAGCTGCCGTCTGAGCCAGCTTGCTCTCTGCTCAGCCTTCCCAGTTCCAGCGTCCAGTGAGTCTGCTTCCGCTCACTCTGCCCTTTGTGGAACTGGCCTTCCGCCCAAACCCAGCTCCTTCCGCTCTAAACTTCACTTAATTTGACCAGAAGCATCTATCTATTCTAGATCTTTGGATGAAAAATGCCAGCTGTGCAGAGGTTGTTCTACTTCCTGTTAACCCCTTGCTGGTCTCAGCACAGACCACTGTTAGCGAGCAGTACCATGTCACATGAGCTACAGCACCCCATAGCTGTGTTACACCTGCATGGAGAATGTGGACACTAAAGGAATGAAATCAGATTTTAGCAAAAGCCTTGCAGAAAATGATATATCCAAAGTATTCAAATATATTTTTGCATGTTTGTTTACTTATGCACGGTTACAATAATACACCTTTTTTCTTCATATGAACCACACCTCCCCCCTTCGGTTCTGGTCAGTGATATTATTGAAAATATAGAAATCCTATTCACTAGAATAATATCTTCATTAAAATATATATTTCTTCCCTTAGAAAAAGAGTTCAAAACTTTTTACGGCCTAGTTTTAAAAAGCAACATGCCTTAACTGATTTATTTTGGTTGTTGTTTTCATAGATGTGAAAAACATTACCACTTCAACTAGCAAGAACTATAAATGATACATTATTGCAACTGTTCTAAAAAATCAGAACAAAACTAATTTATTATAGTTCTGTCTTCATTATACACCACATGTTGGTGAGTGAAACACAACAAAATTATTGTCTTTTCTTTTAAAAGTGTCTACTAAAGATAAAAAGAATAAGGTAACAATTAACATGTAGTCTGTTACATTAAAAAACTCTGGCTTACATATTTCTATTGCCTGTTAGCTTATTCTAAGCCTGGTTAACTATTACAAAAAAATAAAACAAGAAAGAAAAATCATGATTCAAAGGCAAACATTCAATTCAGTTGATACAACATTACAGTACAGTCAACTGACATCATTCAAGGAAGGTAGCAAGTCTATACTTAGCTTCTTGCGTTAAAAGTCTGTAGACCAGATTGCTACAAAAGGTTCAATGCTGCTTCAGAGCTGTGTGTTAGCTTCTTGGAGGACAAGGTGCCTTCTCTGACGGCTTCAGAAAAGGGGTCATGCTACTGGTGAAAGCACAGGGGAGCCCCAGCCTCCAGTGATCCATTTATTGAGCATCGTAGCTAGGATGGCATTACTGGATTTAGCACACCAACTAAAATAATAATAATAATAATAATAACAATAATAATATAACCATAATAATGATAAGAATAAAAACCAAACACAAGCTGGAAGCCTTGAGTTGCTGCCAGCTGTGTCAAACCCTTGCAATACGCTATGCTAAAAAAAATCTGAACTATCCACCCATCGTCTCCACTCTGGCACAAACTAGCAAAGTCAAAAATACAAAAGTCTTCCACTTGTTACTTTTGCAGAATAAAGCAAAAATGTCTTTGTGCTCCTTACTACCAGAAGCAAAATATCCACGGGATTACCACATGTAATAGCTTCTGGATGTGTCGACCTGGGCGGGCTTGGTGTCCGCAGAGCCATCTTTGTCCTTCTCGCTGTCACCTTCCCAGAGGTTGATGAGCGGAGGGTACAGCTCGTTGAGTGGAATGGAAGAGGTTTTCTGCATGTACTTTTTTAATGAATGGTGGTAGTTTTTCCTCTTAAATCTCTTGGCAATGTACACAGCCGCGGACACGAGGCTGATGACGGCGAACATTGACCCCATCACGGCAGCGAGGGCCGTGCTGGTGTCCTGATCGGAGAGGTCCAGGGCAAAGGCCGCGTTTTTGGTGGTGACGTTTACGCACGACTTCTGAGTCTGCTGGTGAATGTTGGACACCGTGAGGCACACCTCGTAATCTGTGGATGGCTGCAGGTGGGTGAGGTTGTACTCATGGACGTCGACTGGGACTCTGGCAGTGTAGGTTATGTGGGGGTTGTCGATCTTCATGGTGGCAGAGGACCATCTCAAGTTTGATGTCATGACGTTGGAGTTCACTTTCCAGGACACTAGGATGGAATGGGATTCCGTCTGCTTGACAGAGATTTTCAGCACCTGGGTACCATCCAGAAGGGTCCCATTCACCTTGACTGTGGCCACTCTCGTATCTGCTCCTTGGACATTCTGGGCAACACACGTGTATCTTCCCGAGTCTTCAATCTGTATGTTAGATATTTCCAAGGTCCCTTCACTGCTTAGCCTGTATTTATCTGAAAGGGTTTCTACCGTTATCTTATTTCCAACTGGAGTGACCCAGTAAATTTCGGGCTCTGGCTCAGCCATGGCCCGGCAGTCTAGGAAAACCGTAGTGCCAACATCCATGTTTAAGTGGTTGGGGAAGGCGTCATGAGCTATCATGGGGAGGCACTGTTCTCCTGCATCCTGGATCAGGACCTCTTTCACCTGCTGCCCCCGGTATTCGGGCGGCATGGCACAGAACATGGACAGGGGCTCCATGAAGCGGATGTTGGTCTTGTTGGAGTTGACCCAGTGGATGACGCAGTCACACCTCAGGGGGTTGCTGTGGATGCTGATCTCACGCAGGTTGGGGAGAGATTCCACCGTCTTTTGGTAAACGGCGTTCAGGGCATTGTTGTTCAGCATCAAGCTCTCCAGGGCGGGGACGCTTCGGAAGGCCGAGCGGTGGATGTAAGAGAGTTTGGGGTTGTTGGTGGCCTCCAGCTTCGTGAGCTCAGGGAGGTTGTCCAGGGCGTAGCGGTCCACAGACACGAGTTCTCCCATGTTGTTGATGCCCAGCTCCTTCAGCCGCAGCATGTCTTTGAAGTCCCCTTCCTGGATTTTGTGAATGGGGTTCTTGTTGAGGTCTAAGAATTTCAGATTTGGGACTTTTTGCAGGGCAAGCTGAGGGACTTTGATCAGTTTGTTGTCGTAAAAAGACAGGCTCTCCAAGCTGTCCAAGCCCACCAAGGCATTTCCAGGAATATCGGTGAGATACATCCCTGCCAAAACTAAGCTTCTCAAATTTGAGAGGGGTTTGAAATTCATATCCAGAATTCCGATCACAGGGTTTTCCCCAATCATGAGAATTTCCAGGTTGGGTGTCGCATCAAACCAGCGGCTGTCAATAACCTTCAGTTTGTTGGAGTTCAGATGGAGCCTCAGAAGATTTTTTAAGCCTGAAAAAGCGTTGGCAGAGATGGTGCTAATCTGGTTGTGGTTGATGTAGAGTTCCTGAAGGCTGCTCAGGTCTTGCAGACAGTAATCCGTCATCTCGGTGATCTGGTTCTCCTCCAGATGCAGCGTGGTGAGCTGGGTCAGGTTGGCCAGCCCCACCTCCCTAACGCTGGTGAAGTTGTTCTGGGAGAAGTCCAGCTCGGTCAGGTTGAAGAGCTGCTGCAGCTCGTCGGCGGTCTTGGCGATGCTGTTGCTCTGCAGGAGGAGCACCTGCGTGTCGCTGGAGAGGTTGCTGGGAATTCTGGTGAGGCGGAGGTCATTGCAGTCGACGGTGGTGGCTTCTCTGTACGTCGACTGCGGGGTAAACCAGGGCCGGATCTCACAGACGCAGAGCTGTGGGCACTCGCTGTTCGGCGCGGAAGACCCAGTTAAGGAGGTCAGGAGCAGGCCCAGCGCCAACACGCAAGCCGCTGCCGCGCAGCTCATCCTCGCCATGCTGGCTTGCAGAGTCAGGCGGACGCCAGGCCCTCGCGAGCTCCGGAAGAACGCGCAGCCGAGACAGCAAGCAGAAGATGTCCACATCCACGCGAGGTCCTGCTTGAGGTCTGAGGAATTCCGGAACCCAAACGTGGTTTCCTGGAGCTCCTGAAAGGCAGGCAGCGGTCGGCAGTTTTTTACCTGTGTTTCCTAAGCCCAGGCATGTGCACGGCTCTGCGGCGTGAGTTACTGCAGCCAAACCAAACTCTGGAAACGTGCCTGAAAGTTAGATGAGGACACACGTTACACCGGTCCCGCACTTCCCACATCACTCCCCCGCCCCTTGTGTTTACTACAGAGGCACAGCCACTCGCAAATGAGATGACAGAAATCTTGGAAGTGCATTCACAGTAACAGGACAGCGTAAACGGCAGGGCACTCTCGCTGTGTCCCACCTACTGCACTCCAAACCCAGCCCTTCACTCTCACAATTGCACCGGAATCGAAAGCACTGGGAAGTCACTAAACCACAGACGCAGAGGTCATTTCTCCAAAAACAAAGGCGGCGTCAGCATTAGGCATGCGTACAGCTCCAAGACATTGAAAGGGCACGCCTGCGTAATGCACGGTAGGTAGTCCATTAAAGACTGAAAACTAGTTTCCTCTGCTTCTAGGAATCCCTTCTTTTCCAAATAGTACAGTCTGTATACATATTCATTCAGTGCTTTTCAGGCTCAATTATTTTTGTGCAATTATTTTTTTATTTTTGATTTACCTGTGAAGGGAAGATACCTGTTTATCCTGTATTCTAATAGCCATGTCTGAATTAAATAATGAAAAGCCTCTTCCACTGCACCACTAGCCTTCGCTAACCACAGGCGTCCTTATTATACATGTGTGCATAACTCACCCGCAGGATTTCATCAATCTTAAGAGACAGGTGCTAGCCACTTAGTAGCTGTGGAGCACGGAGATCTTATTTAATCTCCTTCAGTTATGAAGTCAGCTTGGTCACACAAGTACCCTGTGCATAGGATTACTGAGTGAGTCAAACGAATCTCCATGCAGCTCCCGCTATAGTGACTAGCGCATGAAAAAAAAGCTCTCGAAAATTAATGATTTTTATTATCATATGACCATAGCGCTCACCCATTCTAGTCGTTGCTAAATGATGGCTGTCAGAGTACAAGAGGAAGAAGGGAAGCTAAGCATATTTCATTGTACTGGCCATCTGTGTGTCGGCTTTATTTGTTTTTTAAAATTTTTTATTTTATTTATTTGAGAGTCAGAGTGATAGAAGGGAGACACACAGAGGGAAAAAACCTCCCATCTGCTCATTCACTCTCTAAGTGGCCGTAATGGCCAGGGCTGAGCCAGACTGAAGCCAGGGACCTGTAACTCCACCAGTTGTCCCATGTGGGTGGCAGGGGTCTGGGTACTTGAGCCATCTTGTCTTCCACTGCTTTCACAGGCACACTGGCAGGGAGCTGGAGCAGACGTAGAGCAGCCAGGACATGAACCAGTGCTCTGATATGGGATGCTGGCATCATGGGCAGTGGTTTAGCCCGCTGCACCACAATGCTGGTCCCCGTCTGTTGGTTTTAAAAAACCTGTGAGGTCTGATATGTGAAGCTAAGATTCATGGTTAATGGTTTCATCTTTCGGATTCCAATCAGGGATAAGCCATCATGGATCCAGTGTTTGCTTTCTTTTCTCAAGACTAAACCAGTCCCTTGTTAAGGTATTAAAAGTAGAGTTGCGTGTTTCTTTCCACTTGTCTTGTTGGAATGCAAGTCAGTGACAGTGTTTTCTGTACCTGCACGAGATCACTGCACAGAGTCAGTAACAGCACCAGTGTGAGTGTGAGTAATGTGCCCACGCCCAGCGCGCAACCTGGAGCAGGCTCTCAGCTCACACCGCGGCTCTTAGTATCCTGGTGATTGACCAAGAAGTAAACAATGCCAATGGCAAGAACTGACAGTTACATGGTTAAGTCGTGCTTTAGTATAAAAAAACAAAAAGTACTAGAATTTTTTTTTGCCATTTTACAAAAATGCACACTAAGTTACTGGCCTAACAAGATGAGGTCACTCAGTGCACAATCTGGGAAGTCTGAGGTAGGAGGGAGACGACCTGCTGCAGGAAGCTTGCTGCCCTCCGTGGGGGGGGGGGGGGACAGGTGCGGTGTTCCTCTCCCCCCCTACACCACGTCTGCCTGCTTCATCATTTCCTATGTATCTGCGAAACTTAGCACCATGAAATGAAAACATATCTCAGAAAATACCCTTCCCAAATACTGCAAGTGTCATCTCCACACATTTCCCACTCGTTTCTATGGTAATCCTCCAACAGTTGCAAGAGCCATGATAAGCATTAAGGGCATTTCTACTGTCAGCTACCCTTCGGTGTTAATTCAAAACAGAAAAACAAAAGAATATACCTGCTTTCTACAACTCTGAGATGCAATTTCAACTAATTTTTATGTTTTGATTGAATTCAAGGAAATGTATGGAGAAGCAATGTTGTGTGAGATACTCCCAATACATTCTTGTGTACTGAAAAATGACTTGTGGGTCATAGCTTGAATTTTGGCATGGGTAATGCCCCCGTTTTAGTTTCTTATGTAATTCCAGAGAGTCATGTTTCTCCTTGACACATACACATACTTCTTTAAACAAACTAATCAACCAATTACAGAAACCCAGAAATTATAGCAAACAGCGAAGGAAGACATTTTCCTTGCCCAAATCTGAATCTAACTCCTTTGGGAGCAGAGAATTAAACTTACTTAAAAGAAAAGGTGTTGAAGACATCCCTATTTGTTTTTCCTTCTGAGTTACCTGTAGCACATATCACCAGCCTGAACAGGACATTATTCATGGAACAAAGTCTAATAGTCCTTTAATCATTTTAAATGCTGAAACTACAGGGCACTTCTCTGGAGCTATTCAATAACTGTTTAAAAGTAATCCCATTGTCACAATGAGAACACTATAGGCCAATAGCACGGATGAACACTGATATAAAGTCTCATTGGAATACCAGCAAACTGCAATCACCAGCACATTACACAGATCACATGTCATGCACAAGCTGCGTTTACAGCTGGAAGTTCAGGAAGTGTATATGAAAACCAGCGAATACACCACATTAGCAGGCGGGAGAACGCAGTCATGATCAGCTCAGTTGATGCAGAAAAGCCACGTGACAAAGTCCAGCATTCCTTCACGATAAAACCACTTTTCAAACTAGGAACAGAGGGAAGCGACCTCAGCATAATAAAAGCCGCACACTAAAAGCCCCAGCTCCAGTCACGCTCGGTGGTGAGGGACTGGAAGCTTCTTCTCCAAGATCAGGAACAAGGAAAGTGTGTTTCTTCTCGCCACTTCTGCCCAACCTGCCGTGGGAAGTCCTCGTCAGAGCAGTCAGACAGCAGGAAGAAGCACAAGGCATCCAAATTTGAAAAGAAGAAAATCACCTTTGTGCACACAGTACATGCTCTTTTAATTTGTGAAACTGGAGTTCAAAAAAACAGTTCAAACTAATAAATGACATCAGCAAAATAACAGGATACAAAATCGACATGCAAATCAGTTGTCTTTCAATAAACTAACAATCACTAATTGAAAATGAAATCAAGAGAACAAGCCCATTTACAACAGCATCAAAAATACTTTACTTAGCAGAGCCAGGGCTGTGGCGCAGCAGGCTGAGCCACCACTTGCAGTGCCGGCTACCAGTCTGGCTGCTTTACTTCCAGCTTCCTGCTGCTGGGCCTGGGAAGGCAGCAGACGATGGCCCCAGTACTTGAGCTCCTGCCGCCCAAGTGGGGACTGAGGATGGAGTTCCTGGTGCCAGGCTTTGGCCTGACACTACCTGTCTATTACAGTTATTTAGGGAGTGAACCAGTGATGGAAGATATCTCCCTCCCTCTTTCTCTTTCTCATTCTCTCTCTCTCTCTCTCTCTCTCTGCTGCTCTGCCTTTCAAATAAATGAATATTTAAAAACATACAATACTTACGAATGAATTGAACAAAGGAGGGGAAGGACTTGTATATGGAAAACTACAAAACATTACTAAAGGAAGATGATTTTATTTATTTGAAAGCCTGACTTACAATGAGAGAGGGAGAGTCAGAGAGAAAAGTATTTTCCACCCACCGGTTCACTCTCCAGACAACTGCAACTGCGGGGAATGAGCCAGGTGGAAGCCAGGAGCCAGGAGCTTCGTCTGCCTCTCCCATGTGGGTGGCAGGGGACCAAGCACTTGGGCCATCTTCTTCTGCTTTCCCCCGTCATTAGCAGGGAGCTGGATCGGAAGTTGAGCAGCTGGGACATGAACCAGTGCCCATATGGGATGCCAGTATTGCAGACTTTGGGGTTACCCACTGTACCACAATGCTGGCGCCCTGCAGGAAGTTTAAAATAATACAAATAGCAGAAAGACATCCATGTTTGTGGACTGAAGACTTAATACTGTTCTGAATCACAAAAATAATTTTCAAAAAGAACAATATTGGGGGCCAGTGCTGCGGCATAGTAGGCTAAGCCTCGGCCTGCAGTGCCGGCCTTCCATATGGGCACTGGTTTGAGTCCTAGCTGCTCCTCTTCTGATCCAGCTCTCTGCTTATGACCTGGGAAAGGAGGATGGCCCAAGTGCTTGGGCCCCTGTACCCACGTGAGGGACCTGGAGGAAGCTTCTGGCTCCTGGCTTTGGTCAGCTCTACTGCAGCTGATGCAGCCATTTGGGGAGTGAACCAGAGGATAGAAGACCATTCTCTCTGTCTCTGCCTCTCTCTTTCTGTAACTCTACCACTCAAATAAATAAATAAAATCTAAAAAAAAGAACAATATTGGGGACTTCACAAGTCATGATTTCAAAACATACTGCAAAGCAACAGTAATCAAGATGCTGTACATGAAGACAGATACACAGACCAATGCAACAGTGAGCCCAAAAATAACCCCTTCTGTATACTGATCTTTGACAAGCAGGCCAGGACTGCATCATGGGGAAAAGACAGTCTTTTCGGCAAATGGTGCTGGGCAGACAGGAAAATAAAAAACTGAATCTTTATACCATACACAAAGGTTAACTCAAAATGTATTAGAGGCATAAACATAAGACCTAACATCCTAAAACTCCTAGAAGAAAATACAGAGGAAAAACTTTAGCATATTGGATTTGGCAATGAGTTCTTGCATATGACAACTAAAGTACAGGTGGCTAACGCAAGAACAGACATATGAGATGATATCAAACTTAAAAAACTTCCATTCATTAAAGGAAACAATCAAAAAAACTTAGGAAACAACCTACAGAATGAGAAATATTTAAAATCATTTATATGGTTGATAAATGACTAATATCCAAAGTAAGAGGTTAATGTCCAAAATAGGTAAGGAGCTCCGTTAACTCCACCATGAGGATGTCAGCCACAACAAAATAATCTGATTAAAATTGGGCAAAGGGATTAAATCAACAGTTCTCCAAAGAAGACACACAAATGATCAACAATCACATGAAAACAAAATCCTCAACATCACTGATCTTAAGACAAGTGCAAATAAAAATCACCACAAGACATCACTTTATCCCTATCCACTATCTGAAAACCAAAACATCAAGTGTTGGCAAGGAGGGGGAAGGAACCTTTATGCACTGGTTTTGAGAATGCGAAATGGTGCAGCTGTTATGGCAAACAGCATGGAGACTCCTCAGGACGATTAAAAAACACATCATTGTGCTGTCCAGCAGTTCTGCTTCTTCATAGAAATCCACAAGAATCCAAAGCAGGATCTGAAGAGACGCTGCATGCCTATGTGCACTGCCACATTATTCTCAACAGCTTTGAGGGGTGGAAGCAAATGAAGTGTCCAATGACAAATGAAGGCACACAGAAAATGTGGTATGTACAGTCTGCCCTGAGGTCTGCAAGGTCCACATCTGTGGACTGCAAACATTCAGAAAAGAAACTACCAATCATATACACGTGCTTTTCTCTGGTCATTATTTCATAAAAGCACTGCACGTGTACGGGTATCCCATGGATACCAGCGACCACTGTACATAGTGGAACATCATCGAGTTTCTTACAAAGAAGGAAATCCTCACGCAGGCCACAACATGGGCAAATCTCGAGCATACTGTGGGACCGACCAATCACCAAACAGTTTATGTTGTATGATTCCATTCACATGACGTTTCCAAAGTTGTGCAAATCATAGAAACAGGAAGTAGGAAGGTGGTTGCCAAGAGCTGAGCAGGGACAGATCTGTTGCCCAGCAGTGTGAGTGAACCGCACCCTAAACACGGGAGATGGCCTACCGAATACTATGCACACGGGAGATGGCCTACCTCATACTATGTATTCACCACAACAAAAAGGAAGCACATCCACTACCGTGCAGGCCAGCTTTTCTCGTACAAACTCAGTCTGTAACAGATAAAAAGTGGCTGGCACAGATTAAAAAAAAGTGAAACTTCTTTATTCTGGGTGTGACTGGCTATGTCTGTCAAGTGTGAGAAGAAACTGTCCTGCTCATCACCAGAGTGCGGGTCCACAAACAAGTCTGGCAGCTTGAAGAGACAATCCCTTAAATAACAAATCACAGCTTTAAAGTCCTGGAATTGGCACGGAACCCATTTAAAAGAAGCCCACAGACAATTATGCAATTAAATTTGATGATTCTTCCCCCTCCCCCCAAGATCTGTTGGGGACACTCTGCTCTGAATATAAAGATTCCAAAGGAAGAGGACTGCATGGTCGTCAGTATCAGTGAGCTTGGCACTGGCTCTGGCTTTCTCCCTGGAATTATGTTGGTCTAATAAACGTCCGTACTTGGTAGGAGTTAGGGCGAGGATCCTTTTGTACCAAGTTCTTATGGAGCTGGGCAAAAAGAAACACCCACTCACAGAATCATGATGGTTGTGTACTCTGGTTCTGTAGGGGAGAAAGCTGCAGCAGCTCCCGGGCTGCAGGAAGGACTCCTTCCTGGGTGTCAAGTGACCTGTTTTTATATTCTGATTTCCTATGAGATGTGTTACTTTGTGCAATCTTCAAATTCTTTGTGTCTCAGTTTCCAGAGATAAAATTAAGGCTAATGATATATTCTCCATGTATTAAAACTATGATAACTAAGAAAAATCATCTACGTGAAAGTAGGGGAAAGAGTGTGCCCCCTCGTGGGCCCTCACATGCTATTTGACCCTCCAGTACTTCATCAAGTTTGCCTTTTACGTTTCATTCTCACCCTGCTACTGGGAGATGATGAATGAGCGAATTTCCTTAAAACCCTTGGGCACAGCAGGTGTTTGGTGCAGTCATTATTATTATTATTTCTCATTGTCATTATATTTCCATCCATGTTTACTGGAATTAATAGTGTTAGAAATCTGGAAACCAAACATCTCGTTAGAGCTAAATTAAAATGCTATGCAGGCAAGCAAGTTATAAAACACAACCGACAACCTGGAAATTGACATCACGTCGTAGACGGTGTAGTCACAATGATGAAGAAATAAAATTGGATCCCAAAATGAATAAAAATATCTCCTTGGATGCATGCTTTTATGCATAGTTTCTTTGGTGGGCAAATTTTCACCATGTGGATAATGTTCAGAAAAAACAAAAAAACACACCTCTTTAACTTTCTTGGTCTTCAGATAGATCCAGGGTGAACGCAGCATTCAATTGGCTTGGCTTAAATAATGGAGAAATGGGATTGCTGTCCAAGCAAGCTTTCATTTTGGCCCTATAAGATTAAAAATTTAAACATGTGCTGCTCCCACAGGACCAAAGCGGAGCTAGATGCTACTCTGGAGGGACCCACCAGAGTCTCCAGTGGCTGAAGGCCGCCGGCCCTCTGCAGGCACAGGTGCTGTCCCACTTGAGAGGTCTGCAAGCTTTCTGAGACAGGAAATGGCCGAGCATCAAGCATGCGGCATCAGAAGAGACAGACCTGGCTTCAGATTCAGCTCCGTGACCTTGGGCAACTGATGGAAGCTTTTTAACTGTCAGTTTCCTTTTCTGTTTGTTTTAGAAAGAATAGATCATAAAACCTGGTTTGCAAGGGTGGTGAGAGAATTAGAATTCAGTGTTAAATGTAGAGACCCTGCAGAGAGCCTGGCACAGAGCAATTGTCCCATAGATGTTCGCTGCTATTGTTGCAAGTTGATGTCTCAAATTGAATCTAAGTCTTTTTTTATGGACGTTGAAGAGGAAAGAAAGTATTGGATAGTTGGATTGGGAGATGGTGCCTTTAAGATATTATTTACTACAAGTTCTGAACCCTAATGTAGATGGCTGGTGCAGGTGGAGAGAGAGAGAGGGAGGGAGGGATGGAGGGAGGGAGGGAGATTACAGCAAATTCTTCACGTGGGTGTATTTTATTACCCTTGGGGAGGGATGGGTGTGTGGTGAGAAAGAGAACAAGGGGGGGCACTTGCTCTCAGTCTGAAGACATTAGTTTCTTGCACTGTTGTCTGACCTCTGACCCTTTCTGACACTTAGATTTCTTTCTCTAACCAGTTTCCAAGATCATCTTTGTAGCTCACTCGCTTTCCAGAGCCAAACACCCTGGAGTGTGCGCTGGTGACTGCAGATGGAGGGCCTGCAGGGGAGCAAGTGCTGTAATAGTTTCCATATCGCACTCAGGACGCAGTGAGTGCATCCCCGTGCAAGGACACAGTGGGGCGTGCCCAGGCTCGCTGGCTAAGGGGCTGCAGCTGAGAGCCCACGCCACTCACCAGCCAGCCACGGAGCAGGCAGCAGGATGAGGGCTTCTTAACTCTGGCTTCCCCACACTTTGTGGGTGACCTTGAGCATGTCATGTGACTTTCCGTCCTATTTTATTCCTCGTGCAGTAAGAGAGCTCTGAGGAAGAGCTCCTGGCCAAATCAGCATTCCCTTGGTGTCAACTACGCTGCAGCCAAGCCCTCGTCTCTCCCTTCCTTCCCTGTCTTCTTTCATTTTTTTTTCTTTCTTCTTTCTTATAAACTTGTTTTGGAGAACTTCTGGGGCCAGGTGGTACAGGCAGTTGGGTCTCACACAACAGAGAGCAGTGGTCACGTGAAAAGCCAGAGAGGGTGTGCACCCCACAAGGCGTCCAACGTGCTTCAGCTGTGGGAGCTGCACACAGCTGCTTCTGGAGGGCTGCGCGCTGCGGCCAGCCTGCGTCCTCTGACCCAGAACCACCGCCCATAAAGCCGACTACAGGCGGCACTGCGTGACTACATGATCACTACAAATCCTAAACTAACACGGGCAAATACTCCATCATTATAAATCTAATTTAGTAAGCCACGAACCTTGGTTCTGAAGAAGTCCTTGGGCTTATTAAACACAGCAGTGTTCTGACGGAAGTTCACTTTGCTTGCTTTTCTTGGGAAGAGCCACGTTCAGTGCAGATGGGATGGTGAGACCCCCAGGTGATCCAGACACCCAGGTAACTGGCAGGGACACCCAGGTAACTGGGATACAAAGTAAACCCACCTGCCTTCCTCCCCAGCTCAGCTGTTCCCAGTGCGACCCCTTTAATTTCCTGTGAACATTTTCTTGGTTCTCAGAGAAGAATTTGTTTATTTTCTTCTTTTTCTATCTGTTATTGTTGTCAATTAATAGATACCCTGATGAAAGGCCTGAAGCTCTCCCGTGTACTTGGTTGGTATAAGCACACGAGTGTGCAGAGGTTAGACACAGTGGTTTTGTGATTGTGCTCATCTTGTTTCCTCTCTCAGGGCAGCGCAAAGCCATCATGCTGCAGGTGCAGCCTTGGCCAGCAGCTCTGGGAAAAATACAAAAGCACAGCTGGTCTCCAAGCTGAGCATCCAAGTTGGGGTCACAATTCATTCAGCTCCTAAGAGGAGCTGGCCATGGCCAGCGTGTGAGCCTTTTCAGGAGGGTTGGTCAAGCATGGTAAACATGGCAGGGCTGGACCAGTTTGAGGTTAAGAATTACAAAAGCAAATTAAAAAAAAAAAAAGAAGAAGAAAAGCAAACCTGAAGGCTTGGGCTAGCTAGCATGAATCCAAACCCACGTACGCGGCTTGGCATGGCCAGGGAGGGCCCTAGAGAATAACATGGACCCCCTCAGATTCTGTGTACTGACCAAAGGCAAGAGGGCAAGCCTGCCAGGGAAAATTTAGTGGCACAAACTGTTAAAGTCAGAGAGGGCCGTCGAGGTCACTGGGCATGTCTAAAATAGCATCTTCGACAGAGGCAGCACCTTGGAAAGGAAGTGCCGTGTTCGCAGGAGCAAGGTTGACTCCATTCCCCATCTCCATACTGTCTGCTCACAGAATCCTGCACTGCTCCACTCAACCTGCAGTTACTTTAAGTTCACAGTCCCTGTCACTTGGGCAGGGCTGGAAACTCTGCCAAGACACTGGCCTTCAGTGCTCCGTTAGTCAGGTGCTCGTTAGGGATAGGAAACTTCATTCAGCGTAGGGCAGTGCAGGCAGAGGCCGGTTTTCTTCAAGCCTGTGCCGTAGATCATGTGCAGGTAGGCAGCTCAATCTATGATGCTGATGGCGAAGTTATTCAAAAAAATTAGCTCAGGTAAACAATGTTCATTGATTTTTAAAAAAGACCATACCGTGAGAATTGATTGTAATGGTTGATCTGTTCTACATAAGCAGAGCCAGACTGCAAGTTTAATGTAAAATGCAGAAATTAAACTCTTAAATTGGTGATAGATCATGTGTTTCCAGCTCTGTAAGGGCACAGAAATTCAAACGAAAGAAGTGTAAAGAGGGTTTGAAATATGAGTAGGAGTTGGAAGTGGGCATTCAGGATCGGAGCAGCCTCAGGAGTAATAATGCAGTGTGGCTAACTTTACTGACTCCCTTACCATCTACTGTTACACTGAAGGTGTGGTCCAACGTGTCATCAGCCCTGGTGTTCAGGGAGAGGTCACGTGCAGTGGTCTCAAGGGAGCCCTTCAGTGGTGCACACAAGCTGTCTAGCCCCGAGTCTGCCCTGGTTCCCCAGTGCCATGAGAAGCAACGTGGTACAAGACCTGGAGCACTGGACCAAGCCTTAGGGACTGAGGAACGCATAGCTGTGTCTGTCTTGTGTGGACCTTCTGAGCATCAGATAAGAGAACACGTGCTGAGGAGTGTCTGGTAGGACCTCAGCAAATGGAAACTTCCGTTCACGCTCCCAATCTGAAAACCAGAGTTGGGGCTGGAACCCAAGTGAGTATCTACTCTTCCAGTGAGGAAATGAATGTTTCCTTACAATTATCTAGAACAGCTTTTCTTCTTTAAAATCGTGTATTGGGTGCATCGTTTTTCCCTTAGAAATCCCCAGGATGGGAATGCTGTGTCCCTACACTGAGGGAACTGGTGCACTGAGAAATTAGGTAGCCTGCTCCCGACACGTGCCTGCGAAGCGGCGGAGCCATCCTCATTAAAGCCCCGCCTCCAGGAGCCCGCTCCATCCCAGAGAACCCGATTCTGGACCTGAGGACCAGGACCATCAGGGGCGTAGCAGACGCCCAGATCAGCGGCCTCAGCACTCAGGGCTCTAGAAGGCCACTGCCTTCCGGAACGATCTGAGCCCGGCACAGCACGTGGAGGCCTAAGGAGGCTTCCCCTGCCGCCAAATAGCGTGGGCCTCACAGAGACCTGCTGGATGCCTCGGGCAAGGATGGGTGTATCTCCAGAATACCAGAAGGCTCTTGAAGCAAAGGCAGCTCAGCTCACATCGAACCTTACGTGAGTGTGTGGCAGGTCCCAGATCTTGATTTCTTTCTTCTGATACACAGGGACAGAGCGCGTGTCTTTCTCCCTCAGACCCAACACCAGACACGACGGCTCAGGAAGACTCAACCTGCAGAGTCCCCAGCTCTAAGACTGCCTTCACCCCCAACGCTTCCCTTCCCAGCTCATTCCCAGAAGTATTTCTGAAGGTAAGAAAATAATCCCATGGTCATTTTAATGAGGCAATGCTAATTAAGCCATGGAGTTCTGGGAAGGCAGGCTTTCCGCTTGCAGTTCTAGGACTCTCCCCCTCTGCCCCACGAGAGGCTGGGCGACACCCGTAGCTGTCCCTGTGCCCAGTGGTCTTGAGGAGTCCCATCCTCTACCAGCCAAACCCTTCACTGAGGAAACAAACCAATCAAAAATGAAATAAGAGTTAGGCATCTACCAAAACATTTATAGCTCTGCCTTAGTTAATCTGGACTCAAGGATGTAAACAGGAAGCTCACAGAATTAAACTGATAGTACAGGAGGAGGCAGGGTTTCTGAATGAAGTGTTTTCTAGCCTTGTAGACACTCTCATTTCTAACTTCTTCGTGTTCATTGGGCTCAGGAGCAGCTGGAACGCTAACAGTGATTAGCACTTATTAAATAATAATTTCATATTCAAAGCTCTGAGGTGGGTACCAGTATGCCTCCAACTCTGATAGATGATGGAGACCCAGGCAAATGAAGTGATTTGGCCAAGGTCTCAGGCAGTGAAGTGTGGGGAGCAACTCGGACTAAGGCTGTTACTGGAATTAAGCCTTATTCTATGCATCTGCTCTCCCACAATGTGGCGCTGGGAGAGGAGTAACAGCTTCTACACAGCTGCCTCCAGTTCAACCAAGAAACTGTAGGACTTGCTCCTGATTGGAGAGCAGCGTACTCGGCGTGTGGGTAGCAGAGTTGGGATTGGCGGAGGAGGACTATAAAGGAGGAGAGAGACAACATGCACAAGGAACATCTAAGGGGAACATCTATCTGAAGGAACACCTGTGCAGCCCCCGAGAGAGCCGGCCGGCGGTGTGCCGCTCCCCTGCGGAAGTGGGGAAAAGTGGCAGGGGGAACCGCCCTTCCACGGAGGTGGAAGGGATAGTAGCCAACCCGGGAAGAACCAGCAGCAAACCCGGGGAGGGCCGAGCAAACAAAAGAACAGCGCAGGGTCCTGTGTCGTTCCTCCATGAAGAGGGGGAGCGACAGTGAAGGGGGAAGGGTCCTATGTGGGGCCGGACATCTGATGCCAGTGAGAATGCACGTTCCCTAGTGGGCACTCGACACGGAGCGCAAGTCACAGCACAAGCAGGGAGAATATGCTGTCGAGTGCCCAGTGATGGTGGTGCTAAGACTGTTAATACTCGCATAGCTGCCGGGTGCTTCCTGCACTTCAGGTGTTACAAACCCGGCGCTTTAAAAAGTCTTGCTCTTAAGAAAAGAGTGCAAATTTCCCACCCATCCTTTCCTCTAGACCCCGATAGAAATCAGTCAGTTGACTTGCAAGAGAGATCTGCTAATATGGCTCTGATTGAGGCAAATTAATTTAATTAGATTCAAAAGATATCCAGTGAGTGTTTACTGTGTGCGCAGTCTGCCCTTAAGGAGCTCACCATCGCGTGAGAAAGGAACACGACAGGCATTCTGTGAGACGGCGCGAAGTGCAAGGGAGGAGTGTGGGGGCGTGGCCTGCCCGGCTCATCGGCAGCCGTGTCCACGTCGCCTCCACCTGGGGCAGCAGCTCTCGAAAGGCTACCGTGCGCCTGAAATGTGGCCGGTGGGAATGAAGAGTGGAAATTGTATTATTTCAGCCGATTTCAAATAAATTTAAAGTACCAGATGTCACCCTAACTATCCTACTGGGTAACAGAGCAATACATAGCCAAGCTGTTGATTAACCCGGGATCCCCTGGAGAATACAGAATCCTGCGCCTCGTGTCAATTTCGATGAAGTAGGTCTGGAATAAACAGATGCCCCTCGGCTTCCACCGTGTCACGTCCCAGGGGAGCCCTGGAGGTGCTCTCCTGAGAAAACACACTCAGTACACCTGACGGGCACAGCTTCCCAGCTCAGCGACACAGCAAGCTGCTGAGTGTGGGCTGCTTCCCGCGTGCTCAAGGGGCCAGCACAGATCTGCTGCTGCTGTGGCCAGCCCCCCAGAGACCCGGGAAGAGCCTAATTCAAAGCTCCTCCCACACCATCACCATTGTGAAGTTGAGAAACCCTAAGTCGTCTTCGGGAACCCTTAAAAGCTCCGTGGAAGGCTCTACTGCAGGCCGAGTGTAAGCACTCCAGGTTGCGCCATCCTGGCTTCCAGCACTCGCGGGCTCAGAGGGGCCAGCACTGTGTGGTCCAGGCCTGCTAACTACAGAGGCAGTGAGACTTGACTTTGTGGAGCCATCTGGGTGTTCTCAGAGGTGACCCAGGCTAACCCTAAATCTCAGCCTCACTTAACCCAAGCTTTGCTTGTCCTGGGAGGCCCTGCAGTTACCACAGAGACCAGCCTGCAAGCACTGGACACGTCAGTCCCAGGAGCCAGGGTCCCCACATCAGACACACTCAGCCTTCCAGATCCTGGGCTTCCCTCTGCTCTGCCACACTGGAGAGCACAAAGCCGCCTACACAGGTGTCTGGGTGACATGTGTGCAAAAGTCAGTGCAGGAAGGCCAGCAAACTATCAAAAAGTCCGTCCTTGGAGGGGCCAGCGCGGTGGCAAGGTGGGTTAAGTCACTGCTGTGGCGCTGGCATCCCGCATCAGTGCACTGATCTGAGCCCCAGCAGCCCCTGCTGACACTCCTGGGAACCCAGCACGTGACGGCCCGAGTACTCGGGCCCCTGGCACCCATGCAGAACACTGGGATGGAGTTTCTGGTTCCTGGCTTCGGCTTGGCCCAGACCTGGCCATTGTGGCCACTTGGAGGATGAACCAGCAGATGGCAAATCTCTCTCTTCTCTCTCTTGCTCTGCCTTTCAAATAACTAACTAACTACATCTTTCGGAAAAAGTTTGTAACTTGAATCTGAAGGAACCAGTGAAGCAAGCAGAGCTTGCATCAGACGCGACCGCGCGCACCGCGGCTTTCCTTACAGCTGTACGTGAGGTGCCCAGGGCTGAAGAACACGCTGCACAGAAAATAACCCGAACAGAACGCATTTAGCCCCGTGCCAGATGCCAAGCCTAGCCGTACTTCCTGAAGCTGAGGCAGGCTGAGGGCAAGCTTGCTGCACAGGGCCTGCTAGAACACAGAGCAGCACCCCCAAATGGTGTTGAATAAACAAACAAGCCTGTCTAGGTAATATCCTCCCCTCAAAATCATGAGCCTTCTCTGGATCGTGTCCTTAGGCAAGAGGATTGCAGAAGACAGGAGAGAAAAGTAATTCTAAAACCTAGCAAGGCAAATTAGCATTGCTGCGGGAAAGGTGAGAATGACTTCTGAGAACTCGGGGATCATGTCACGTGTATCCTGCCTGTCTTCCTCGATATAAGAAGAGGGGGAAGAGGACATTAGAGAAGGCAGCTCTGCAGAAGGGTGGGCACAGGCTGTGCAGGCCGAGGCCCAGCCCCGGCACATCACCTTCTCTCCCCAGGCTGCACGTCTCCTGGAGACAGGTGCTGGCATCCTTTCCTCGAGGGGTTGTGGACAGGATGAGTTCATGCTGTGTGTAGAAGACCTAGGACTCTTACTACGCGTCCCCTGATCTGCACCAAGCTGCCTGCTACTGGTTGAACCGTGTCCTCCAGGAACCAGGACACCGAGTGATGGACCACGTTCGGAAGTAGGGCTGCCGCGTATGTAATATGTAAAGATAAACTCAGGCTGGAGTAGGCCAGGCCCCTAACCCCATGAGTAGTGATCTTAACAGAGGGAAGAGGACATGAAGGTGGGGCTCCAAGAAGATCATGCGTGACAGTGAAGGCAGAGAGTGGAGACTCACAGGGCCAAGCCAAGGGACGCTGGGGTTTGCCAGCAACGCCCAGAAGCAAGACAGGGAGGAGGACTGATTCGCTCACCTGTTTCAGAGGAGGTGTGATGCTGTGGGAACCCTGATACCTCCATCTTGAACAGCCTCTGGGCCTGTGATGAAACAATGGGACGAGCGCTGCTGTTGTTTAAAGCTGCCCGGACAGTGGTCTTGGTCATGGCAGCCCTACAAGACCAGCGAAGTGTAGATTCTAAAGCTGCCCATCTGGGTCCTAACCACCCTTTTAAGTTATTCTGCATGAATGCTAATTTCACTTGACACGTAGTGCACTGGAGTCGCTCATTCCCCGCGTCCCCCTGCCTTTCGAGTGCCCCAAGTGATCATGAAGGGAGTTCATGTGTACTGCCGCCTGTAAGCCTCAGACCAGGCAGGCTGTAGTTTCTCCAGGTGAAAAAACTGCGCTAAATTCAATCATTTCGGCAGCTTCTTTGGGCCCCAGCGGGCGAGACTCATCATTATTCATGAAGTGTCTCAGCTGCACGCCAGGACCACTCCCCACGACGCTCTGAACGTCACACACCAGAACCAGCTGGAAGAATTCTGGGACCTTTGGTTTTCAAATCCCCTTTAAACCCGAGGCTCTATGACAGGGAAAGAGAGTAGGAAGAAAGTTGTGTTTTTGTTTGTTTTTTCTGTTTAATTCATTGTGGAGTCAAGAAAGTTTGCTTTTTCTCCTTCGCACGAAATGGGCTACCTGCATCGCTGGAATCATAAAGTAGCAACTTCCCATTACCGAGCGGAGGGACTGACGGCACAGCACGCCGGCCAACACGGGCTGCCGTTCCCGCTCCGCTCTAGCACCAGCAAGTGCAGTGACATAAAAACCGCCATGAAATCAAGTAATTTTAGGCTTTTACAGATTATTTTAATTCTCTTCCTGTAATACGTCTGTGTGAAGTAATTGCTTTGTAATTAGCAGCATGATTACATGTTAAATAAGGGCTAAATCTTCAGTTTGGCAGCCTAATATGCCTAGAAGGACCGCTCTCAGTACTTCCCAGTGTACGGCGTGGTCTCTCCCTCAGCCCTGGACGTCGTCGTGCTGTGTTCACAAAGGCTGCAGCAGGAGCGAGTGCTGCGACGGCTCTGGGCTGGCCAGGGAGCACTGCCCGAGCACCACGGGGAAGCCAGGTTGGTCGCGGGCAGCACTGGCAGTGCCCGTGTGAAGGGTGGGGACAGGACCCAGCCGGCGGCCGCAGTTTCGGCAGACTTGGCCAGGCCTGCTTTTGCTCCCAGACCGGCCGAGGCTGAGCAGTAAGTGAAATAACCTTCCTCATGGGGAGCCGGCAAACACGTTCACGTGCCCTTCAGAACATGCACTCTGATCGTCTTTGCTCAACCACAGTTCTGCCTGTCTTTTGCTCTATTTTAAAATACAGCAGTGATCTTTAATTATCCGACATTTTAACAACATTTTATTTAAAAGCATTCTTATTAAAAATTTTTATTTAAAAATCCAATAATATGTGAGCCAACAGCTCTGATGCACTGATATTTCTCCCAAGAGTTGGACTGCTTAGAATCTGCCAACTGGAAGACTGAGTGCTGTTTAAACCTTAGACTGGGAAAATGTCAAGAACATATCCCTTCCAAATTAAAATGTTCCCGTAAAGCCTGGAGACAGATCTAGGGTAGCGCACGTTACCCTCAGCAGGGGATTTCCTGCTGGCCGAGGCTAAGGCGGCAGCGTCCTCGCCCTCTGAGGATGGAACTCTAGCACGCTGAATTTCTTGTTTTAAAGAGGCAAAGGAAAGCCCTGTGTTCCCAAACTCTGAAATTGGTTTTAAATTCCTCTCGTAAACTATTTTTATGTGATGATTCACTCTGATAAGGAGTTAAAGAACTCTAACTGCACAAGAATGAGGCGAAACATGTGGCTGACTGTTCAGCCCTCCCCTCACCCTCTGTGCTGTGCCCCCGCCCCCGAAGGCTCGGGGGCCCCAGTGGCTCTGTAGTGCACAGTTCTAACATAGGCCAGCCGGGGTGTGGAGCAGGTAACATACAAAAACCGTGCAGGGGGCTCCCTCTGCCCTATCAGTTACTTTTCCGTGACTATCACAAAACAGCTGGGTTTTCGGGCATCAGCACAGCTCCAGGGAGGACCTCGTGGCAGATGGCATCACAGTGCAGGGAGCCTGGGGGAGGCTGGGGTCCCGGGGGAGGCAGGATGCCGGAGCGAGACTGGGGTCCCGTGAGAACTGGGCAGTGCTTCCAAGCACATCCCGTGGTGACCTACCCACGAACCTGCACCTCTTAAAGGCCCACCACCTCTTAACACGGCCGCACTGGGGAGCATGCTCCCCACGCGAGCCTTCCCGTGTGGGCCATGCTCGCCACGGCACTCAGATTCCTACAACACTTGGATGGTGCCTCCGCTCTGCAGGCGGCAGAGGTGAACCGCTCAGTCCCCAGTCTTTTGAGGTCATCATTGTAATAAATCTTCTGATCAGATGTCCCTCCATCTGCCCACCCGCCCACCCTACTGCTTCTGTCTCTTACGGAATCCAAACGGATCCAAGCAACTTGTCAGTCCCACAGCTATCGGTGAAAGCCACGGAGGCCGGGCTCGAAGTCAGTGCCTTTTCTGTGGTCCAGCTCCCTCCACCGTCGTCCCGGGCCACCTGCAAGTAGCGAGAGTGCATTGCAGCGTTCTCAGGATCAGGGAGGAAACCACGCAGTGCAGAAGCCCTGGCCAACCGGAAGATCAGGTTAGGTACGGTGCAGACTGAATTTTCTGGTTAGCTCAAGGCTTCAAGATTTAAAAAAAATTTTAAGACATACTTTTCTTCAGGGCCCTGATAATGAACTCACGTTGGAAATCTTTTATTTTTTGTTAATCTAAAGTCCTGGATATTAACTTATTTTCTTCCTGTTTTCCATTTTCTCTTAAAAGTGGACTCGCGGGGGGAAAAGTCTAGTTAATTAGGATTTCTGTTAATCAGGTTTTTAAATTGTTTTGGTAAATTGAAACCAGGTGAAAGCGAGCACCGTGAATTTGAAGCAGTTTCGTGTTAGAGTCTCCTTGATGCCAGCGTGGCCCCCTATCTTAGCATGCATCTGAGACTAATGAGCCAATCCCAAAAAAGTGCTTACATCTCTGATGACCTGTGCACCATAAATCCACCAGTGCACACTAGTGGAATGGTCTTTCATAACACAGTTTAGGCTGTGTGTAACCAAATGATGCAAAGGAGCAGCTGATAACATTGGGCAGCAGGCATCATAAATCAGTCTGTTCTACAGTTTCTCTTGGATTCATGTTTCACTCAAAGTACAAAGAATCATTCTAGTTGGATACCCATAATGTCATCCTTAGCAGCTCACCACAGAGTAACGCCGTGCTAGGGTACTGTCACCGGTTATGTACTCGCCTCAGCACCTTCTAATAGAAATCACACTTAGGGTTTGAACCTTAATTACAGGAAGCATTTTTTTAATGAAGCAAAATTAAACTTGTCTCTTGGAAAGCCTGGCTCACTAAAGGGGCTCTCTTGACAGAATACAACTTGGAATAAACCGCAGCCCCCCGACCCCTGCCCACACCACCCTGCGCGTGAGGTTGATGCCGTTCCTGGCCATGGCGTCTCACAACAATCTCAGCAGTGATGCTGGCAAGGCACTCAAGCGAAATCATCCTGTTGCCCAGCGGGGTTGGATGGAAACCAGGAATAGAATCAGGGACGACTTCAGGGGGAGACTCGGGAGAAGCCAGCTCCAAGCCGCACCTGGAAGGCGCTGACCGCACGTGGGACGGCACACACGTTCTCGGTGTCTCAAGGCCGCCACTGTCTGCATACCTGGGCATCTCCCACCGACAGTGTGGTTTTCCCTTTCTGTGCAAGGCACTGGTAGGTCAATTTAGGATTAAATATGTGAGGTATTTTGTTTGAGAAAAAAAAAGAAAACAGATTACAGTACAATCTCATGAATTTAGGACCAACATGTTCCTTAGAAATTTTATGTAGAGTTTTAGTCTCAAGGAGACATAAACTATGGAATATTCAAATGGCTTTGTTAGTGAGGGAATATATTTTAATGATGACTTATTACTTCAAATTATATTTAAATAAGGATAATGATGACATAACTTGAAAACAAATGAGAATTATTTTCTTAGGGAATTGAGCAAGTTTAAGCAGTAAGCTTCAGCCACTTGGCAGAAAATGTGAACAAGTAGCTTATTTACACTTTAGGGCTTTTAAGTCTCAGAAATCTAACCAGCATCCGTGTTAGCACTCACCATGAGAAATATCACTGCTAACACGTGGCTAAGAAGTAGGTTTTTGCACTGTTCCTACAAAAGTGACAGAAGCGAATTCATTTATCCAGCAGCTCTTCTGTGTAAGACCCTGGGACGGGAGAGGGGGCAGAAGGGTCCAGAAAAGCCCAGGTAGGGGCACCTGTGTGCAGAGCAGAGGTGTGGGGCTCATGGTGGGCATTCCTTTCCACATCCGAGTTCAGAGACTTGAAGGCATCGGTAGCTTAAAACTGGTCCTACAAATCAGAGCTTTCTTTTGGGGAGCCAGCTATTTAATGTTTACGGGCACACCCCCAGGACAAGGCCGAGAGCAGCAGACCTGGGATAGCCACATGCAACAGGACCATTGCATTCTGAACGGGATTTCAAGGGTTCCAAGACAGGAACAGAAGTTGAGACGGAAAGGCAGGGTGGTGCTGAGACGTGGAGCGACTCTGACGCTTTGATAGGAAGTTGTTTTTTTTTTTTTTTCTCATTTCTTATTCTTGTTTAGAGATGCAGAAGAAATCAGAGGGTACACTCAAAAGGGAATGAGGAAAGCAAGGTTTTAAAAAGGGACCATTTACAAGGTGTCAGAGCCATCCCTGCTGCTGCAACAAAATTCCTGAGACTGGGAAATTAGCAAGAAGAGAGTATGTTCTCCCATTTCCGGGCTGGGACTCCGAGATCAAGGCAAGGACGGTGCTCTGCTTCCCAGACGGTGCCTCTGGTTGGTCCTCGGGTGGCAGCGGAGACTCGAGCGCCCCCCCTCTGTCCTCGGAGCACTAGTCATTCAGGATCGGAGGCCCGCACGACCGAGTTGCCTCCCCAAACCATCGCCTTGGTACTTCAGTTCCAACATACTAATGTTGGGGGGATAAATACAGAGTCTAACACGAGCGGTGGGCAAGGCTAACGTAAACTCACTCAAGATGGCCCAGCAGCTGTGAGCTGGCTGCCACAGGAAGCAGAGCCCAGCAGGAGACCAGACGGCCAGTCTGTCCGCCCGAAGCTGAGGGTGCGTATGGAGGGGCGTCGGGATACTCAGCACAATCCCACAGGCAGTGGGGACAACTAAAGGCACAGCCCAGGAGAACCGTGGGGTCACTTCTGTAGTTCAGACAGGTGAACCCAGCAGTCGTGGTTGAGAGACTGGAGAGCGGGCATAATGGGTCCCGGCAACTCCAGCTCAGCACCTAAAACAGCTACATAAGTGGTGGAACAAAGAGGAGGAACCACATGGAAGGGGTTTAGGGAACATAACTACACAATCAAGTACTGGGTCCTACAGTTGATGACATGTCGAGAATGGGGTGGGGGTTAGAGACAAGGCTCCCAAGACTGGGCAGGTCAAGAGCAGGAGCCACTGCAGAGGCTGGATGGGTTCCCGCGAGTGACAGGACAGGAAGAGGCTGACACTCCCCTTCCTGGTTGCTGCTCTTCTGCCGAAGGCCCTGCCTTCCTCGGACAACTGCAGCTGATTCTGGATTGAGGCGATACTGCTCCCTCTTAGCTCCTCGGTGACGTTCAGGAGTGGGGTTTGGTGGTGAGGCTACGGCTAGGGAGTTTTTCTCATAAGATCCAGTAACAAGATTTCTTAAGGTCTCAAGAGGCACAGAGAGAAAAGCAGGCCAGTAATAAGAGTGGCGGGAACCAGAGATTGACGCCGTAAATCATGGCACAGCATGAAGGTCAATTCTGCGCCTCAGTGAAAAAGAACTGACTCCATCCCCCATCTTCCTTGATAACTATTTTGTGGTAGAATCTGAATTTAGTTCTAAGTCAATTCAAAGATAGAACTCAAACAGTTACGGGGTAACATGCTACCTGGGTGTTGAAACGACCTCAGTGTTATGAACCAGAATAATTTTGAGGTTGGACAGAGTAGATCTCTGCACTGAGGACCAATCACTGGTGCCACGTGCGATGGGAGCCCTAATGACACGCACTCCACAGCTGGGGGAGGACCCCGCACAGCCCCACCAGCTCCGTGTGGCTGAGGAGAGCATTGCAACAGTGGTATTCCACACTTTAGGGCAGATGCTGGCCATACCTACAGCACATGAAGACGCAACATCTCTGGGCAACACAGGTGCTGCGTTGTCAGTCACATTAACATCTCAATGGAAGCTTCATCTACAGGAAAAGGGCAGGGGACGGTGGGGTGGGCGTGGCAACAGAGAGCAAACAGAGAGAGGAGCTCAGTCCCCACCACCGGGGCACCCTGCCGGCATCCTTGCTTTTCATCACTCTCCAACGGAACAAGCCAGACTCAGCAAGGTCAGCGGCACGCCTGAGGTCACACAGGAACGCAGGAGGGAGGCCTCCTCCTTGGTGCCCTTCCTCTCGCCGCTGGTCACCTGCCAGGCCACGAAGGTCAGACACCGCCATCCCACCGCGCAGCCTGGACACAGCAGGACCGCTCTCGCCACTGCCCGCTGCAGGAAGTCTAGCCTTCTGGCGTTGTCTCTCTGGCAGGACTCCAGGCAGCGAACCTCTGCTGACGTCACAGCAGCTCCCCCTTGCTGAACGTTGGGCAAGTTGTCTTCTCCGAACTCCAGGGGCACTCTGGAAGCAGGGAAAAGCAAAGCCTCCTTCCTTAATCCTATCCGAAGCCACCCTGGTCTCTGCTCCTCGCTCACCAGCTTCCTTGCAGCCTCTGCACACCTCCACCTGGCTGACTCTCACACGTCAGGCTCCGGTTTCAATGCTGCAGTTCTTGGGGAGGTCCTCTCTTAGAAGCCTCCACGACGTTACTGCCCCAGCCCCCTGGATTTCTGTCACAGGACTTAATACAGCCGTCATTTCGATTGTTCTTGTGCCATAACTGGATCACTGCATTTCTCCCCATCACACAAGTTCTGCGTGGAAGGGGGCACATCTCACCGCCAGTGGTCACCACTGTCTCCTCAGCTCACGGCCACAAGATCCACACAAGGATGCTGTCAGCAACTGCCGACTGGTACATGCAAATGACTGTCATGTTCCGGAATTCTACCAGGGGCCTTCCCAGACAGTTTCACAGCAGTGCTCGGGGTTGCTTCCACTTTGCAGATGGGGGCACCTGGGGTCAATGGATCCTTTAACCAAGACTGCATGGCTAACTGTGACAGAGCCGAGATTCAAACCCCTCCTCATCTGGTCTGAGCCTGCTGTTTTCTACTTCATTGTGGATTTTCTACAGATGCGCCCTTAATTATTCTGTCTTCCTTTTATGGAGTCTCCCTCCACCGTGAAGCCTGGACTCTCACTTTGGATAGGAAAGATGCCATGTCCACTGTCCTGCCCTCCCACCACCCTGCTAACCGCACTTGCTATTGCACAGGCATTCAGTGAAGACTTGGATTAATAACTCCTGCTTGGCAATGATACCATAAAAGCATTCTCAAATGAGTTCAACCTTCCATAGTAACCTCTCCGAAGCAGCACCACCTCCCATCTCTGACGGCAACACTCGTTTATGAACTCCTCGTTTTCTCGCAAGCCACAGCGGAAATAATTTTATAGAAATTATTTAGAAGAATCAGTATTGACAAAGTGAAACAGACTTATGATATAGAAATCGCTTTCTCCTTTCACTCAGCAAATATTTGCAAAGTGCATTTCACACGTGCCAACTGCTTCTCTAGCCTTTCCCCTTCAGGAGCCGTTTGGGGAAGGCGGCATTACAGTGATGGAAAAGTAACCCTCAATTACCATGACACATGCTGGACTGGAGGCGGGAAAATCAAGGGTGGTGCAGCCGACACAGCTCACAGGGAGCCCCAGTTCACAGGGCCTGCTCCTGGGTGCGGACCTGGTGCGAGGGACCGGGAAAGAGCCTCCTGTTGGCATTTCCCCCCATCTTTAAGATGGGCTGATACTTAGTCCCTAGGGTTGCTATGTGCTTTTCTCAAAACACGCAGCCCACAGGACCAGCCGGTGTTTGCGTCTGTCTCCAAGCTAAGGGTATGGAGGGTCCCAGTTATGTGTAAGTGCCACCACCCACCTTGGGAAGCCCCGATTCTGAAGATCAAGCAACACGACGGATACGAAGTTCCCTGTAAACAATTATTTCCTTCTCCCATGGAATTCAAGGGCAATGTGGGCAGCAGAGGCATCATTTCCCCCCTCACTTGCACATGGAAATCCTGCTGGCTACAGCCAGGGGCACTGCAGAGGCTCAGCCACAGCAACCTGCCCTGGCCAGCACGCCCAGGGGCGCCAGGGGTCTCCAGGACTTGATCACCAGGTGGCTCCTCCTTGCTTGCACAGCAGTGGTCCCAACCACAGCCTCCTGTGGTCAAGAAGCAAGCTGATGATGCGTGAAGATGCTGTCCCGAGAGTTAGCAATGTAGCAGCACTGATGACCAAGCACTTCCAAGATGCTGGCTGTTCTAAGAGCTTAGTGCTCCCAACAACTCCAGCACAACCGTGGACACTGAGAGGGGAAGCTGCTGGGGTCTCTTAGTTCCAGGGTCTTATGTTCAGCTCTTCTTTGTGGAATGGTAGCATCGAACCTGATCTACTTTCTCTGGTCGGAAAATGTGACTCTGTGCTACTTAGGGGCGTTTAAGTGTTTTCAGAGAAGGAAAAGTAAGTGGATCTAGAGAATTTAGAAACAAACCGCAAAGACTCCGGCGTACTCACCTGTTTGCCAGTTTTTAGAGCACAGCGGCTAACTCAAGACGGCTTGTATGCACGGACAGACACAGAGCTCTTGGCGTCTGCCACAAGAGGTGACAAGCACATGAACTACTGGCATCGTAAAACATCAAGTCTGAGTCTCCTTTCCCTTAAAATCTCTCCACTTGCCTCAGAAGTAGCGTGCTCAGGGTGTGGACACTCAGCATGATGGTGCCACTCCTACTGGCTGCCACTGGCTGCTAAGTAATAGCCCTGGTGCAGGAGCTGTGCCAAGGGCTTTCTGTGCACCCTCCCACTGGGGCTCCCAGGGCCTTGCAGGCGGGCTCTGTCATCACCCCAGCCTGCCGGTGAAGGGACGCAGCACAGGGAAGCACGTCACTTCACGGAGCCGAGATGTGGTGTCGACAGGGATTCTTCCCCGCTCTCCCCTAACCTGGCCTGGACACTGCCCTCTTGCCCGCTCTCCCCTAACCTGGCCTGGACACTGCCCTCTTCCCCACTCTCCCCTAACCTGGCCTGGACACTGCCCTCTTGCCCGCTCTCCCCTAACCTGGCCTGGACACTGCCCTCTTCCCCACTCTCCCCTAACCTGGCCTGGACACTGCCCTCTTGCCCGCTCTCCCCTAACCTGGCCTGGACACTGCCCTCTTCCCCACTCTCCCCTAACCTGGCCTGGACACTGCCCTCTTGCCCGCTCTCCCCTAACCTGGCCTGGACACTGCCCTCTTCCCCACTCTCCCCTAACCTGGCCTGGACACTGCCCTCTTCCCCGCTCTCCCCTAACCTGGCCTGGACACTGCCCTCTTCCCCGCTCTCCCCTAACCTGGCCTGGACACTGCCCTCTTCCCCGCTCTCCCCTAACCTGGCCTGGACACTGCCCTCTTCCCCGCTCTCCCCTAACCTGGCCTGGACACTGCCCTCTTCCCCGCTCTCCCCTAACCTGGCCTGGACACTGCCCTCTTGCCCGCTCTCCCCTAACCTGGCCTGGACACTGCCCTCTTGCCCGCTCTCCCCTAACCTGGCCTGGACACTGCCCTCTTGCCCGCTCTCCCCTAACCTGGCCTGGACACTGCCCTCTTGCCCGCTCTCCCCTAACCTGGCCTGGACACTGCCCTCTTGCCCGCTCTCCCCTAACCTGGCCTGGACACTGCCCTCTTCCCCGCTCTCCCCTAACCTGGCCTGGACACTGCCCTCTTCCCCACTCTCCCCTAACCTGGCCTGGACACTGCCCTCTTGCCCGCTCTCCCCTAACCTGGCCTGGACACTGCCCTCTTCCCCACTCTCCCCTAACCTGGCCTGGACACTGCCCTCTTCCCCGCTCTCCCCTAACCTGGCCTGGACACTGCCCTCTTCCCCGCTCTCCCCTAACCTGGCCTGGACACTGCCCTCTTCCCCGCTCTCCCCTAACCTGGCCTGGACACTGCCCTCTTCCCCGCTCTCCCCTAACCTGGCCTGGACACTGCCCTCTTCCCCGCTCTCCCCTAACCTGGCCTGGACACTGCCCTCTTCCCCGCTGTCCCCCCTAACCTGGCCTGGACACTGCCCTCTTCCCCGCTGTCCCCCCTAACCTGGCCTGGACACTGCCCTCTTCCCCGCTGTCCCCCCTAACCTGGCCTGGACACTGCCCTCTTCCCCGCTGTCCCCCCTAACCTGGCCTGGACACTGCCCTCTTCCCCGCTCTCCCCTAACCTGGCCTGGACACTGCCCTCTTCCCCACTCTCCCCTAACCTGGCCTGGACACTGCCCTCTTCCCCGCTCTCCCCTAACCTGGCCTGGACACTGCCCTCTTGCCTGCTCTCCCCTAACCTGGCCTGGACACTGCCCTCTTGCCCGCTCTCCCCTAACCTGGCCTGGACACTGCCCTCTTCCCCACTCTCCCCTAACCTGGCCTGGACACTGCCCTCTTCCCCGCTCTCCCCTAACCTGGCCTGGACACTGCCCTCTTGCCTGCTCTCCCCTAACCTGGCCTGGACACCCCATATAGGGTGGCAGGAAGGGGCACGTGCATGTCAGAAGGAAACCGTAAAGCACAACAATCTTCAAAGGAAATCCGTGAGCGAGAGGTGGTTGATATTGCAGCAGCTCACAGCTCTTGAGAACTAGTCAGGAGCTTGATAAGATCCCACAATCTACTATCTCTGCAAGTGCCAAAGACAATACTTTTCTCAAGCTGGATCTTTTCTTATTTCTGCCTGTCCTCTGTATAAAAACACTTGCCAATGTTTAGAAACTTTCTAAATTTAGACAGCAACCATGTAACTAAATATGCAGGCGGGAGAATGGTCAGGAGAATGCAGTCTCTAAGCATGCATTTTTAGCCATTTACAATTATCTATCTTAAATATGCTCTTAATACTTAGAATGTATACAACGCAGTTTTAAAGGGTAACTCAGTGATGACTGTTAAAATGAAACAAGTATTAGATTTCAAAACTGAAAGTAGTAAAAATGTTTTATTAAAGAAACACCATTTTAAATGGAATGACAAAATTGGATGGGCTATGAAGAGGAATCCAGCCCCACCCTTTGGTTTAAAGTGCAGTAGAGAGGAGGAGACGTAGCACGTGTGTGAGCAGCCCGGGCTCGCAGTCCCGCCCTGACACCTCTCCGCTCTCCCCGTCTCTGGTCTCACAGCTCCTGACAGTGCCCTGCAGAAAGCCGGTCTCTCCCCTCCGAGCCAGAAGACATGCGTTCCTGCTCCTGCATTCGCTGCACAAATATGCAAGCACACACTCTCCGTGGGACCTCGGGCGAGTTGCTTCACGGCTCGCCGCCTCAGTTTCTCTGTACTGTGTGGACATTACGGAGTCACCGCCAGGACAGAGTGAGCCCGTGCATCCAAGGCGTCTGGGCTGCTCTCCAGCACCTGGGCAGCACGAGGACATCGCCGCGCCTTCTGCTTCTACCCTCAGCCCTCCGCCGCGTCAGGACAATGGGCAGCTCTGGGGATGCCACGTGGGAGCCCTGTGTTACATTCTCTTCCTGATCACGAAAACACCTCGTGTGCGTGGAGCGCGTCTCTCCCCCA
The DNA here is from genome assembly GCF_964237555.1 of Oryctolagus cuniculus. Lineage (NCBI taxonomy): Eukaryota > Metazoa > Chordata > Mammalia > Lagomorpha > Leporidae > Oryctolagus > Oryctolagus cuniculus. The sequence continues at coordinate 121,793,288 of NC_091441.1, forward strand.
GTACTCAATCCCAGCAGGAATGGCTTTGGGAGCTTCCTCCCGGTTCCAGCTTAACTGGACGACCCTATGAGCAGAGAAACTTCTCGCAGCAACCCTTGTCCATGTTCCTGTGCTTTTCTTATTTTTTTTAAAGATTTATTTATTTGAAAGCCAGAACTGCAGAAAGGGAGAGAGAAAGGGCGGGAGAGAGCGAGAGCGCGAGTGAGCGAGAGACAGATTTGGCATCTGCTGGTTCACTCCCCAGAAGGCCACAATGACTAAGACTGGGCCAGGAGCTTCTTCTGGGTCTCTCCGTGGGTGCAGGGGCTCAAACACTTGGACCACCTTCTACTGCTTTCCCAGGCCATCAGCAGAGAGCTGGATCAAAGTGTAGCAGCTGGACCTCGAACTGGTGCTCACATGGTATGGTGCCATTGCCGGCAGTGGCTTACCCTAGTGTGCCATGGTGCTGGTCCCGGTTCTGCGCTTTTCTTTCAGGTGGCATAGAACCAACTCATGTTTTTCACTGAGCCTCCTGGGAAAGCAGCTGAGAGCCTCTGAGTACGTGAGAGGGCTGGCTGTGTCCCTGTGGAACACAGCAAAGCTACCTGGTCCCTGGGGAGGGGTGAGTGGCATGCCCAGGCCTCCCTGCACAGAACCCTGGCCTGGCAATCTGGGACTTGCTACCCTTCCGTCCTCAGTGGGTCTGTGGTGGTGCAACGAGTTAACATAGACTCCACCAGTGTCCCGGAAGCCCTCGGGATGTGGCCAAGCGCCGGGAAACTCGTGTGCATTATCTTGGAAACCACAGGCACCATGCAGCTGCTCAGTCTGGCTTCTCACAAGACGCCTGGCACCATCCCAGAGAAGCCGGCAACCCCTGAGACCTTGAGAGAAGGCAGTCTCCAAAACACACTTCACCGTGCAAATCTTGTTAAACAAGCAAACATAAACTTCCCCACATGCCATCTGTCCTCGCGTGTGTGCGTGTGCACACCCGTGCCCATGCATGCACCACACTGGTCAGCACCCTCTGCTAGCAAAGTGGAAATACTGCTGCCGGAGAGGCAAGCAAAATCAAGCAGAGCTAGGACAGGGATCTGCTGCAGAAGGCCCTCCGTTCCTTCCGGGGGTCCTGGGCTTTCTCATTTCGCATCTCATTTTGTACACCAACCCGCACTCTCCAGTGAACCTCTTTTCCCAAGCTTGTCAAGTATTTTTGAAAGCTGCTACAGGCAGCGTAAGACATTAGAGAGACGGCCTTTTTAGTCCTCAGGTGTGTGGGAGCGCCAGCTCGAGTGTCCCTGCGTGGTGCCTTTGTTTTCTTTTCTTTTTTTTTTTTTTTTTTTTTTTGCAGAAGTAAGCAAGGTAGCAAAGTTTATTGGGGTAGGGCATCCACAAGAACGGACTGGACAGAATCCATGAGTGCCCAGTCACTCCTGTCTCCCTTGTTCTTTCTCTGAGCTAGAATGCTGAGTCACTGTCACCTCGTTACCTGTTCTGCCCCTGCCCTCATGGTCTGAGTGGAAAAGGCGTGGGGTGGGGGAGAGGCAGGGTGCCCTGGGTCTTACCCCAGCTCTGGTCTTTCCCTAGATTCTGATCTCTCACAACTCCCACTTGTGCTGGTGTAAGGACACATCAGAGGGTCACTGTAAGACTTAGTAACTCGTCCGTGGACACCACAAAGCACTCCCCGGCATGAGTCCCCTCATTACTGGGGAAAAGAGAAGAAATGGCAATCCCTGGCGTCTCAGGATGCCGCAGGTCACAGGAGAGACCTATCTCGGATCCTGCTGTTGAAGGTCGAAGGCGCCATGCAACCCCATGTGGGCTCCTACTGCCCTGAGCTCGGTAGCCAGTCTCTTCCCTGGTTGTGGGAGCCCTACAAGGAAGTAACAACTCCACCCCATTTACAGTTCTGCCCAAACTCAGTGTCTACCCTTGCTCCAGCAACTGTCCGACTCGCTGATGTTCAGTGAGACCAGACAGAAAAGCAGCTCCCGGTGCACACTTGTCCTGTGAATTCGCCAGCGCGATTCCCGAAGCCTCTGCTGGCGGCCACGGTCGGCATCAAGGCTGCTCCCTGGGGCTTCTGCAGGGCTGCTTCCTGCCGCCCCCCTTTCTGGAACTGCTTCCAAAATGAAGTTCGCTGAGGGCAAGACAGTGCTCACAGGAGCAGGCCTCCCTACTCAGCATTTCGGACGTGGGACCAGAATATTCCTTGTCGTGGGGAACTGTTCTGTGCATATCAGAGATTTTAGCATCACCCCTGGCTTCTACCCACCGCACGCCAGTAGCACACCACCACTAGTTGTGACAGCTGACCAAAACACACCCTCTCGATGTCCGCGGGAGGGGAAGGGCACCTGGACGAAGCGCACAGTGCTTTTCTCTGGGCACTCAGTGTCTGCGGAGAAGCACAGGTGTATGGCTTGAATGTGGAAACTGCAGAAAAATCAAGCGAGTGCCTCCTGCGCCACCTGGCATGCAGCTGGTGCCGAATGCATGCTTACGGGTGCACAGCGCTCAGAGATCACAAACAGCCTCCTGCTCCCTCGGTGAAATGATCTCCAAAGGGCCCAGGTGGGGCGGTGGGGAAGCGTCCATGAGAGGAGGAGCAAGTTTTCCAAGGAGGAGAAAACCTCTTGGCTGGGGACGAGGGGCCAGGAGGGTGACCTAGCAGAGAAGCTGGGGCTGCGCCTGGCGTCACCGCACCTGGGCAGGAGCCGCCTTCTGCGCAGTGGAGATGCTACAGAGCTCGCCAGCGCTGCCCGGGCCTTTTCCGCACAACCCCGAGGGTCCTGACGGCCCGGAGCGGCGACAGGACATCTAGAAGGTCACACGTGCAGTCGTGAGCGTCAGAGCTGGGAGCCCAGCCTGCCCCTCCTGACCCAGTGCAGCACTAGACCACGCTGTTATTATGGATGCAAATTAAGACTTATTACTATTGTGAAATAACAATGCAGGTTGATGATATTCTTTATTGCCACACTCAGCTTTTTTTTTCTAGAGGGGGAATTACAGGCATGAAGCCAGTTAAGCCACCTTCCCCCTCTGCCAAGCTCTTCTCGTGTTCCTAAATGAGGCGGCTCGTTCTCCTCATGGCGTCACCGTGCAGACTGGCGGTCTCTGCTCCCAGGTCTGGGGAGACACACGCTCAGCTCCGTGCTGTCCACTGACCCCTCGGGAATGGACAATGACTGTGCTAATGCATTACCTCACAAAGCACAGTCATCAGCCAAAAGGGCAGATTTTGAAAGCAGAGCAGTGGGCAGGCACTGTGGGAAGCACTCCGCTGGGGAAGCCAGGGATGGCCGCGTCCGGACGCGACACGCCTGTAGGACGGCTCACCTCGCGGGACCCTAACGATGGCGCCCAGCACCACGGCAGACGACCCGTGTGCTTCCCAAACTTTCAGCGGTTGTCCTTCACGGCAGGTCTGCCAAATACCAGCCACAGAAACCTTTCCCGTAGAAGAATGTCACGTCCCCTGTATATTGTTAACGTAACCATGGTAACCAAAAAATGCCACCAGTGTGTGCGTTTCATACACAAATGAGGGGCCAGCTGTGGAGTGCGCACAGCTGCCAGCGGTATAATAGATGGCGGCTAGTTTGGCCCGCGCCAGGAAAATCACAGGCCACTGATCATCACCGGGGGTTTTCCGATCGCATCGCAGCGTCTCAGCTACAAAGAGCGTGAGCTACTCCCACAGCAGTTTTCACTGCACAGCTTTCAAAACCGAGCCCTCAGCAGACCGCCAGCACCCTGGAGGCTGCCGGGAGCTCCGAGGACCGGGGGCTGGGCAGTGTTCCCACCGTGGGGGCGGGCACTGGGCTCCCCTGTCTGGGCACAGGGATCCTGGTCAGGAAGCTGCACGGCCTCCGAGCTGCTTCCACAGCTCTCTGCAGATGGCAGTTAGTCCTCCGGCCCCAGCCACCCAGCGTCACACGACAAAGGAGGAAGCCGCGGCTTGGCGGGGTTAAGACGAGCCAGCACCAGCTCGCCATGACGGGATAATCGCTGCCCACCTGCTGGATGACGGACGGCTAGCGGAGAACGGCGCCAAGTCAAAAGTAGATACTCAGTCTGCATAGTGTTGATTTTTTTAAAGCAGTGTGTAACATAACATGGCATATGTCTCACTGGATAAAATGCATAACGATTCGACAAGGTGACCACAAAGTCTGCAAATATATACTGCTTCATCACAGACTATCTTAAGTCACGGCTGAAGCACTTGTCCATTGCTGAGTCGGTGGTACACTTTGTCATGGACTCTATGCTAGAATAAGAAAATTTAATGGTAACATGTTAAGAAAACTTAGAAACCAGCTTCATTTAAAAGACTTCTATATTGATGGTTCTGTTGGTCAGTAACATACTGAATTTTACAGATAGGGTTTAACTTTCGTCTCTGTTCTGTGCTTCGAGCCAGAGAATACATGCTTTTCTGACTTCATCTATATAATTATAATTTCATCTTGAATAAAATATTAATCACAGCTCTATCCATGAGTTCAGATATTCCCATTGTTCCTAGAAACCAAAATCTGATTTAAAATGGAATCTGCTTTATCTTCAGATTGACTTGACCCAAAACAGATGTTCAGCATAATAATTTTTAAAAATTAAAAGCAGTATTTGAGCAACTTTATATTAATGCCCAAATGAATCATCCAGAGGACGATTATTCTTTAGCTTAAAAATAACTTTTCAGAAGGCTTTGTGAAGTGTAGTGAAACTGACACCCACGTCTTGTGATTTATCGTATTTTATTTATGGTGTGTGGTTTATTTATGGTGGCCAAAGAGGCCCACCCTCCCCTCCCCGTTATGTGTAGTCAGCTGGCTTGGGGAGCCCTGGGAGGCAGGGGATTTTTCTCACACCTGGTGTGCTCCCCCACCAGCAGGGGCGCAGGGTGAGGTTCCCTTGCATTTTCAGAACTTCACACCCCTCCAGAGCTCAGCCCTGGCCCAAGATCCCCATAGTCAGCAGTGGGCTCCTTCCCCAGGAAGTCCCAGGGCGTTACCTTTGCAGCCACACAGTTTAAAATCTAGTTCCGAAATGTCCAGCCCCTTAGGTCCATCAGGACGGCAAAATTCCAGTGTGCGACAGTGACCTGCTATTCCTGACTTCCACAGAGCCCTAGGACAGACAGTGCGAACTTGGCCGTCACATTTGCTTCTTAAATTTCATTCAATTCATTTTTCTCCTCCTGGGAAAAATACTGCCTTATGTGTCAAAGGCACTGAACCAGCAAAAATAACTTAAGGACACATGTAAAATAGCAGACTAACATCTGTTGCCCGCCCACTCCCAAACACTGAGCCTCCCAAAACAATGTCGGCTTTTTGGGGGGTGGGGAAGGGGTGTGTTCTAATGCCCCGCTCAGTGGCTGGAACGCAGGGGCAAGAGCTGCTCAGTGAATGGGACCCTTTCGCCCTCTAAGGGGTTTGAGACAAAAGGGGCCCCTGGCGCTGGACGCTCAGGGGTGTAGCCACGACCCCCTGTGTGGCCCACTCCGCCCGCCTTCAGTCAACAGAGCTCTGTGCCCATCAGCTAAGGTTAGACAGGGCCAGGAGGTCCCGGCTCTGGGGACTGCTCTGCACCTGCACCGTGACCCCGATTCACTCCCAGTGCTGGGGACAGCGGGCTTTATCACCACCAGTGCCCGGAGAAGCCACATGACGCCCCTGCACACTGAACCTCCAGGGAGGTCTTCTACGCGGGTCGGTGGCCTCTTCCATTCGGACCATCGCCAGCAAGGGTCAGGGCACGAGGGAGAATCATGCAAAGAAAAAGAAAAGAAGTGCCCAAAGTTGAAAAGTCAACTCAGAAGTCGCTCCCAGGTACCCCAGGTAGACTAAGGGGCTGTGTGCCTCAAGGAAGCACTTGGCTCACCGGCCAGGGATGCCCCCCTGCAGGGCGGCCCAGGCGCGGGCAGCCAGGTAAAGAGCAAGCAGCCCCAAGAGCCCCCGGCACAAAGCTGCTCCCAGGATCTGGCCCCGGAATAAAGGTGCCAGCCTGCTATGGAATTCCCCAACAGAAGAACTCACACTGCGCCTTTATGCCCTTTTCTTAAGGTCTATTGTTCACTGAGCACTGCTTGTCTTCAGATTCCGCCTGTGAATGGATGGGGCCAGACAGCTGCCAGGATCTGCTCACATTTGCATGCAAATCAGGGACTCCAGGGACCGCGACACCACTGCTGCCCCATCAGGACGGACCCACGGAGGCGCCTTCCTGAACTTGCCCCATTCCCCCTCCTCTGGCCGTGGCTGTTAAACACACAGTCCTGGGCAGCTCGGGAGCTGTCAGCTACCGGGCTCTGGCGGCACAGGAGCAAACTGCACAAACCAGACAACACGCTCTGGTCCAGGAGGTCCTGGGCGCACACGCTCTCCAGACCCCTGGGCCACCCCTGCATTAGCCGGGTCCGGGACCACTCGCGGCCGGACAGGACGAGGGACGGGCCGACCTCAGACCACGGACACCGCGGGCGGTCACTCATTCATTCAGGCGTCCACGGCGGTTCTCGGCGCTGGCAGGGCCACGGACGCGCCAGGTCAGCGGCGGCCCACGCCCTCCCCACGCCGCACAAAGGACCCTCGCTGGCAAACTTTCCTCGCTTCAGACCTGAGCCCGGGCGGGCCGGGACCCCCGCGCCCGCCGCGCCCGCCCCGCCCCGCCCCGGAGGGGAGGCTCCCTCGGGCGCTGCTCTCGGCGCACTCCGCGCGGGAGAATTCCGCCCGGGACCCCGCTCGGCCGCGGCCACCACGCCGCCCTCGGCTCCCCCGCAGCCGCGCCGGCCTTTCCCCGGCTCGCGGCCCGGCTCCCGGCCCGGCTTTGTGTCCGCGTCCGTGTCCTCCCTCCCCAGTGACCTCCCCGCACCCCGTGTATTCAGGGGGGCGGGGGGCACCAGATTCCCGTTTCCCGACGTCCTCCGCCTCCCCCCGACCCCGCGAGCCGCGCCCCCTCGCTCCCCCGAGGCCCGCGACCGTACCCCGCAGCGCCCGCACACCGGAGGCTCCTCCACGCCGGCCGCGCACTTACCCGAGGCCCGGCCAGCGGGGGCGGCGGCACCGGCGGCCGCAGGACCCGCGGAGCGGCGCGCACGGGCTCCTTGGGGGGAACCAGGCGCAGCCCCGCGGCTCGGGGACAGGCGGCGGAGCGAGCAACAGCTGCCGCGCGGGGCCGGGCTCGGTCCGGCTCTCTGGGGGCCGGGGCAGAGGCGGGCAGGGTCTGCAAGTGCGGCTCCGAGGGCGGCGCGGCGCGCGGCCGGGTCCCGGGGACGGCGCCCCGGGCACCGAGGGACGCCGCCGGCCCCCGTGCCGCCCGGCGGGCGCTGCAGCCGCGGGCGCGCGGGCCTCGCCTGCTCCCGGCTCGCTCCGGCGCCCCGGCTGCTCCCCGCTTTGTGCGCCCGCAGCCGGCGTGCACCTGGGGTAGGCACGGCGGTCAGCTGATGGGCCGCGCGCCGATTGGCCGCCGCGCCCGCGCCGCCCCGCCCGCCGCCGCCGCCCCCCGCCCGCGCGGCCCCGTGCTGGGCACCATCTGGGGTCCGCCCGACGAAGGCCCCGCGCGCCGCCGCCGCCGCCGCCGCTTTGTGTGCCGGGGACCGCGGCTGGGCCAGGGAGGCGCCGCCGCTTCTCAGTGAAGGACGGACCCGGAAAGGAAAACAAGCGAACACAAAAACCAAAAAATGCGGGTGCAGGGAGGCCCCGCGGGCCCGGGGCTGTGCGCGCGCGGGGCTCCGGCCTGGGCGCCGGCCCTGCCCCTTGCGAGCCGGCCGCGGGGAGAAGAGGCTGGACCCCCGGCTGCACGGCGGCGCCGCCCCGCCCAGGACGGCTCTCGGAGAACGTTCCTGAAACTTTGAAGGCAGGGGGCTGCGACACGTTGCGGGGAAAGTTGCGTGAGGCGCACGGAGCGGGAGAGTGCGGTGGCCTCGTCTCCTGGGGCCTCGGGCCCCGCGCAGGACGCTGCGTGGAAGCCGGGGGCGAACGCAACAGCGGTCACCGCGTGGTTCTGGTCCCTGGAACGCGCCTAGGCGCCTGGCATGGCCGTCTGGTGGCCACTCGGTGCCCTGCGTCTCCGTCCACTTTGCGTTGGCCAGAAAGTGCGGCGTGCCCTGGCGTGCCCGCACGCTCAGCGAGGGGACCACGGTTAGAAGCCGGCGACGCCGTGGAGGGACAATTGGGTTCCGGGCTGCCGCAGTGGAACGAGGAGGCCGAAGAACCGAACCGTGACCGCGCCGCGTGAGAACCCCGCCCGCCCGGTTCCTCGCCGGATACATGCTGGTTCTCCCCCGTTCCCGCGGTTGGAAAGGAGCTGGGCCTGTGGGGGCGGGCACATGGCAGATGACCAAGGGACCACGAAATGCGGGACTCCTGGGGCTGCTGCCGTGGCTCGGCTTCCCAGCCTGCCCTCCTGGGTGGGGCCGGGAGGGGATGCCGAGGCCCGGGAGGCGGAGCTTGGTGGAGGAAAGGTGGGTGGGTGGGTGGGTGAGTGCGCCAGGGGCACCGCCGAGTTGGGGCAGGCGGCGAGGCAGGGACAGGAATCCCTGGCGTGGCCTGGGCCTGGCCTCCGCCTGAGAGCTTCGAAGCCAGCACGCGCTGCTCTGTGTCCTGGCACTGCCTGGTGTGAGCTGCGCCCCCGTGGCAGGGCACTTTACCTTTAAGGCTTGGTGTCCTGGGCTCCGGAGAGGGATGGAAGCAGTCCCTGCGCAGAAGCGGCGTGCGGGGTAAGAGTGAGATGCTCAGGGCTGTCATGGTGTGTGGTGAGCTCGGAGGATGCCAGCCGCAGGGACCATTAGCCAGGTCATAGCAGGCTGGATCAGGACAGCAGCTCCCACGGGTGGATGGTGCTGTCCCGAGCCCACACAGGGTCCGCATCTCAGAGGCACCAGGAGAGGCAGTGAAGCCAGTGTTTGTCGGCGGCCTTCTTCTTCCCCAAAGCCAGGGTGGGAGAGGAAGCTGGGACCTGGCGTTGAGGTGGCGGCAGAAGGAAGGAACCCTAGGGGAAGGTGTGGTCCAGGCCGGGCTGGACGCGGGAAGGGAGAGGGGGGTCCCTGTGCTGAGCTGGGGGCCGAGGGCCAGCGAGGCGGAACTCCGCGGAGTCTGAAGTGTGACCCAGTTCTCGAAAGTTTCCAGAGCTGCCCCAGTGGCGCAGTGGTCGGAGTGGCAGGCCCTGCCGGCATGCGGGGGGCATCTCCTGAGCGCCCTGTGTTGAAGGCTCCCGTCGCCTTTCCCAGCAACAGCAGCAGAACCCAGCCGCGTGCGCCCGCCCGGTGAAGCCTCAGACCCATTGGAGTTGCCTCCAGCAAGCTCAGCAGCCCTGGCCCTGAATGTATTGGTTTGTTACAGGAAAATAATAATAAAAAAAAGACCTCATCTTACTGCGCACTCGTTTAGGGCCTGGAAGACCTGGAGGCTTTGAGGGAGGCTGGAACTGCAGGTGCAGTGCGAGGACTCCAGCGGCGCCAGGGCTCAGAGCTGACGGCGGAGGCGCTCAGGACCACACGCTCCCCCGAGGTCCCTCGGCGGGGGTGAAGGCGCATCCTTGTTGCTTGAGTCCTCCTGTGCTGGCCCATGTGGCCAACCAGGGGAAATAAGGCGCGACTGGAGGAGGTGATTGTGTCTGACATTTAAAGGGACACTTCATCTTGAGAAGAAAACCTTGCCTTTTCAAAGCCACCGCCTTAGAGGTCGAGCGTCCCTCTCCTCTCCCTCACTGAAATATTCATGGAGCGCCCAGTGTCAGTGCGCTGGCCAGCTCTGAGCTCGGGTTGCAGCCCTGAAACCCCGGCGGGCCGTGAGCACGGCCCCTCGCCTGCCTGCCACGACGCTTCACGGCGGACTGGGGCACGGCGCATGCACAGCTGCTCTTCTTCCAGAAATGAGTTGAGAGCATGTAAACGGCATCTGCCGAGGCGTCCCTGGAATTATCTTCAGCAGTTAACCCGGTCAGCCGACATGGGTCCATGGTGAGCACCGTGTCGGCTCCCCGAGGCTCTCAGGCCTTGAATCCGAAGCTTCGTGCACCAGGAAGCCTCTCCATCTGGAGCAAACCGCCACGTTGTGGCGTGGGAATGGCAGCTGCGTTGGCCCCTGGTCTCCACCTGTGCACTCTCACTGTGGCAGTGTCCTGGGCAGGCATTAGACCTGCCGTGGGCAAAGCGCCCTGCGGGCCGCCCCGTGAGACAGGCCGCAAAGCCATGGAACAGCAGCCAGCCCTCCACCGTGTGCAGGGCCAGCGGCTCCCCGCCTCCCCCGCACTCCCAGGGCCTGCAAGCAAGGGCGGTGAGGAGTGTCAGCCGCCCCGTCTGTGGCTTAGGCTCCGGTTTTCTCTCGGTAAGCATAAAACCTGAGGGAAGTTCACAGCTGTTCCTCATAGGAAAACGCTGAGAGACCCCTGTGCTGGAATCCAGGGCTCCCATTACCGTAAATTCCATATGCGCACTTACTTTTAGTCCTAGGGGCCTATGAGGCAATGAAAGAAAGACTGGCAGATCGAGCAGACAAAGCGGTATAAACGGGTTCTGCAGGAGCACGGGCTCCCAGGATTCCTCTGCATCCTGCCTAGTGCCTGCCTCTGCCGGCGTGTCCCCGTTTCACTGGGCCGCTTTTTATTTTTGTCCTCAAGGCCTCGCATCGCTTTCCTCCCTGGGCGTGGGAACAGTGTCTTCGCTTGTTGCAGGCGGCTGAGCGCTCGCCTGCCGGGCTCCTGTTCTGCAGGAGTTGGTGCATGTGCAGTGCTGAGAGTGCTACGTATCCACCCAGTCTTCTGCAAACGAGAGGTCCTGTTTCGTGTTTTGTGACTGGGAGAGGAAGCCGCAGACGGGCGCTGGTCTGTTCTTGAGGTCTTGCCCAGTGTCTGGCAGCACCGTGCCTGCAGCTCAATGCAGGAGCCCACGGGAAGTCAGGACGACCCCCATCCTGTTACAGCTGACCAAGGCTGACGCTCGGGGCTGGCGCTGCATGTACTGGGCTAAGCCTTGGCCCGCAGTGCTGGTACCCCATATGGGCGCTGGTTCGAGACCTGGCTGCTCCATTTCTGATCCAGCTCTCTGCTGTGGCCTGGGAAAGCAGTAGAAGATGGCCCAACTCCTTGGCCCCCTGCACCCACGTGGGAGACCCAGAAGAAGCTCCTGGCTCCTGGCTTCGGATCAGCGTAGCTCCGAATGTTGCAGCCATTTGGGGAGTGAATCAGTGGATGGAAGACCTCTCTCTCTCTCTCTCTCTCTCTCTCTCTCTACCTCACAAACAATACAATTAAAAAAAAACTTTTTAAAGGGCTAAGGCTTATGTGAACTGCAGAGTGGGAAACTGCACTGGATTTGACATTGAACCACAGCCCTGTATCCGGTTCACGGGGCAGCGAGGCCTGAACCCAGCTCTCTGGTTTTCAGGTCAGGGGCCTCCTGCTCTGTTAGTGTGACCCGCAGACCTCTCAGGAGTTTGTGGACGTGGTTAGTGGCCCACCGCGTTGCCACATGGGACCCCCGTGTGCAGGCAGTGTAAACCAAAATCGTCACACGGGTCTGCGCGTTGCAACACGGGACCCCAGCGTGCAGGCAGTGGAAGCCAAAATCGTCACACGGGTCTGCGTGTTGCCACACGGGACCCCAGCGTGCAGGCAGTGGAAGCCAAAATCGTCACACGGGTCTGCGCGTTGCCACACGGGACCCCAGCGTGCAGGCAGTGGAAGCCAAAATCGTCACGGGTGTGCGCCAGCTGAAGAGCTTCGCACGACCAGGGAGCAGCCGCAGCGAGGGTGGGAGGGAACCTCCGCAGAGGCATTATAACCAGAACATACGGGCGCCTGGGCAACTTACTAGCAAGAAAACAGCCCAATTAAAAAATGAGCAAACGATCTGAGGTGACTTTTTTCAGAAGCTACACAGATGGCCAACATGTATGTGAAGAAAACGCTCCACTTCGCTAATGATCAGTGATGAGCTAATGAAACCCACAGGGAGATGTCAGCTCACAGCTACAGCAGGGCTGGCGCCAGGAGGAGGGAGAAGGGGGCCCGCGCCCGGGGGAGGGAGTATGTCCAGCTCTGATGGAGAGCAGCGGGGCGGCTGCCCTGGACGGCTGAGAGCGCAGCTGCTGTGGAAGCCCCGTGGCCCCGACTCACGCAGGCTGCCCTCTCGCCCCACGGAAGCCACCCGCCGCCTCGGTGCGTTCTGAGAAGGAAGACGCCACAAAAAGGTTGTGAGTTGAAAGTGGCAGATTCGGGTGTTGTGCAGGGTGGGCTGGATGCAATGAAGATGAGCGCTGTGCGTCTCAGAGCGGAGGATTCCGAATGCACGAACCATAAGGAATCACAAACTCAAGGTGATGCAAATGCTGATGGTCTTGATTTGCTTGTCACACAGTGTGTGCGTGAATCAAAACATCACATTGTGCCTCATACACTCTCCGGGAGAAATAACAGTGCATGGCCATCAAAAAGTAAACTGTACTTGTGTTTAAGTGATGGGAGGCAGAAAAGGAACGAGAGAACTAAGTCTAAACAAGAGAGAGAGGGAGGGAGAGGCTGAGACTGGATGTTTGGGCAGTAGTCCTATTTCAAGAGGTAACCTGGAAAAAAGGGAAAATGCGTGGGTGACGTGGCGTTCACGACTGAGCTTGGGTGTTGCTGGCGTGGTATTTATTCAGAGTGCTTGCTGCCGTGGGCTGCACCGTGTGGCAGTCCCGACCTGCGGGAGCTCAGAACCTGAGCCGCCCTCGAAGCAGCCGTGGCGAGTGGGGCGGCCCCTGACCCAGTGTGACCGGGACCCCTGTTTAGAAAGGGCAAACCTGGATCCGGACACACACAGGGAGAGCTCAGGGAGTGGAGGCGGCAGCCACGCCTGGAGACCCGGGGAGGGGGCGGGGAAGCAGCCTGGGGTCGGGGGGAGGGGGGGCATGCAGACGCCTTGGTGCTGGCACGGAGGACGGGGACGCTGCTGTCCAGGGAGGGTCCTGGGCCTCGAGGTTTTGCTGTGGCTGAGCAGTGGGCACGTGACCAGCTGCACACACGTCCAGGCTGTGGTGCCGGCCCGCCTGCTCCCCTGAAGCCGCTGTCACCTCAAGGCAGTGAGCAGGTCCGCAGCCCTCTAGGGTCTCTGCCGTCTTGAGCTCTGCTCCTTCCTGGGCCCCAGCTTGCTGCCTGAGCCGACCGTCACCACACCCGCCTGCTCTAGCTCACCGGGGATTGGTTTGTTTTCTAGAATGTCTTTCATGGCGTAATTACTTTGAGATTCACCTGTGTTGTGTGCAGTCACTTGCATTTGTGTGGCTGAGTAGAACTGGATTGACGGGATTTGCCACCACACACGTGTGTGTGTGCACCTGTGTCCAGGCTTTTCGGGCTGCCTCTCCGCTCACTGTAGGGTGGCCCGAGCAGGAGCCCCGGCCCCTCCCCAGCCTCCTCCCGTCCCCGCCGGGTGGTGAGGTGCTCCCCCAGCTCTGCACGCTGGGTGCTCTCCGCTCTGAGGTCCCTGGGGCCCGTGCATTCCCAAGGGTAAGGGGCGTGGAGGTGTTTGGGCAAGGATTTCCTGCAGGTCCTGGCTGGCTGACTGCATTGTGTTATCTGATTGTCAGCAGTGAGAATGTTCTGAGCCCGGGGAGGTTCACCTGGAGTCCCAGAGGGAGCAGGAAGGGGTGCGGGGAAGGGAAGCACATGGCAGATTTGTTGTGTGGTATTTCTGCTCAGAAGGGCATATTCTAGGGCTTTCAAGGGAACTTCTTTTTTAAAGAATCATTCATGGGCTGGCGCCGTGGCTCAATAGGCTAATCCTCTGCCTTCAGCCCCAGCACACCGGGTTCTAGGCCCGGTCAGGGCGCCAGATTCTGTCCCGGTCGCCCCTCTTCCAGGCCAGCTCTCTGCTGTGGCCCGGAGTGCAGTGGAGGATGGCCCAAGTGCTTGGGCCCTGCACCCCATGGGAGACCAGGAGAAGCACCTGGCTCCTGCCATCGGATCAGCGCGGTGTGCTGGCCATGGTGGCCATTGGGGGGTAAACCAATGGAAAAGGAAGACCTTTCTCTCTGTCTCTCTCTCACTGTCCACTCTGCCTGTCAAAAAAAAAAAAAAAACATTCATGTACTTGAAAGAGTTATGGGGTGGGGGGAGTGTGATCTGTCATTCACTGGCTCACTCCCCAGATGGCCACGACAGCCAAAGCCAGCCAGGAGCTTCTCCCGGGTCTCCCCGTAGGTGCAGGGACCCAAACACTTGGGCCATCTTGCATTGCTTTCCCAGGCCATAGCAGAGAGCTGGATCAGAAGAGGAGCAGCCCGGACTAGAACCGGTGCCCATATGGGCAGGTGCAGGTTTACTTGCTGCACCGTGGCACCGGCTCCGAGGGGAGCGCTCTGAAGTGGAGGGTCCCTGTGGAGGCCGTTACAGGAAAACTGCTGACTGTGTTTGGGCCAAGTTCCGACTGAGACACCGCGAGCACAGGACTGCAGAAATCAGGAGGAAGGGGAGCTGGATCAAGCTCCTGACGCACACAGAGGTCTCCACGATTGGTCCCCCTACCGCCTCTCAGTGATAGGAGAACGGCTGCCTGAGCAGTCACCAAGACACCGGGATGTGAGACGTGGTGAGGAACCACCTGACCAGGCCTGTGTGTCCATCAGTGGCCTGATACCTGGGCTGATGCTCGTCGCCGTCGCCATGACCTGGACCTCTAGGGGTAGCTGTGTGGTCGCAGCCCCTGGGGGCCTGTCTTGGCGCGGGGGCCTCAGCGCTGCTGGCAGCTGAGCAGTGACCTGGGCACCGTCCGGGGAGGAGGGGACAGGAGGCTCCCCACACTCCTGAGGGGCGCGACGCCAGTTCCTGGGTGCGCCGTCAGCCCAGGGGTCCTCCACCCGTGCCAGGACGTGGGCACCCATCCTCAGTGCTTTCTGGACACTCTGCGGTCACCCTTGTGGTTTGCTGCAGACTAATTGTCCCTGTAGCTTATTCTGGAAACGTTGGGCGGGCCCAGCTGTATTGAAGGCACTGTGGCCAGGGACCCAGGAGAGGAGAGAGGCGTGGGCGCTGGCCGGCCAGCGGGTGCTGGGCACCTGCTGTGCTCTGCGGGCTGTTTTCGGCCCTGAGCTTCAGCCAGCCCCACACGAGGATGCCGCATGGGCCGTGGTGCGGCCAGGGGAGCCATGTGGCAGAAGCAGGTTATGGGATTGGCTCTGTCCCTGTGTGGGTGGGGCTGAGGGATGACATCGGACTTCTTCTGAAACCAGAACCGAGTTCGGCCTCAGCCTGGGGAGGTTCTGGTTCTAGCTGAGCCACAGAGGCTGGTGCTCCCACCGGGGGATTTGGACTGAGTAAATGAGATAATAATCGTACAAGGGCTGGCGCAGAGAGGGAGTACAAACATTTTTTTGTGTTTTAGAAAATATTTTTCCTTTATTTGAAAGGCAAAGTTCCAGAGAGGGTGAGGTAGAGATGGAGAGAAGTCCCATCTGCTGGTTCACTCCCCAAATGGCCACAATAGCCTGGGCTGGCCGGGCTGAAGCCAGGAGCCTGGAACTCTATCCGGGTCTCCCATGTAGGTGCAGGGGCACGAGGACTTGGCCCATCTTCCGCTGCTTTCCCAGGCTCGTTAGCAGGAAGCTGCATCAGAAGTGGAGCAACGCCCCTACGGGATGCCAGCGTCACAGGTGGTGGCTTAACCTTCTGTGCCATGATGAAAGCCCTGAATACCATCATTTTTACACTTTCTGTTTTTGAATAAGAAAACATTATATTGGCCTTAAAACAAAACAAAACAAAAAAACAGGATCCTGGTGCCTGTGCTCGTCTGCATCCACTAGCCATCACCTGGTCTGCCTCGCCCAGGAAACTCTGTCTAAGTCTGCGCTGGGTGTGTATCCAGTTCCTAACAGACCTGTAAGCTCTCCCAAGTGCCAGGGTGAGCTCCTAAGTTCTGAAAGCCTGCAGCACTGCGAGTGGTAGATTTGGGGAGTGCAAATCGCTGAGATGGGTTGGTGACGCCCTGGGAATACAATGAAGCCCACGTGTGCTCCCACGAATGTCGTCATCACATGGATAAAAGGACCGGGCTCAGGTCACATCCCTTTGAAGGCCCTCCCTTGCCTAAATCATTCTGTTAGACCCGTGTGTCCGTGGGATTTCCTCGCCAGGCGCAAACTCGGCGGCAGCACCGGGTGTCTTGGCGGCACTCAGCAGGCCGGGCTTTCCGAGCGCAGAGCGTGACAGCATGTTTGCCCTGGCAGCTCCACGGGCCGGGCCGGGCCGGGCAGCGAGCCTGACCCACGCATCCCTGCGTCAGCCTCTTAGAGGCAAACTTTCTCTGTCCACGCCGCAGGCTCGTGGGTGAACTCAAAGCAGCCGTCCGAGGCGGGCAGGCGTCCTGGCTGGTGAGGTGCCCGTGCCTGCACTCGGTACCCGGCTCCAGCTCCTCCGCCAACCTCCTGCTGACCCTGGGACGCGGTGGTGACGGCTCATGGGACTGGGGCCCAGCCACCCGTGAGGGAGACCTGGATTGAGTTCTAGATCCTGGTTTTGGCCTGGTCCAGTCACAGCTGCCAGGGGCATTTGGGGAATAAACCAGCGGGTGGGAGAGTTCTGTGCCGCTCTCTCTTATTAGTTAATTAATTAGAAGAGTACCAGTCAGGAGAGCAAAGGTCAAGCGTCTGCAGCCAGCCCGACTCCGACTCCGTCTGGGGCAGCTCCCGCCCTCCCCGCCGGTGCAGCTGTGGCCAGCACCGCCTCGGCTGTCTCACGAGGTCTCCCGTGAGGTCCTCGCAGGTGCCGGCACCACCTCCTACACCAGCTGCTGAACCTGTGTAATTAGCAACGCCCCCTTCTGGTGTGGAAGGCCCGGGGCTCGCTCTGCATGGTTCCCAGTGGGCGGCGGGGCGGCGGGGCTGCGGGGCTGCGGGTGGAGTCCACGTGACCTCTGGCTTCATCAGGAGGAGCCCGGGGCCTGCGCCCAGGAGGGGAGGTCTGAGTGGAACCTCAGCGGCCGTCCTCAAACTGCATTACTCATGTGTTCCTCTCGGATGCGTGGCACCTGCTCTGGGGAAGGCCCTGCACAGGGAGAGACACAGAAATGCTACGGAGCCCAGCAGCCGAGATCCGAGCACGGGCAGCCAGGGCGCAGCGGCCGCTCGGGGCTCACGGGACTGCCCACGCTGCCAAGGCCCGCAGGTGAGGGAAGGGACAGCCGGGGGCGGGGGCGTGCAGCCTGGGGGGCTGTGCCTGCCTGGGGTGGGTCATGCAGGCTGCAGGGGCCGTGCCAGCCTCAGGGGTGTCATGTAGCCTGGGGGGCTGTGCCCGCCTGGGGTGGGTCTGCAGCCTGGGGGGGGGCGGTGCCAGGCTCAGGGGGCCTGCAGGTTGGGGAGATTACGTCAGCCTGGGGGGCCTTACTAGTCTGGGGGGCTGTGCCAGTCTGGGGGGCCGTGCCAGCCTCGGGGGTGTTGCACAGCTTGGAGGGGCCGTGCTCTGTTAAAGTGGGCAGCCACCGTCTCGTGCTGTGCGAGCGTTCTCCTGTGGCGATTCAGGTCTTGTTTTGCCTGGAATGACTGGAAACCCAGAATAATTGTGAAATAGAAATATTTGTACTTAGACACAGGTGCTGGGTGCCGGCTAAGACCCCTGCATCCGCATTGGCGTGCTGGGCTCCGTCCCTGGCCCTCTTCCTGATGCCGGCCTCGTGTTAAGGCAGCCCTGGGAGGCAGGGTCACGCTGCCATGACTGCGTTCCTGCTACCCACGTGGGGAACCTGGAGTGAGGTCCCAACTCTTGGCTTTCGCCCTTAGCCTGGGGCCATTGCAAGTATTCCAGGAGTAAACCAACAGCTGGAAGTGTTTTCTCTCCCTCCCTCCCTCCCACTCTACCTCTGTGTGTGTCTGCCTGTCAAGTAAATAATTAAAAAAAAAAAGTAGTTAAAATTCCCAGTGCTCCTTGGTCCCTGATGAGGTCACGCCCTGCTAAACCCACTGCAGGTGGGAAACTGGCGTGGAGAACGTGCTGACCCCGTATTCCCCGGCCATGCTGGCTCGGTGGCCGTGCGCCCATGGGTGGCCCCCTCCATCCCCCTCCTAGCACCTGCTTCCAAAGGAAACAAAGTCCAGATCCGTGCCCATCTGCACCGCGTGTGCCCGGCTCTCTGGCCACTGCAGGGTCGAAGCCTTGTGGGTCAGTCTGCCTGAAGTCGGGACGTTCTACCCTGTCAGGAAGGCGGTCTGCCCAGATCGGAGGGAAGTGAGGGTGTCGGCCAAGGGATGGGAAAGTGCAGAGGGCGATGTGCAGCGTGAGGCCCCCAGTGAGTGACAGGTGCTGAGTCCAGTGAGTGGACGGCGGGGGAGGGGCGACTGGCCCGTGGTCATCGTAGGAACCATTTCACCCCCCAGCACCTCCCGGTGCCAGGGATGTAGTGCGAGTATACGCAGCGAGCTCTGTTTTTTAATAAAGCAGTAAGTGGGTGTGCATGAGGGGAAGAGGGCAGCTAACGGATGTCTGTAAACCTCCCGGAGAACGTCTCCTTCCTGGGCCGTGCCCTGACGGGGGCTCTGAAATGCTGGCTCGGCTCTGAGCAGCGTTCCCGGTCTGGCCTCGTCTGCCGGTGTTGGGGGTCGCTTGGCCTGAGGTCTCCCATGAACACCCGGTTGGCGTAGATGGCCTGGTCTGTGCGGTGAGGAGAACTTGAGTTGCTTTGCCGGTGGCAAAGGCAGGGGGTGACACAGGTGCAGGCCCTCTGCCTTGAGGCTGGAGCTGGTTCTGCACCTGCTCTGGACGGGCGCAGCCCATTGTAGCAGCATTAATCCTAGCATTGTTCCTAGCCCATTGTAGTATTAATCCTAGCATTGTTCCTAGCCCACTGTAGTAGCATTAATACTACCATTGTTCCTAGCCCATTGTAGTATTAATCCTAGCATTGTTCCTAGCCCACTGTAGTAGCATTAATCCTAGCATTGTTCCTAGCCCATTGTAGCAGCATTAATCCTAGCATTGTTCCTAGCCCACTGTAGTAGCATTAATACTACCATTGTTCCTAGCCCACTGTAGTAGCATTAATCCTAGCATTGTTCCTAGCCCACTGTAGCAGCATTAATACTACCATTGTTCCTAGCCCACTGTAGTATCATTAATGCTAGCATTGTTCCTAGCCCATTGTAGCAGCATTAATACTACCATTGTTCCTAGCCCATTGTAGCAGCATTAATCCTAGCATTGTTCCTAGCCCACTGTAGCAGCATTAATCCTACCATTGTTCCTAGCCCATTGTAGCAGCATTAATACTACCATTGTTCCTAGCCCACTGTAGTAGCATTAATATTAACCATTGTTTGTAGCAGCATTAATCCTAACATTGTTCCTAGCCCATTGTAGCAGCATTAATACTACCATTGTTCCTAGCCCACTGTAGTAGCATTAATACTAGCATTGTTCCTAGCCCATTGTTGCAGCATTAATACTAGCATTGTTCCTAGCCCACTGTAGTAGCATTAATATTACCATTGTTCTTAGTCCATTGTAGTAGCATTAATCCTAACATTGTTCCTAGCCCACTGTAGTAGCATTAATCCTAGCATTGTTCCTAGTCCACTGTAGTAGCATTAATCCTAACATTGTTCCTAGCCCATTGTAGCAGCATTAATCCTAGCATTGTTCCTTGCCCATTGTAGCAGCATTAATACTACCATTGTTCCTAGCCCACTGTAGTAGCATTAATACTAGCATTGTTCCTAGCCCATTGTAGCAGCATTAATCCTAGCATTGTTCCTAGCCCACTGTAGTAGCATTAATACTAGCATTGTTCCTAGCCCATTGTAGCAGCATTAATACTAGCATTGTTCCTAGCCCATTGTAGCAGCATTAATACTAGCATTGTTCCTAGCCCATTGTAGCAGCATTAATACTAGCATTGTTCCTAGCCCATTGTAGCAGCATTAATACTAGCATTGTTCCTAGCCCATTGTAGCAGCATTAATACTAGCATTGTTCCTAGCCCACTGTAGTAGCATTAATACTAGCATTGTTCCTAGCCCACTGTAGCAGCATTAATACTAGCATTGTTCCTAGCCCACTGTAGTAGCATTAATACTAGCATTGTTCCTAGCCCATTGTAGCAGCATTAATACTAGCATTGTTCCTAGCCCATTGTAGCAGCATGAATACTAGCATTGTTCCTAGTCCACTGTAGCAGCATTAATACTAGCATTGTTTCTAGCCCACTGTAGCAGCATTAATACTAGCATTGTTCCTAGCCCACTGTAGCAGCATTAATCCTACCATTGTTCCTAGCCCATTGTAGCAGCATTAATACTACCATTGTTCCTAGCCCACTGTAGTAGCATTAATACTAGCATTGTTCCTAGTCCACTGTAGCAGCATTAATACTAGCATTGTTTCTAGCCCACTGTAGCAGCATTAATCCTACCATTGTTCCTAGCCCACTGTAGCAGCATTAATCCTACCATTGTTCCTAGCCCATTGTAGTAGCATTAATACTAGCATTGTTCCTAGTCCACTGTAGCAGCATTAATACTAGCATTGTTCCTAGCCCACTGTAGTAGCATTAATACTAGCATTGTTCCTAGCCCACTGTAGTAGCATTAATATTACCATTGTTCCTAGCCCACTGTAGTAGCATTAATACTAGCATTGTTTCTAGCCCACTGTAGCAGCATGAATACTAGCATTGTTCCTAGCCCATTGTAGCAGCATGAATACTAGCATTGTTCCTAGCCCATTGTAGCAGCATTAATCCTAGCATTGTTCCTAGCCCACTGTAGTAGCATTAATCCTAGCATTGTTCCTAGCCCACTGTAGCAGCATTAATCCTAGCATTGTTCCTAGCCCACTGTAGCAGCATTAATCCTAGCATTGTTCCTAGCCCACTGTAGCAGCATTAATCCTAGCATTGTTCCTAGCCCACTGTAGCAGCATTAATCCTAACATTGTTCCTAGCCCACTGTAGTAGCATTAATACTAGCATTGTTCCTAGCCCACTGTAGCAGCATTAATACTAGCATTGTTCCTAGCCCACTGTAGTAGCATTAATACTAGCATTGTTCCTAGCCCACTGTAGTAGCATTAATATTACCATTGTTCCTAGCCCACTGTAGCAGCATTAATCCTACCATTGTTCCTAGCCCACTGTAGCAGCATTAATACTAGCATTGTTCCTAGCCCACTGTAGCAGCATTAATACTAGCATTGTTCCTAGGCGCAAGTGACCTGGCGGCATCGCCCGCTCCCAGGGGGATGGGCCAGGTGGGCGCAGACACCTGGGCTGTGCTTGCTGCCCTGAAGGGGACCCAGCTTTTCCTCGGGAAGCTCCCATGATGGGCCCGGGGTGGGCTCAGGGCAGATCCTCTGCTCCTGTTCGGAATTCACGCCCAGAGCCTCACGCCCAGCACCATGCAGCTGGCCTGCTCTGCGTCCCCGCAGAAGAAGCACACTCCACGGGTACTGGCCAGGCGGCTCTCGCGTGGCCTCCAGGGTGAGCCGGCTGGGCCCTCTCTGTCTCCCTGGTTGTCATCAGTGCCCATCCCTGTCCCCGCTGCCAGCCTCCTGTGGAAATGGAAGTGCAGGGAGGGAGCCACGCATGGGATGCAGCCCCACTGGTGGGACGCGGTGGGCTGCACTCGGTAGTCGCTGCCCCCGTAGGCGAGGCCTCCAGTGGCAGATCCGGGGAGGAAGGCCACGGGGCTCCTCGGCGTGGACAGAGAAGGCCGCAGGGATGCGTCCCCGCTGTGCTCCTTTTCCAAAAGTTGGGTGAACGGGGCCAGGGCTGACATCGGGGAGAGGTGGCTGCTGGGTGGACGGGTAGGCTGGTTCAGTGCTGCCTCTCCGGAGGGGGAAAGCCAGGATTCGGGCGCCAAGGCCACCGCCTCGGGGTGCACTCACCCCACGCCCTCGGGAAGGGAGGAGCAGCTGCAGCTGTGGCAGGCTCGGAGCTCCTGGTCTGTTCTTGTTTTCTCTGTGAAAAGTCTGAATTTTCCTGTAAGAAACTGTAAGCCCTGTCTCACACAAGCTTGGGGTCGGTGCGTGGACTTCAGACAAGTCGACCACGTTTTCAGCACTCGCAATTCTCTCCTGACAGGGTGCTTGTGTTTTTGTGACGTCTCCGTGTTTATGGAAAAAGTGTTTTCCAAACTCGACTTGGTGCGTGCGACCTGTCCACTGAGGAGTTGGGGAAACCGTCCTGTTCCGCTTCCTAGCGGTTGCACGAGTTGGATGTTGCTGCTGTTTGACCTTGAGAGAGCTGAGGCTTGGCGTGAGCGGGAAACCCGCTCTGAATCCCGCAGTGAGTGACTTGCGGAGGCAGGACTTGAACCCAGCACTGACTCTCACAGCAGCTATGAAACACCCACGCGTCTGCCTGCCCCTTAGAGAAATCATCGTGACACACAGTCGACTTTGACCCAGAACCACAGGCAGGCAGAATTCACAAGGCAGTGAGAGGATGCAAAACCCAAGTTCCCAGTGAACTTGAACTTGACTGGTGACAGCTCTTGTTTTTGGGCAAATTAGTTGCTCCCACTAAGCAGCAATGGCCTCTGCTGTGGGAAAGCAAGGCCGCTGACCTGTGTGCTGATGCGCATCTGGTTGGAAACCTGCATAAAGAGCCGTCCCCGCCCCTGGGCTCCGGAGCCTCCAGGCATGCGTTCAGACCAGGTCCCCGTCGGGGCGCACACAGCCCAAGCTCGGCTGACCCGGTCCCCGTTGGGGCACACACAGCCCAAGCTCGGCTGACCCGGTCCCTGTCTGGGCGCACTCAGCCTGAGCTCGGCTGACCCGGTCCACATTGGGGCACACACAGCCCGAGCTCGACTGACCCGGTCTGTGTCGGGGCGCACTCAGCCCGAGCTCGGCTGACCTGGTCCACGCTGGGATGTGCTCAGCCCGAGCTTGGCCCCTCTGTGCACCTCAGAGCCGGCTCCCTGCTGCCTCGGAGGCACTGCGCCCCCCGTCTGCCGTGAGCGGTGCCTGCAAGTCCAGTCTCGGATCCCTCCTGTCAGGGCAGGCACAGCGCAGGACCCCCTTCGCCACTGCGCACATCTCTGCACTTGGTTTTCCCGACCTGTGATGGACCGGAACATGGTCTTCGTGCTCCCTGCCCGCCGTCCCCCCACAGCTTACACCAAGGCCCGCTGTCCCCCCACAGCTTACACCAAGGCCCTGTTTGCAACGCCCTCTCTTCTCCTTCTCCTACTTGTTGCTTCTCCTCCGTGATGGATTTTTTATCGATGGCTGTTTATTAAGAAATTTCATAAACCAAGGCTGTTGTAAAAAAATCTGCGTTTATTTATTTGAAAGGCAGAATTACACAGAGAGAGAAGGAGATGCAGAGACAGAGAGAGGTTTTCCATCTGCAGGTTCACCTCCCAAATGGCCACAACAGCCAGGGCCAGGCCAGGCCAAACCCAGGAGCCAGGAGCTTCTTCCAGGTCTCCCACATGGGTGCAGGGGCTCAAGCCTTTGAGCTATCTTCTACTGCTTTCCCAGACTGTAAGCTGGGAGCTGGATCGGAAATAGAGTGGCCGGGACTCGAGCTGGTGCCCATATGGGATGCTGACAGTGCAGGCGGAGGCGTAACCTACTGCGTCCCAGCACCAGCCCCTGTTCTTGGTTTTTCAAGTTCTGCCCCCCTAGTCATGGCCCGGAATCTCTGTTGGGAAACCTCAGGAACCAAACCAGCAAAGTCTAAATTTGCATCAGGCACAGAGGGCGGCGCGCCTGGGAATGCTGCAATTGAGTGACGCTTGCTTTGTCAAATGAGTGCCTTAGAGACTGGTGGATGGGGACAGCTGGATGCACTCTGTCCCCAGACCTGTGTGTCTCCTCCCCGAGGAGCCACAGGACCAGCTGCGGGGCCAGTGTGGGGGTCCAGGGTGGTAGGAGGCTCAGGTATGTGCAGGGGACCTCGCACTTGAGGGGAGAACTGACAGGCGTGGGCTACCGCTTCCGCTACAGCGTCTGTGCCAGTGTTTGTTCTGCGTGATGTTAAAACACTGGACAACTTCTGGGATGACCACGAACAAGACTCCAGTGGAGGGAGGGTCAACACGGCGCTCCTGTGCAGGTCTCCCCACGGAACAGCTGGTCACACGCCACACTGCCTTCCACAGGGCTGACGAAGCCAGGGGAGAGACCACGGCTCCGGCATCGTGGAGAAGGCAGGCAGGAAAGAGTGGCTCAGGACGTGTCTGTCCTGACAACAAACAGCAGAGCTGGTGGGAGGGGGAGAGAATCGAGGCCAGAAATTAGGCTGGAACTCGGGACCAGCCCCGCCGTGGTAATAGACGGGACCCCATGGGCCGGCACTCGCGGATGGAGGCTCTGGTCTCCTCTTACCCAGCAGCCGAGGGGCTGGCTCCCCCCAACCCCAGGCTGAGAGCAGAGCAAGACCCCAGCCGCTGGGGAGCAGGCCAGCAGAGTGTTGGATGTGGCCTGGGAGCTCAGACCCAGAACCCGATAGAGCCCAGCAGTCCCCACGGCAAGGCCGATGCTCACAGATGGGTCCTGGCACCAGGCAGACACGCACCCCAGTGGGACGACTTGGAGTTCAGCCTGAGTGGCTGCCAGCTGTGTGTCCGCCTCAGATCGCACAGGTCTTGGGGCTGCAAGACCCGGGTGTGACTCAGCTCAGAGGCAGCGTGGGTGGCCGAGCGATGCCTCCGCCACCCTGCTCCAACCTTAGGCTGATGGCTGATGGGGAGTACAGCAGGAAGCTGACCCCAGGACCATGTCTTGGAACTTGGTGCCAGGCTGGTAAAAACCAACCCTGGGCAGATCTGAACAGTCCCTGTCCCAGGCCAGTGCCCAAGGACAAGGCTTCAAGCCCTGCCCCAGTGTCGGACTGAGACTCCTCTGTGGCTGGTGGCGGCACTGTTGAGCTGCGAGTCCCTCTCGGGGGCACGCAGCCCCTAGCAGTGCGGGCCTTTGTCCTGTCCCTGTGCTGTGCTGTTCTCCTCAGGCTTTGGGCTCTGAGCGTCATCCAGCATTGTCGTATTGCAGCGTTGAGATGGCCTCCACTCCTCCCCTGACACCAGGCTGTGAGAGAGACGGAGACAGACTGAGAGGGAGAGGGCAGAGTACCTTTTCTCAGACCTTGGAGCAGTGAACCAACCGGGATTCAGGCTAAGTCTGGGCTTGCTTTGATCTTTAGTGCTGAAGCAGCATCAACAAACCAACAGAACAATCAAGCCACGCCTACGCTCAGAGCGCCCTCTGGTGTTGAGACAGCTGAAGTGCCCCAAGCTCTGAGACGGTGAGCAGACTACTTAGGATTTATGAAAGGACATACACAAGCAAAAATAGAAAAATCTGTGCTAATAACCCTCACAGTTCGGTGCACCAATGAGGCCAGCAAACATCACTGGGGACCATGACCTCACCAACAAGCAAAATAAACTTCCAGAAACTGACCATGTAGCAACTGATGTGTGCAAATTCTTGGACAGAGACTTCAAGATACCCATTTTTAAGGAAATATTAAGAAATTAAAGCAAATATAGAGAAATTATCTAAAATGCTAAGAGATAAACTTAATGGAGATATTGAAATAATTAAAAAACAGAAATCCTTGACCTAAAAAGTACAGTAAGCAACATTTAAAACTTGATAGAGCCGGTGCTGCGGCTCAGTAGGCTAATCCTCCGCCTTGTGGCGCCGGCACACCGGGTTCTAGTCCCGGTCGGGGCACCAGATTGTGTCCCGGTTGGCCCTCTTCTAGGCCAGCTGTCTGCTGTGGCCAGGGAGTGCAGTGGAGGATGGCCCAAGCATCCCATGGGAGACCAGAATAAGCACCTGGCTCCTGCCTTAGGATCAGCGTGGTGCGCTGGCCACAGCGCACCAGCCGTGGCGGCCATTGGAGGGTGAACCAATGGCAAAGGAAGACCTTTCTTTCTGTCTCTCACTGTCCACTCTGCCTGTCCAAAAAAAAAAAACAAAAAACAAAAAACAAAAAAACAACTTGATAGAAAGCATCAATGGCCTTGCTCCAGCACTGTAGCACAGGGGGTTAAGCTGCTGCCTGCATCCCATATGGGCACTGGTTCCAGTCCCGGCTGCTCTACTACCAATCCAGCTCTCTGCTGTGGCCTAGGAAAGCAGTAGAAGATGGCCCAAGTCCTTGGGTCTCTGCACCCACGTGGGAGACCTGGAAGGAGCTCCTGGCTCCTGGCTTCAGTCTGGCCCGGCCCCGAGTTTGGGCCATCTGTTGAGTGAACCAGTGGATGGAAGACCTCTTTGTCTTTCTCTCTCTCTCTCTCTGTAACTAAATAAAATAAATCTTTTTGTAAAAAAGGAAGCATACATGGCAGAATAGATCCAACAGAATAAAGAATCCAGTGCACTTGAATACAGGGTATTTGAAAATATACTGCTGAGAGAATAAAGGAAAAAAAATGGCCGGCGCCACGGCTCACTAGGCTAATCCTCAACCTGTGGCGCCGGCACACCGGGCTCTAGTCCTGGTTGGGGCGCCGGATTCTGTCCCGGTTGCCCCTCTTCCAGGTCAGCTCTCTGCTGTGGCCCGGGAGTGCAGTGGAGGATGGCCCAAGTGCTTGTGCCCTGTACCCCATGGGAGACCAGGAGAAGCACCTGGCTCCTGGCTTGGGATCAACATGGTGCGCCGGCCGCAGCGACCATTGGAGGGTGAACCAATGGTAAAGGAAGACCTTTCTCCCTGTCTCTCTCTCTCACTGTCCACTCTGCCTGTCAAAAAAAAAATACAGCACGCCTACTGGAAGTTTGGGTTAGCACTAAAAGAGCAAATGTCTCGCTGACCGGGGCCCAGGAGGGACGGGGGAGTGCTGGGAACCCCGAAGGCTTTCTCACAGATATAACAGAAAACGTCCCTGACCCGGGAAAGGCTACAGCTGTCTGTGTCCAGGCAGCTCTGTCACTGGTAGATTTAACTCAACTGAGTTTACCCCAAAGCAAGCTAGAACCCTCCCAGTTGGACAGGGTGTGTTAAGGGTTAAGTAGGACTTGGCTCCACACACTTAGGCAGCCCCAGAAGCTGTGCTAGCAGTGAATGGGTTACTGCTAATGGTCGGTGCTGGTCTGCTTAGGGTGGCTGGGATGTGGGAGGTTTGGGGACCCTGGGGCTTGCCCTTGGAAGGTAGTTCTCACCAGAGGGCTCTGTAAGCCAAGTGCACGTCCTGTGCGTCTCTTCGCTTCCTGGCTCATCCTGGGACTCTGCCTTTGCACCTGCTCCACCAATGTCCGCTCCTTCCCGATGCCAGAAGAGGGGGGCCGCCTGACCTTGAACTGTGAACCTCCACAGTGTGAGCCAAACTAAACCTTCTCCTTTGCAAGGAGATCCTCAGGTGTTTCAGTCATAATACCAGATGTCTGACTCAGGGAGAGTGCTCTCCCAGTTGCAGGAGGGAAGAATGAGACACAGGGGTCCCACTCCTCCGGACACGGGCTTGTGGGCAGAAAGCTGACAGAAAACGATAGAGAGGATGCCAGCTCCAAAGTGTTGGAAGTAACTGAGAATACTGGGTCCAGAAAGCTCTTGTTCAGATAGGAAGAATATAAAGCAAATAGTAACAGACCAAAGAGGAGAGGTGAACTCAGTAGTTGGAGGGGACTTTCACAGCCCTCTGGGATCAATGGGCAGGTAGTGGCGTAGTGGGTAAAGCCGCCACCTGCAGTGCCGGCATCCCATATGGCGCCAGTTTGAGTCTCGGCTGTTCCACTTCTGATCCAGCTCTCTGCTGTGGCCTGGGAAAGCAGTAGAAGATGGCCCAAGTTCTTGGGCCCCTGCACCTGCGTGGGAGACCTGGAAGAAGTTCCTGGCTCCTGGCTTCAGATCTGCACAGCTCCAGCCATTGCGGCCAATTGGGGAATGAACCAGCGAATGGAAGACCTTTCTCTCTCTCTCTCTCTCTCTCTCTCTCTCTGCCTCTCCTCTCTTTGTGTAACTCTGATTTTCAAATAAATAAACCTTTAAAAAGAAAATGCACCACAGGCCAATTGAAACTTCGACATCTGCAGAACGTGTCACCCAACTGCTGCGCAAAACACAGGTTCTTCTCAACAGCACAGCACATGGAACGTTGTCCATCGTAGGCTCCATGGTAGTCACAAAACAATCTTAATTAAAAAGGATTGAAATTACGTCAAGCATCCTTTCTGACTACAATAAAATTAGAAATCAGCAGAGAAAGCTTCTGAAAGCATATAAATACTTGTAAATTACCTTCTTCCAGAGAAACTAATGGGTAGAGGAGGAAATTAAAAAGGAAATAGGAAGATTTCTTGCTACAAATAAAAGTGGAGACACGATACACCCAAACCTGTGGAACACAGCAAAAACAGTACCAAGAG
This sequence comes from Oryctolagus cuniculus, assembly GCF_964237555.1. Taxonomy (NCBI): domain Eukaryota; kingdom Metazoa; phylum Chordata; class Mammalia; order Lagomorpha; family Leporidae; genus Oryctolagus; species Oryctolagus cuniculus. The sequence goes on from NC_091441.1 coordinate 121,821,575, forward strand.
GAAGGTTTAAGGCCTCAGTGCCTGCATCAAAGAAGAACAGGAAGATACCAAAGTAACTACTGATGACTGCACCTTAAACAACTGGAAAAATAGAACAAACCAAACCCCAAATTAGGGGCCGGCACCATGGCTCACTTGGTTAATCCTCTGCCTGCAGCGCCAGCATCCCATATGGATGCCAGGTTGTAATCCCAGCTGCTCCTGTTCCAGTCTGGCTCTGTGCTGTGGCCTAGGAGGGCAGTGGAGGATGGCCAAGTGCTTGGGCCCCTGCACCCGCATGGGAGACCAGCAGGAAGCACCTGGCTCCTGGCTTCGGATCGGCACAGCACTGGCTGTAGCAGACACTTGCGTAGTGAACCAATGGAAGGAGGACCTTTCTCTCTGTCTCTCACTGTTCATAACTCTACCTGTCAAATAATTTAATAAAAATACAAATTAGCAGAAGGAAAGAATTAGTGAAATCAGTGCAGAAATGAATGGAACAGAAACTGGAAAAATACAAAATAACAAAAAACTGTCAACGATAAACACATTTGATCAAGACTTAGGTAGACTAAGGGGAAATTAGTACAACTTACACCACAAAACCACAAAGCATCATGGGAGATTGTTATGAATTATACAGCAACACATTTGATGACCTGGAAGAAACAGATCTCTGGACTGGCACCTTACCGTGGTTGAATCAAGAATAAACGGACTGTGTTTACAGGCCAATAATGAAAAAAGAGATTGAGTTGCTAACATTCTCCCATCAAAGAAAAACTAAGACCAGATGGCTTCACTGTTGAATTAATTCTACCAAATGCTTAAAGAACTATTAACAATTATATTCTTAGGTTATTCAAGAAAACAGGATTTTTTCCGAACTTATTTTATGAGGCCAGTGTTACCCTGATACCACTCAGTGTCAGATAAGCACACACACACAAGGACAACTACAGGCCAATCAGTATCCTAACGAAAATAGATGCAAAAATTCTCAGCAGAATAAAGTCAAATGGAGTCTAACACCATATTAGAAGTGCTAGTCCTGTGATCTGGTAGACTCACCCCAGGGTGCCACGATGGTTCAGTATACACAAATCTGTAAACACGATACACCGTGTTGAAAGAACAAAAATCATGATCGTTTCAACAGATGCAGAAGAGCCGTTTGACCAAGTTCAACATTTATTCATTATAAAAGCTCCTTAAAGATTAGCTGCAGGGCCCAGTGCTGTGGCGTGGCAGGTAGAGCCGCTGCCTGAGGTGCCAGCATCCCACGTGGCCGCTGGCTCGTGTCCCGGCTGCTTCTCTTGTGGTGCAGCTCCCTACTAGCCTGGGAAAGCAGTGGAAGATGGCCCAAGTGTGCGGGCCCTGGGAACCGTGTGGCAGACCAACAAGAAGCTCCTGGCTTTGCATTGGCCCAGCTCTGGCTGTGGTGGCCATTTGGAGAGTGAACCAGCAGGAACCCCGCCCCTCTCTGTCACTCTGCCTTTCAGTTAATTAAATAGATCTTTTTTAAAAAATAACTATAGAAGGGACGTATCAGTATAATGGAGGCCATTGGTGACAAGTCAGCAGCTAATGTTTTACTGAAACGGGAAAGGCCGAGGACTTCGTAAGAAATGGGACAGGGCGAGAGTCCCCACTCTGACCATCTGCATGCAGCATAGAGTCGGGGCACTTGGACAAGAGACAGCAGTAAAGGGTGTCCAGTGGGAGAGGAGGAAGGACATCATTGCTGCTTCCAGATGAGGTTCCTGGATGTGGACCGCCCCATGGACTTCACCAAAAGCTCTGAAAGCCAGTGGATGAGTTCACGGTTGCAGGATACACACTCAGTGTACACAAAGGAGTGGCACTGCAACGCAGCAACAGCGAGTCTCCCGAAAAAGAAATCAAGACAGCAGTCCCACTTACAGATCCTACAAAAACAAAATCCTAGGGATAAATTTAACCCGGAGTGAAGAGCTCTGGAATGGAATCTCTAAAACATTGATGAAAGAAATTGAAGAAGACACACAGAAATGGAAAGATATTCCATGTGCCAGGCCTGGGAAAATCAGAGTTGTGAAGCTGTCCATACCACCCAGCGTCGTGCTTCATACCAGTGACATGCTTCATAAAACCAGAACAAGCAGTCCTAAAATTCACACTGAATCACAAAACTTGACTAGCCCAGCATGACAGTACCGGACCTGAAAATATACGACAAATCTATGGTGACCATAGCAGCATGGTAGGGGCATTGTCGGGGCATAGTGGGTAAAGCTTCTGCCTGTGACGCCTGTATCCCATGCTTCCCTTACGGGCACCGGTTTGAGTCCCGGCTGCTCCACTTCTGATCCAGCTCCCTGCTGATGAGCCTGAGAGAAGTGATGGAAGGTGGCCCAAGTGTTGGTGTCCCCACTGCTCTGTATGTCAGAGCCCTGAATGAAGATCCTGGCTTCAGCCTGGCCCAGCACTGGCTGTCATGGCCATCTGGGGAGTGAACCAGTGGATGGAAGACCTCTCTCTCTCTGTGTCTCTAACTCTTTCAAAACAAATCTTAAACCACCCCAGCAGGGTACTGGTATGAAAGGAGACACGCAGACCAGCGGCAGATTCAGAGGGACTGGGAGTGAACCAGGGTCTGCAGCACCGGATCTTCAGCAGAGGTGGCGAGAACATCGCTGAAGAACCGATGGTCTTTCCCAGTAAGCGGTGCTGGGAGGATTGTGCATCCACAGGAGGAAGAAGTAAACTTAACTCCTGTCTGCAACCGCATGCAAAGGTTAACTCGACAAGGGTTAACCACTTGAATGTAAGACCGGAAACCATAACATTACCAGAGGAAAACATCGGGGGACTGCTTAATAACATTGGAATTGGCAAGGATTTTTCTGAACAAGACCTGCACAGCAAACAAGCAGAGACAGACAGCTGAGACTTCACTGAACGAAGCAGGTGCGCAGCAAAGCAAACAAAGCGGAGAGACGAGCTGCGGCGCAGAGGCCGGTCCCTGCTGACGGCACATCTGACAGGCGGCAGTTCACAGCCGGGGCTTGCGAGGGTCTTGGACACCTCATGGACAAAAACGAAACCCACAGATGATCCAGTTAAAAATGGGGAATAGCTCCAGAAATAAATTTTTTAAAGGGAGACGAAGATGACCAGCAGGTGCGTGGGAAAATGCTCCGCCTCACTAGAGAGATTACAATCACCTGACTGGTTAGAATCGCCGTGACTGATAGGACGCAAGACAGCAGGTGCTGGGGAGGGTGGGCGCCCTGTTGGTGAGAAGAAGCATTGGTACGGGGCCCAGCACTGTGGCTCACGTGGTTAATCCTCCGCCTACAGCGCCGGCTTCCCATGTGGGCGCCAGGTTCTAGTCCCGGTTGCTTCTCTTCCAGGCCAGCTCTCTGCTGTGGCCCGGGAAGGCAGTGGAGGATGGCCCAAGTGCTTGGGCTCCTGCACCCGCATGGGAGACCAGGAAGAAGTACCTGGCTCCTGGCTTCGGATTGGCGCAGCTCCAGCCATAGCGGCCATTTGGGGAGTGAACCAACGGAAGGAAGACCTTTCTCTCTGTCTCTCTCTCTCACTGTCTAGAACTCTACCTGTCAAATAAAATTAAAAAAAAGCATTGGTACAGCTGTTGTGGAAAACAGTATGGAGCCTCCTTGAACACAGAACTGTGGGTGACTCAGCAACCCGGCCCCGGCACACAGCCGAGGGGGTGGACTCAGATTGTTGAAGCGATGGCTGCACTCCATGTGGTCCATCACTCTCCATAGTCTCCAAGAACAGCCGAGGGGTCCATCCCTAGGGATGGATAAAGAACACTTGGTGTACGTACACAGTAGGAGCCTACTCAGCCGTCACGGGGGGAGTGCTATTGTTTGTGAGAACGCAGATGAGAGTGGAGGCTGTGACTCTTGCCATGGGGGAAACAGACCAGGCCCGGAGAGAGACTGATCTCACCCCCGGGGGAATCCGAGGAGCTGGTCTCAGTGAAGACTGGAGCAGCAAAGTGGTTCCAGACGTCGGGGGAAGCCAGGGACGCGGAGGGACAGGGCAGGCTGGGGGACGCGTCCTGAGCCGGGAGCCACGAGGAGGCTCCGGCCTGCGGCTGCCCCGCAGGGTGACTGGGGAGCGACCGTGTCCCAGGTGGCTCCATAGAAAGCCGGAAGAAGGGATTTTGAGTGTTCTCACCGTAAAGAAAGGGCAGGTATTTGAGGAGCTGGGTGCCTTGATGTGAACATCGCACACGTGCACAGATGTCAAAGCAGCACACGGCACCCCACGGGCAGGCAGGTTTTATGTGTCAGTTTACAAACAAGAAGTCAAAGCAGTCCTGGGCTTCGATGGCCACGTCAGGACGTTGCTCGCTCTGCTTTTGATGTCGTCCGACGTTCTGGTCTATTTCCCAACTGTTAGAGGCCGGACCAAAGGTCGGGCTGGAGCAGACTGGCAGCCTGCAGCCGAGCCTTAACGGCGTGATGAACTTCACTGGCCCCACATCCCGTGCCTGGGCTGCGAGCCGGTGATCCCACTCCCTGGGGTTCTCCTCTCTCCGCTGGCGCTGGGGCTCCAGGTTCTGCATTGAGAAGCATCTTGCGCTCGCTTCGTTAGCCCCGATCCAGGTCACCTTCCCTGCCCCCGACCCCTACCCCGGTTCCCTCCCACAGCACAGCTCTTGGTGGGCGGGCTGGGGATGGTGGAGGCAGCTCAGATGCTGACTGATGGAGGGTCAGGCCTGAGCTAAGGGCTTTACCTAATTTATCCGTCTGACGCATACGCCCGTGCGTTGCTTAACGGCAGCACATGTTTTCAGAAAAGCAGAGTTACGCGATTTGGTCAAACAGAGTAGGGCGCACGCACACAAACCAGCAGGGTGTAGCCTACAGCACGCCGGGCTGCCTGCCACAGCCTGTCGCTCCCACAGCCGTGGCGGACGACACAACCGGAGAGTCCTTGGAGCCCAAGAGGAGGTGACCTGGGAAGCAGGCGACGTGCACGGCTGCTGCTGGCACAACACGCACAGCTGGCGTATTTCCCTTTCTTATATATAAAAGTGCAATAAAAATCATGACACAGGTGTGGTGTAGTTTGCGGGTAAGCCAGAGACATCGTCACTTATTACCACCGTCGGGGACATCACCCTGTGTACCACAGGCGGCACCTGGGCTTGCTTACAGCAGCGTCACTACAGCGACGCACACCCGCGTGCCGGGCTGACACGGGAATGCTGGAGTCCCCCCGTGATGGGCGTTTCTCATCTCCATCATAATCTCAGGAACATGAGCCATCGCTGGCCAAAAGGTCGCCATGCGACACGTGACTGTGTAACAGTCTCGAGGGAAGATGGATTCTCCACGCTTCCCGTCTGGCCGCTGCGTTTCCCGGGTGGCTGCCATGTTCTGGGTGTGGCTCAGGAGTTGTTTGCCCGTGAGGCCCTCCTGCCTGATCCGCCCTCGGCTTGGACACCGCTTTGGCTGCACGTCACGGCTTCTGCGTTCGGTTGGGCAGACGATGCAGTTTAACACGCCGGGGGGAGGTTCCGGAGTCAGACTCTGGATGAAGTCCCAGCTCTGCCCCTTCCTGGGAGTGCGGCTCTGGGCAAGCGACACCTGCCTCACTCCAGCTTCCTCTGCGGAAGGGCGATGGAAATAGCACCTGCCCTGGGCGCTGGTGGGGAACCAGCGCGCGGATGCGTGTCAGGACTCAGAATAGAGCACGGCCCATATGGGTCACCTATTATCTAATTATGTCAGATTTTAATTGACTTCTCCTCCTCTGCCAGGCTGGGAGGATCTTGCAGACAGAAATTCCATTTTGTTCTACCTTAAGCATCTACTGCAAGACCCAGCAGATAGTAAGCGCTCCCCACCGCCCTCCTAATCCATAAGATGTTCAGACCGGAGCCTTGTAAGGACCCCCAGCCCCCACTCCAATTTCCCTGAGCATTTGCAACCTTTTACAGTGATGCCTCTGCTGTCTGGTGGCTTATTTTGTTGGCCTGTGAGTTGACCGCTGTGTCCCCATCAGACACACCTGCGTTGCCTGCTCTCCGTGTCCACCGGGCTGATCCTCGTAGCTCCTGGGTGCTCACTCGGCTCTTCGGGAAAGCCGCGGTGATGGCTCTGGCTCCGCCGTACGTCCGGGTTGGCTGCATTGTGTCAGGGGTGTGCTGCCCAGTGCTTGGGGAGGAAATGCCGGGGAAGACGTGGGGATGCTTATTAGTGGTGGAAGGTCACAGCAATGAGGCCACCTTCCCTCCTAAGTAGTAAGAACGCAGTGCCGACACTGCCAGTGGCCTGTGCTGTCTTATGGGTAAGAATCTTGGCGTAAGAATCCCAGGAGGCCACTGAAAGGAGATAACTCCAAATGGCAGACCTCACACCGTCCTCTGCAGAGAGCTGAGAAGCCTCCTCCGGGCTGATGCCCGGGTTTCCCACTGTCAGAGCAAATCCTGGAAGACTGCTTTGTTAATACTCCGCTGGATTCACCATTTTTCCTAGACTCCGCAGGTCCCTACTCCTTCCCTTTAAAACCCTTTTGTTGCCTTGTTGGGTGGAAGGGGCACATTTTGGTCCAGGGATCACTCTTTTCCCATGATGCTGGCTTCTTGAAATGAACCCTTCCCTCTCACCTGCTCATCTCTGGTGAGCTGGCTGTGCAAGGTCCAGCAGCCAGGGCCTGCTGATTGTGCCTGTTAAGACAAGGGGCTCCTAAGCAGCACTCTGGCCTCAGAATCAGCCCTTAAGGCATTCAGATCCGGCTAAGAAGCCCATGAGAGCATTTCAGGCATGGAAAGCCAAGACATTGTGTCAAAAAATGACCTACATTAAGGATCTCTGTGAGTGAGATCCCAGTAGAAAGAAGGGGCCGTCAAAGAAGGAGGTACTGGGGCTGGCCCTGTGGTGTAGCAGGTTAAAGCTCTGGCCTGAAGTGCTGGCATCCCATGTGGGCACCAGTTCTAGTCCTGGCTGCTCTTCTTCCAATCCAGTTCTCTGCTATGGCCTGGGAAAGCAGCAGAAAGATGGCCCAGGTCCTTGGGCCCCTGCACCCAGAAGAATCTCCTGGCTTCAGATCGGTGCAGCTCCGGCTGTTGTGGCCATCTGGGGGAGTGAACCAACAGATGGAAGACCCCTCTCTCTGTATCTACCTCTCTCTGTAACTCTGTCTTTCAAATAAATAAAATAATTCTTCAAAAAAAGAAAAGGAAGTACCTTTCTCTGAAGGGAAGAGAGAACTTCCACTTTGATTATGGTCTTGTCTAAATAATGTCAGAGTTTGTGAACTCAAGAGGCTTCCATAGCCTTGGCAGCTCATGGACAAGAGCCTCGGTGATCACTGACTTCATATATAAGAGTGTCAATTGTTAAATCAACAACGGGAGTCACTGTGCACTTGCTCCCCATGTAGGACCTCTGTCCTTAATGAGTGGTACTTTGAGAATTAACGGTAAAGCTCGTCTTCACACAGTACTTGATACTTTGTGTCAGTGCAAGCTGTTGAAATCTTTACTTAGTGTAGAGTTGCTCTTCTGTAGATGAAGATAATCCAAAATGGGAAAGGGAGTAGGAGGTGGGATGGGTGTGGGGGTGGGAGGGCGGGTATGGGGGGAAGAACTGCTATATTCCTAAAGCTGTACCTATGAAATTTATATTGATTAAGTAAAAGCTTTCAGGAAAAAAGGGGCTCATTGTGTACATGTGTTGGCTTGGACTCGGCCTCTGTTCAGTGTTCCCCACGGCCGTGCCCTGAAGTCTTCCTGGTCAGATTTCACCAAGTACTGCTTGAGTTAATTGCCCTGAAAAGATGCGTTGCAATTCTTAGCCGCTGAACCTCAGTGTGGCTTTATGGAAATGAAGCCATTACAGACATCACTGGCCGAGGTGAAGTCATTCTGCAGTCAGACCCTCTTCCAACGCGACTGGCGCCTTGGAGGAAGAGGAGGGGAGATGAGCAGGGTGGAGCCGCTGCCGAGACACACCGAGGACTGCGGCCGCCGCCGGCAGCCTGCAGCCGGGAGCCGGGAGGACGGCTCCACTCAGAGCCTGGGAGGGGGCGGCGTGGCCTTGCCCACCCCTGGGAGAAGGCGCTGGGAGCCGTGGGAAGCCAGCTGGGTTGTGATGCTGCAGTTCTTGGCAGCCTGGGGAAGTTAACCCGCATGGGACCCCAATCCCGATGGCCGTGGCCCGGTGACCGCTGACCAGCGGGAATGTCCATGTTCCTCACTCTAGAGGCTGAGCAAACTGAAGTTCTCCACCCTCGCCCTAAACTCGATTGTAACTGCTGCACGACTTGCTGACTTCCAGTAGAGAGAGGGAAGCAGACCCTCGCTCTCCCACCTGCCCCTCTCGCTCCTGTGTTCTCTGCGGAACTTCCAACCCTTTCGTAAAGAAGCTTTGGTCCTGGGAGGACCGGGCAGGTTCCTGTCACACTTGTTCAGAAACATGAGAAAATCCCGTTTGCGTGCTACGAGCGAGTCCTCATGTGTCACGTGGTCATGTGGTGCTGTGCCTTTAAGAACCCGCAGATGACAAGAGACTCCGGGATTTTCTAACACTGAGAAGATGAAGGCAAACCGTGCAGGGCGCGGCACAAGCAGGTGACCCTCTTGCCCTAGAATTGGTACTGGTGCTGTTCACCTGGAAATGAGTCGGCTACGCGACACCTTTACAGGGTATCTGCCGTAGAAGCAGTATTTTCTGGAGTTGCACTCAGGAGTTAAACTGCAGCACACCCGTCAAGGGGACCCTCTTCCCCTCTGAGCAGCTCCCTGGTTCCTCCTCGGCAGACTCGGGGCTCCGTCTCTGTGCAAGAGCGCGGGGCTGCTGGGTTCTGCTGTTTTCCTTCAGTGTCTCGCCACAAGGAGGATAAGATGAAGGAGCTTCAGGAGAAAGGGAGCATTAGCCTTAGGATCCAAGTGTGCTGGAAGGGAACTCGGTTTGCACTTGTTTTCACAAAGTCGTCTTCGACCGAAGGAGTGTTAGTGGGGAAGCAGCCCTGCCGTGTGGAAGCTGCCGTGCCGTGCCCTGCCCCTTGTACCTGTCCCCAGCTCAAGGGTCCCTCCTGACCTCGTCCCAGAGATCCCCCAAACTGGGGAGAGGAAGTGCTGTAGAACCCCCAAGCCTGACACCGGGGCAGTGGAAGAAAGCCGTGCACAGAGAGAGGAGTTTGGCAGCTGTCGCTCAATTCCCAGCCGCGAAAGGTGAAAGACAGGGACCCTGGTGCAGCACAGCCCTCTAATTTGTCCACAGTGCTCGTGGCCTTGCCTTGATTGGTCAGTGGCAAAGGCCAGTGTGTTCCTCTGCTGGGGCTCTGGCCCATGTGGGCTCCGTGGGAGGACTGGCTGCTACAGGTGCAATCAGGACTGGGGGTGCCTGGAAAACCTCTCAGAGGCTGGCACCGGGGAGTCTCTGTCACATTCATTTGTTTGGCTTCAGCTGCTGTGCACCCCTGGGCTGGTGCACTCACTCCCCCTGCCTGCCTCTGTGCTACTGGAGAGTCGCAATTTAAAACTGTTGACAAAGAATCAAAAGAAACATGATACTGACAGGTGTGGCTGTCGTTGGTTAAAGGTTAGGTGAGCTGGAACTCTTGTGTTCTAGCAAATGTCAGCTTTATATACCCACCTGCCCAGGGTGCACCTGTCTCAGGCAGGACCAGGGCACATGCTAAGACCCTGCCCTGTCTGTGCATCCGATTGGGGTTCCATCGCCTTCCTTATGGAAGAGGTGATAGCGGGAGTCGGCTGTCTGCATTGCAGAGTGACACGGCCTCACAGCCCTCATTTCTGTTCTTTTTCCCGCTCTTAGAGGGACTCTCCCACGTGTTCTTGGTTTTTCCTTTCTCTCCCATGGGACCTTCATGTTGGGGGTCTCTGTGTGGGGCAGCCCACACATTTCTCATGTGCATATCTGTTTATTCCCTCACTGCTAAATAAATCCTGTTCTCATTTTCAGATGATACTGGTCTCACTTAGTATTTCTCTCTTGCTAGGAGACAGGAAACTAGATTAGACATTAATACTTGCATTGCCCACATCAGTCTGTTGTGACAAGTGATTGCTGTGTGCAGTCTAGGCTTCATTGTCCATACATGAGGTCTCTTCACCTGCTGTCCAAGGCAGCCCTGGGCCAGTGTCCTGACTCGGCAGGTCTTCCTTCTCACAGCCCCCAGTCTGCATCTGGACTCTGGACCTCTGGACCTCCTGGCTTCACCACAGCCCACTGCCTTGTGTCCGTCTTCTTTGCTCTGCCCAGGCCCTCCGGGGGCAGCACCCCTGGGTTCTGCATGGTTTGCTCCCTTCTGGGAAGATGTGTAGCCCAGGGACCTAGCTCTACCCTCCCCCACGTCCAGCCTCAGCTTCAAGTTTGCCATCCCGAGAGCTACATGTCTGGCAGGGGAGCTGGGGGCAATGATGACCTAAAAGTCATTGGTATTTTATTCAAAATATTCATTATATCTGGGCTTCTTTGATCTTGCCTTTTTTGGGGGATTAAATATGAAAGCCTGCTGCTTGGTTGCCAGATTCTTCTGACTGGTTTCAGCTTTGCTGCCCATGGAGATGGTCCTGAAACATTATTTTGTTGGCACCTGCACTGTTATCTTTTGTAGAGTTGTGTGTTCCAAAGAATTTCTCTCTCCCTGTCTCTCTCACTCTCCTTTTTGCAGACGCACAGTCTACATTTTAATCTGATGTATATTGATTAAAGCATTGAAGAGCATTGAAGCCCAAATGGAGCTTTGTGGCACCAGCCTAGAGTTCTCTCTTGTTCGCATCGATCTTGAAGCAGCCCTCATCGGGAATGGTTTGTTCAAATAATTGCTAATCCCCATAACTGCACATGATTATAGCAGACTGTAAAGTGCTTTGCTAACTTCGGGACAAACTGTACCCAAGCCCTTCCCCCGCCCCAGTGGCTTCAAGGTTCCCGTCAGGCCACCGGTGGGTAAGGCAGGGGCAGAAGATGGATGGGGCTCAAACCCTGCATCTTTTCGTCCGTAGGAAAGTGCGCATGGTGGGGCCCGGTGAGATGCGGGTGCGCTGATGAAGTCACCAGGACATGGGCTGCTCATTTCTCCCCAGGAAGTGGAAGCCTGGATCATTGCTGGTGATGCAGTTTCCGAGAAAGGAGCGAGACCTACTCAGCAAACTCACGCAGGCATCCGGGGAGAGGGCTCGCTTCTAAGCGGTCACGGATCTTTTGTGTTTGCACCTGGTACTTATGATTTACAGGAGTTTGAAGCTCTGTTCCTTTTTTTTTTTTTTTAATTTGACAGGTGGAGTTATAGACAGAGAGAGAGACAGAAAGGTCTTCCTTCTGTTGGTTCACCCCCTCAAATGGTCGCTACGGCTGGCACTGTGCTGATCCGAAGCCAGGAGCCAGGTGCTTCCTCCTGGTCTCCCATGGGGTGTAGGGCCCAAGCACTTGGACCCTCCTCCACTGCCCTGCCGGGCCACAGTGGAGAGCTGGACTGGAAGAGGAGCAACCAGGACTAGAACCGGCGCCCATATGGGATGCCAGCGCTGCAGGCGGAGGATTAACCAAGTGAGCCACGGCGCCGGCCCCCGTGTTGGGGTTTGTACAATGCACCGCCGGCTGGAATGAGTCAGCCTGCACATCTGACTACAGTCCTTCTGCAGGTCTCCTATTTATTTAGATTCTCAGATGTTACTGATAGCCTTTTTATTTCAGACCCCCAGTATAGAATCAGCTTACACTTGTGGAAATGAGCAAATGGAAGCCCCTTGTGCATGGCTCTCTCTAGTGGAACAACTGGGTCTGCGGTTAAGAGCTCAGGGCGATTCCGGCGCTGGCCCTGCCGCTTCCCTAGCTGTGTGAGCTGGGGTGTGCCGCCTGACCTCTCTCTCAGCATCCGTTTATTCTGTACAATCACTGCTCTCTCAGCAGCCTCCCACGAGTTCCTTCCTGTTCTGGAGCAACCTCCAGCCTATGCGAGCAGCTCCCAGAGGAGTTTAGGAGGGAGCCTTGTGCACAGAACCGGGGTTCTCGAGGACGCCCATGGGAGTGAGGGTGTTGTGTGGGCTGCACAGCCGCTCAGAGGAGGGTGGTGTCCAGGGACGTCAGATTCCTGGGGGCAGACTTGAACGCGTCCACCACAGGAGTACCTGCGGGGAACGCCGGGAGGGGTCTGCATCCCGGGCCACACCCGCACGAGGGGGTGAGTGCAGACGACACAGGGCTGAGGCGCCGACTCACTGTCATTCCCTCTGGCCACATCTTTGCCCTCCCCCGAGCAAGAAGGCCCCAGCCAGAGGCGCTGCCTGGCTCTTAGAAGTCCCAGCCTGCGGAGGCAGGAGCAGCACGCATTTCGGTTCTGACTCCATGCTCGTCATCCTGTGGCAGCACAGGGCGGGCCGAGACAGAGCCTAACCCAGAGAGAGGCTGCCGGTGGTAGCGGCTGTGGGAGAGTGTCCCACAATCTTCGCTCCGCTTGCTTTGAATCCCCTGCAGGCCGAGGCCAGTGAAGCTGTGTCACTCACCCCTCTTCTGTGAAGGACTCGCTCCTGCTTTACGTCTGACTTGGCCAAAAGGCGGCGAAGTGACCTCGCTCCTCCTGTGAGGGCGGGGTCGTGCAATGGCTGTCGGCACACAGGGACCTGGGAGACCGGGAGGAGAACTTCCATGTGGTCTTCTGGCCTCAGTAGCGTTTGTTCTTAGTGACTTTTTTTTTTAATAGTAGAAAGTTTTTATTTACTAAATATAAATTTCATAAGTACAGCTTTTGGATTGTAGAGGTTCTTCCTCCCATACCCGTCCTCCCACCCCCAAACTGTCCCACCTCCTACTCCCTCTCCCATCCCATTCTTCATTAAGATTCATTTTTAATTATTTTTATTTGCAGAAGGTAAACTCTATATTAAGTAAAAATCTCAACAGTTTGTACCAACACAGACACACCAGCACCGTGGCTCAATAGGCTAATCCTTCACCTTGTGGTGCCGGCACACCAGGTTCTAGTCCCAGTTGGGGCACTGGATTCTGTCCCAGTTGCCCCTCTTCCAGGCCAGCTCTCTGCTGTGGCCAGGGAGTGCAGTGGAGGATGGCCCAAGTGCTTGGGCCCTGCACCCCATGGGAGACCAGGAGAAGCTCCTGGCTCCTGGCTTCGGATCAGCACGGTGCGCTGGCCGCAGCACGCCGGCCATGGTGGCCATTGGAGGGTGAACCAACGGCAAAGGAAGATCTTTCTCTCTGTCCTCTCTCTCTTTCACTGTCCACTCTACCTGTCAAAAATTAAAAAAAATTAAAAAAATAAAGACTAGTACATAGTACAACTCATTAAGGACAGAGGTCCTACATGGGTAGCAAGTGCACAGTGACTCCTGTTGTTGATATAACAATTGACACTCTTATATATGAAGTCAGTGATCACTGAGGCTCTTGTCATGAGCTTCCAAGGCTATGAAAGCCTCTTGAGTTCACAGACTCCATTAGTATTTAGACAGGGCCATAATCAAAGTGCAAGTTCTCTCCTCCCTTCAGGTACTTCCTTCTTTGATGGCCCCTTCTTTCTACTGGGATCTCACTCACAGAGATCATTTGAGTAAATCATTTTTGCCGCAGTGTCTTGGCTTTCCATGCCTGCAATGCTCTCATGGACTTTTTAGCCAGAGTCAAATGCCTTAAGGACTGATTCTGAGGCTAGAGTGCTATTTAGGGCGTTTGTCATTGTATGAGTCTGCTGTGTATCCCACTTCCCATGTTGGATCGTTCTCTCCTTTTTAATTCTATCTATTATTATTACCAGACACTTGGTCTTATTTATATGATCTCTTTGACACTTAATCCTATCTGTATGATCTGTTACACACTTATTATGATCACTTTAACATGTAAGATGGCACTAGTAGCTGTCAACTTAATGGAGTTTGGAGTCCTATGACAAAGTTTTAGCTATACCCTTAGGTTTAAGTCCATGGTCTCAGTGCCTTTAAATGCAAAAACTGAATCTCAGAAAATTCACACCAGGTGGTGCTTCTTAGTGTTCAGCTGAGGCTGAGAGAAAGGTGTGGACAGTAGATGGAGGAGAAGACGCCTTGGAGCCGTTTGCTCCTTGCTGGATGCAGGGAGCTGCGTGGCCGGGGAGACGGTTCTGCAGGCAGGCCCTGGACCAGGAGGCGAGCGGCTGCTTCTCTCTGTGTTCCTGCACGTCTTCATTTATAACTGAGCACAGTGAGCCCTGCGGAGAGGTTGTTGGCGTGAGCTGTGTAGGTCAGGTAAGGAGTGAGCACTGTCCGCTGGGCTGCAGGACGTGCCCACTGAGTGCGTTTCTCACTGTGCCTTTGTGGGTTCCCTTAAGTACACACGCATTGTTAAAAGGAAGGAAGCGTGTTGAAATGACTCTATGAACGCCTAGGAAAATATTTGTGAAACGGTGTGCATAGGAAGCAGAAATGTAAAGACTCCTGAATATTTTTTTCCAAAGAAATCAAGATTTATTTATTTATTTGAAAGAGTTAGAGAGAGAGATCCTCCATACTCTGGTTCATTTCCCAGATGGCTCAACAGCTCAGCCAGGAGTGGGCCAGGCTGAAGCCAGGAGCCAGAGCTTCTTCCGGGTCTCCCACATGGGTGCAGGGGTCCAAGCCCTTGGGCCATCCTCCATTGCTTTCCCAGGCCATTAGCAGGGAGCTGGATTGGAAGTGGAGCAGCCAGGACTTGCACTGTCGTCTATGGAATGCTGGCGTCACAGGCGGCGGCCCTAGACTTGTGAGTCTATCTGAGGGCACCGTCTACAAGCTACTTGGCAGGGCCTCGGCCGCCAGTTCTCGGTTTGCAGGCCGACCTCTCACAGTCCCCTCACAGCCTTGACCTCTGATTTCCAAACAGCTGCAGAATTTCACGGAAAGATCTTAGAATTTTGATTGATCTCTCTGGGTCTTGGAAATGACTGCATTGTATAATTTGAATTGATGACTTTTAGTATTTGAGATTTATTATTAGAATGTCACTAATGAAATGGCAAGAATGCAACAAATACAGGAGCGTAGCATTGTTCTGCCTAATCTGTGAATTTATTTCAATAGTTTAGCTGTGTAAGGATTTAATTATACAAAGAATCACAGAAGGGGTATCGAAAATCATTAAACTGAGTAAGTTAGGATAAACGGATTCCTTTAGGCAGGAACGCAGGTATTCCCGGCCGCCCGTGGGGTGACTGGCTGTGGGATCTGGCACCCAAGGAGAGGCACTACCTGGGGCAGGGGAGGAGGCACAGAAATGCATGGAAAGGGTCAATCGCTCTGTGGAGTGCTCAGTCCTGCTGTCTTCAGCCCCACCTGTGTTTCCCTCCCACAGCCTCTGACACCCACCCCTCCGCCTCTGCCCTTTCTCTGTGTCCACACGTCCTTCTGTTGCGGACAGAGCTGGGTGCAGCGGGACGGCCAGGCAACAGCCGCGGAAGGGCCGAGTGGGCCGGGCCGTGAGGGGCGTTCTGAGTGTCCAGTGATGCACACCCATCTTTTGCTTTCCTGTCCGCACAACTTTTTCACGCATTGAAATTGGGAGAAGGCAACCTGTTGAGTGAGAGCTGTCGGGCGGGGAGTGGGTCTTTGCTTGCTGGCTTTGGCATGGATCCAGCAAAGAGCTGGAAGGTCCGGCTTTTCAGGAAGGACCCCCCTTTGTCAGGAAGGTGGGGCCAGGGCCTTGGTACAAATTCTCCTCCAGGGTCTCTCTCTGGGCCGCACATGCGTCTGCAAGTCGGCTAGACTGGGACAGTTGAAACCACACGGTGCGGCGCTGCACAACCGTGCACGACCTTGATGTTCCAGGGGCACCTCACTGGGGGCCAGGCTTGTCCTCTTCCAGGTGCGGTCACCTGCTCACCTCCTGAAACGTGGACACTCAGCTTTCTGCAGAGAGGGGTCAGACTGCGGGGAAGACACGTGCGTCATGTTCCTCCTGCCGTTCGTGCTCTGAAACCGTGGTCTTGTAAAACATGGCGTGGCCCTTGTCTGTGTAGCCCTTCCTTGAAAGGACGGTCGGTACACAGACACAAGGCGTGTGCGTACCCCCCTCCCGCAGGGGATAGAACCACTGAGCAGCCCTGACACAAGGCGTGTGTGTACCCTCCTCCCGCAGGGAGATCAGAACCACTGAGCAGCACAGACACAAGGCGTGTGTGTACCCTCCTCCCGCAGGGGATAGAACCACTGAGCAGCCCTGATACAAGGCGTGCGCGTACCCTCCTCCTGCAGGGGTCAGAACCACCGAGCAGCACGGACACAAGGCGTGCGCGTACCCTCCTCCCGCAGGGGTCAGAACCACCGGGCAGCCCTGACACAAGGCGTGCGCGTACCCTCCTCCCGCAGGGGTCAGAACCACCGGGCAGCCCTGACACAAGGCGTGCGCGTACCCTCCTCCCGCAGGGGTCAGAACCACCGGGCAGCCCTGACACAAGGCGTGCGCGTACCCTCCTCCCGCAGGGGTCAGAACCACCGAGCAGCCCTGACACGAGGCGTGTGCATACCCTCCTCCCGCAGGGGATAGAACCACTGAGCAGCCCTGATACAAGGCGTGCGCGTACCCTCCTCCCGCAGGGGTCAGAACCACCGAGCAGCAGGGACACAAGGTGTGCGCGTACCCTCCTCCCGCAGGGGATAGAACCACCGGGCAGCCCTGACACAAGGCGTGCGCGTACCCCCCTCCCGCAGGGGTCAGAACCGCCGAGCAGCCCTGATACAAGGCGTGCGCGTACCCTCCTCCTGCAGGGGTCAGAACCGCTGAGCGGCACGGACACAAGGCGTGCGCGTACCCTCCTCCCGCAGGGGATAGAACCACTGAGCAGCCCTGATACAAGGCGTGCGCGTACTCTCCTCCCGCAGGGGTCAGAACCACCGAGCAGCCCTGATACAAGGCGTGCGCGTACCCCCCTCCCGCAGGGGTCAGAACCACCGAGCAGCACGGACACAAGGCGTGCGCGTACCCCCCTCCCGCAGGGGTCAGAACCACCGAGCAGCACGGACACGAGGCGTGCGCGTACCCTCCTCCCGCAGGGGTCAGAACCACCGAGCAGCAGGGACACAAGTCCTCGTGGCCTTCCCAAGTGTTTGGGTTGTTGCACCATTAGGTGGGAACTTCTGCTGCCGCCTGCCTGGGGGGCATCGTCACCCCGTGGAGGTGTGTTCTCCCGTGTGCTCTGCTCTCTCAGAACGGGGGTGGAGGCTCAGGGCTGCCTGTTTCCACGGAGACACTCGACACGGGAGGATTTCACCTCTGCGGCTCTGCCTTAACACGGTCCTTTATGGACTGCGTCATTCTGGAAGGGTGCCGTGTGGGTGCAAATCCAGCCAGGAATGACAGTGTTAAGGGTCCCAAGCCTAAGGCTACTTTAGGTTTTCCTCTTTTTAAAATATTGTTTACAATTCAGAATTAGAGCCTGCTGGTTCACTCCAGCTGCAATGGCCAGGCTTGGGCCAGATTGAAGCCAGCAGCTTCCTCCTGGTTTCCACATGGGTGCAGGGGCCCAAGCACTTGGGCCATCTTCCACTGCTTTCCCAGGCCATAGCAGAGAGCTGGATCGGAAGTGGAGCAGCCGGGACTTGAACCAGCGCCCATAGAGGATGCTGGCACTGCAGACGGCAGCTTTACCTGCGGCACCACCGTGCCGGCCCCTATTTTAGGTTTTCCTTCCCAGCAGTGGAAAGAGATGTGTGATTACACGGCGTCCTTACACAGGGACGTGGAAAGCCCCTTCCTCCTCTGGTGGCCGGTGTGGTCAGCTGAAAGTGGTTGTCTGATGTGCACTGCCGGGCAAGCGTGGGGTCCCATGAATCAGGCCTGTGCGTCTCAGGTGGGGGTGGAGCAGCGTCCTGGGCCACGTTCTTCCTGTAGAGGCTCCATCCAGGATGTCCGTCCTGTCCTGCACACACTCGTTCCCTGTGTGGGCTGTGGCCACAGCTCCTGCGGGCCCCTCCTCGGCCTGGCGGGTGTTCCATCCCTGTGAGGGGCTGTTCCGAGCTCCTGGGAACAGGGTGCACCGGGCGGGGTGTGTGTGCCCCTCAACAGCAGCTGCAGTGCCCCGCAGGCCGGCTCTGGGTCCAGGCTGCAGCAGGGTCGCTCCAGGAGCGCTGTCAGGGGCCAGGCCCTTCCCGGCCTGCGAGTGGAGATAGCAGGCAGGCTGGGCGCTGCAGCCCGCGTGGGCGGATCAGAGCCTGTTGCTCCCCGCCAGAGGCAAGGGGGGTTGTGCCGATCCTTTGTTCCCGTGTTGACAGAAGACGTGGCCTGGGCGGAATCCAGGATCCTGCTTCCAAGAACACCTGTTGCCGCCTGGATCCAGCGTCCGAGATGCTTCCTGGGGGCTCCCACCCCTAGCTCCCTCTGTGTCTCCACGTTCTGCCCGTGTTCCTGGTGTCTGTCCGCGCCGGCCTGGGCCTTCCGTGGCACACGGCTCCTCTTCTCCCAGCTTTGCATTGTTTTTTTCTGACTCTGGAAAAATACCAGGCCTCTTTCCTTTTGTTCGCCAGCAGGGAATATAAATGACAAATGTATTTCAAGTCCACACTTAAATATCTCTGCCAGGCTTTGCCGCCTTTGCTGGGTAATGAGAAGCCACAGAGGAGCCACAGTGGAAGTTTGTTTTCCTGTTGGTGCTCAGGATCCAGCCAGTCAGACACAAATGATCGCACGCACGCACGCCCGCGGCTGCTCCCCGGTCCCCGGCTCCTCACTCCCTGAGGCTGGGGTCTGCCCATGAGTGACATCCGGCCCCCGCATGACCCACACTTGGTCCTTGCCTGCCCTGCATCATGTCCCAGCAGAGTTTTCCTGTCGGCTTATTTGAATGGCTGCAAATGGAGTCTGTGATTTTAAAATGAATGTATTTGGTGAAGGCATGCGAGATGTGACAGGTAGCATTTAGCAGCCTCAAGGGAACAATGGGAAACAGCCGGGCTACCTACGGCTTCCCCTGGGAGAAAGAGGGCATGCCCCGGGGGAGGAGAGGCTCCGGCTGTGGAAAATACATCAGCCCCCATCTTGTCCGTCTGTTGAGAGGCCCCTCCCTTCATGGTGCCTCGTGTGCCAAGCACAGAGCTCATTCCGATCCCTGATCACGTTTAACGCTTTTGGACATTTTCGGGGGCCAGGGTTGTTTTTTGGCACCTGGGGGGTCTCGAACGACACCTCGGCTTGCCAGAGGTCACAGAGCCCAGAAAGCGAATGAGGATTAGAACTCAGGTCTCCTGCGCCCAGTGCCCAGCTTTGTCCAGCCTCCCAGGAAAGCCCTGGACTGCACCTCCAACACTCGGTGCTGAGAGATTCCGGTCCCCGCACCCTCTGGCCTCGCCTGTTTCTGAACCTGCCCGAGGCCTTCGACAAGCGACTCTGTGACAGAAGTGCGGGGCGAGGCCCCACGTTGCCTGGCTGCCAGGCAGCTCCGCAGGGGAGCCGCGACTCCACGAGCTGCCCCCGAGCCCCCCACACTCCCCCTGCCTTGCCCTGTTGGGCTGCCCCCCTCATCTGCGGGAGCCGTGTTCCCCCTTGTGTTCTATTGCATGGCTGTGGCCTCAGTGTGGGAGGAGTGTCCTGCCCCAGTGGACATTCGTGGGATGGGCACAGGGAGATGCAGACCCCTGTGAGGCTTGGTAGGCGACCCCGTGTCCATGAGCTCCTCAGTGACTGAAACTGAGCCCAGAGCCCCGTCTCAGAGCGGCAGACACTGTGCCATGTGCTCTAGAAGTGGTGGCTTTAAAAAATAGGATTCATTTTTTCTTTATTTGAAATAGCTACTAAGTAAAAAGGGTGAGGGCAGAGGGGGAGAGAGAAAGGTCTTCCATGCGCTGCTTCACTCCCCAGATGGCCACAACAGTTGGGGCTGAGCCAGTCTGAGGCCAGGAGCCGGGAGCTGCTTCTGGGTCTCCCACATGGATGCAGGAGCACAGACTTTTGGGCCACCTTCTGCTATCCCAGGCCATTAGGGAGCTGCACCAGAGGCAGAGCAGCCAGGGCATGAAGTGACACCCACATGAGATGCTGGCGCCACAGGCGGTCGCTGGCCCCGCTGTGCCACATGCTGGCCCTTTGATTGGTTTGGTTTGGTGAGATGATTTGGGCCCGCGTTGTGGCATGGCAGGTAAAACCGCCACCTGTGATGCCAGCATCCCATTTGGGTGTTGGTTCATGTCCTGGCTGCTCCACTTCTGATCTAGCTCCATGCTAATGGCCTGGGAAAAGCAGTGGAAGATGGCCCAAGAATTTGGGCCCTTGACACCCGTGGGGGAGACCTGGATGAAGCTGCTGACCTCCGGTTTTGGCCTGGCCCAGCGCCGGCTGTTGCAGCCATAAGGCGTGTGAACTAGCAGGTGAAAGATCTGTCTCTGTTTCTCCCTCTCTCTCTAACTCCACCTTTCAAATAAATGAATACATATTTATAAAATGATTCAATATATCTTTAGTATAGTAATTTTTCATATTCAAGGCCTATCTGTCTACCAGCTTGTCCTCTTGAATACTGAAGCCCACTGGTGATTAAATACACACCGGAAATGTTGCTGAATTTATTACGCAATATTGTAGTGCTTGGAAACTGCCCCGCCCCCAACATAGGGAAGTCAGTAAATAAAATGTCCTCAGCTTTCCTTGTGGGAACCGTCCACACGCTCATGAGATCAGAATGTCATCTCGCATGAACTGGCCCGCGTTTCCTCGGGCTGGAAGGTGCAGGGGAGCTCTGGCCCAGTGGGGTTTGCTTGTCTGGAGGAGAGCCTTCCCGGGTTCCCCGCGGCCTCTGCCCTCTCACGGAGGTGTCTTGAGATCCGGTTGTCTGGTGTGCCGTCGCCGGAGGCGGGACTTACAGAGGTGCACCTGGCGCAGGGGTGAGCAAGCCCGCAAGGTCCCGGCTCTGGAGGGAAGCCTGGGACGAAGCTGAGTTCCTGCTTGTGAGGTTAAGCTGGAAAATGCTCCTCCTGGCCCTCAGACGAGGGCACAAGGGTCTGCCTCGTCCCCCAAGGATGGCAGAAAAGGCCCCAGCCTGTGGGTGGGGTTAGCGTCTGGGCTTCGCTTCTCTGTGGCCAGTGGATCTTGGCCTTTGCTTGTCCCCCTTCCCCCTGAGAGCTTCCGCTGGGAGATCCAGTTCCCGTGGACTTCTTTGGCTCTGAAATGTCCGCTTAGCAGTGAGTGATCAAGTTGTGCTGACCAGGGACAGAATTGCCCCGTGGCCACAGTCCTTGTGTCTCTAGGCTCTGGTTCTCCTATTTGAAATGCTAACGTGGCGAGTTGTGTTGCATAAGGGTTCTCAGGAGTCCATGTGTTCCTTTTATTGCAATATTAGCTGGAGCTCCTGGGCCCTTGAATGCTGCTCTCTGACACTGCATCCTGCCCCGAGTGTCCTCACTGGATCACACACACACTCACACACACACACGGAACATACACCCTCACTCTCACTGAGTCAGCACTACAGTGGGTTCCTGTGTACTGGCATGTTCCCTGGGGAGAGGCTGCTCTGTGTGGGTGGTGTGTGTGTGCCTGTGCATGCGTGTGCACATGTGTGCGTGAATGTGTGTGGGGGTGCGTGTGTGCTTACTGTGCACCTCTTTCCGGCTCTTCACAGGAAAGCTGAGAGTTGGGGTGTGGAAAGCCAGGATTGATTTCGACATTAATTTTCCAACTCTGGGCAAGTACTGAACCTCCTCTGGCACGCTGATTCCTGATCAGAATGGGGACAACAGTGACACCGACTGCAGGTTCTCTGACTCCCTGTGGTGGACACCAACGGGAGGCTGAGGGGCCACCAGCCAGGGCTTGGCTGTGGGCTTGTGCTGCAACACCTGGGAGAAGGCTTGGCTGGAAGATGTCCTGTGGACAGGCTCAGTGAGCGTGGCAGGGCAGGGCTTGACCGGGCGGGGAGGCATGGTGGATGCCCTTGGCACACGGCCCCGAGTTCTGGCTGGTGCCCCTCTGCACACGGCACCTTGATGAGCATGCGGGTCTGGCGTTCTGCTCAGGCACTGTCGTCGTTTTCCTCGTACCAGCACACGCATCGTGGTGGCATTGTGCATGGCCCCAGCCCGGGAAGGGCACGGAGCAGTGGCGTGGGGCCACTCTGGGCGGTGCACAGGCACTAGAGGGTCTCCTGTGCTTAGGGTGTGCACGTTCCTTGCTGCTGGGGGGTTTGGAGCTGGGTCTGTGTGGATTCTGCTGCTCCTCGTCTGGCTCAGCCGTGGCCCGAGTCTTAGATCGACTTGCCGTGGTGGTTGGGTGCTTGATCCGCGTGAGGCCGTTGCCACAGAGCTACGTGCCTGAGGAGCGCTCCGTCTGCATGAACTGTGCTGAGTTCACTTGGGAAGCGAGAACCAGTGATCCCGAGCAGAGCGTGGAAAGGGACATTAGTGACCAGGAAGCCACGATAGTAACGTCACCTCCCCAGGGAAACCTGAGCGGGGTCGGGGTGGGGGGCAGCCTCTGGTCTTGTGCTCTTACAGCTGCCTTCTCGCACTTACCACGGGGCTAGACTCTGGTTTCTGTGGCAAACCACCGAGGGGCCGCTGGGTGCTGGGCGGACTCCGCTGTGTACCCGGCACATATTCCCCACAGCTGGTGAACACACAGATGAATTCAGCGGAGAGGGTCGGGGAAGCCCGGTGCTTGGGGGAGCACCTTCGTAAATGAGTGAGAGTGGGTGGGCGGACAGACGCACGGATGGATGGACCGGGCCGTTCTGACGTCCTCTGACTCGTCTGTGCGCTCCTCTGCAGAGTGCTGTTTAAGAGTATTTCTGTGCAACAGTTGTCAGCACCAATGGCAGCTGACTGCGCACAGCTGGCGTCAGGTCAGGACAGCTGTGTCTGCTCGGGACAGAAGAAGTCCGGTCCCTGAATAGGGTGCTAGGCAAGGAGTCACTTGGGGAACAAAAGAGCTGGAAAATTGTCCTCACGTCTGTGTCCAGTCCTGCACGCTAACTCCGCCCCTCGCATGCAGCCCAAAACTCCTGCTTTCCCAAGATGCACCTGAGTCTTCTCCAGCAGGAAGAGGGCGGCATGGACACCTGCACACAGCACTGCACGTGGAGACCCCGTGAGAGCCTCCCCAGAGCACAGGGTGCCTGCTGCGCCCGCCCAACTCCACCCCGTGTGTCCCTGCAGCAGCTCCGCTGCCTCCCCACAAAGGGTCCCTGGACTGGGGTGGGCAGCCAGCCCACAGAGGCCTGCACCCTCTCCACGGGGACTCGGGTGCTCCCCCTCCTCAGGGCGCAGCGCTGCCCTCTCTCTCCTCGTGAGCAGCCTGTCCTCCCTCCCTCCCACCCTCCCTCCCTCCCCCCTTCATCTTTCTGTCTCAGCCCCCTCTGGTTCAGAATCTCTCCTTGTGGGGTTGCCTGCACTCACATCTGTTACTCTCTCTAAATAGACCGTCTCCTATTGTTGCACTTCACTTACACTTTGAATTCTTATCGTAACACGGGGAGCAGAGACTGGAGTGAACTTGCTGGGCAGCATGTTCCCCCAACACTGGAGGTCTTGAAGAAGGCGCCACTTTCCCCTATGCCTCCTACTTAAAATTCCCCCCTGCCGGCGCTGTGGCTCACTAGGCTAATCCTCTGCCTAGCGGCGCCGGCACACTGGGTTCTAGTCCCGGTCGGGGCACCAGATTCTGTCCCGGTTGCCCCTCTTCCAGGCCAGCTCTCTGCTGTGGCCCGGGAGTGCAGTGGAGGATGGCCCAAGTGCTTGGGCCCTGCACCCCATGGGAGACCAGGATAAGTACCTGGCTCCTGCCATTGGATCAGCGCGGTGCACCGGCCGCGGCAGCCATTGGAGGGTGAACCAACGGCAAAGGAAGACCTTTCTCTCTCTCTCTCTCTCTCTCTCTCTAACTGTCCACTCTGCTTGTCAAAAAAAAAGTTCCCCCCAAGTCATTTTTTAAAATTCATGAGGGAGAGGGAGAGGGAGAGGGACAGGGACAGGGACAGGGACAGGGAGGGGAGAGGGAGGGGAGAGGGAGGGGAGAGGGAGGGGAGGGGGAGAGGGGGAGAGGGGGAGAGGGGGAGGGAGGGAGAGGACCCTTCATATGCTGTTTCCTTCCCCGGATGCCTGTGGTAGCTGGGATTTGGCTGGACCAAGCTGGGAGCCAGGCGCTCAGTGCCCGTCTTCCACACGGTTGGCAGGAACCCCGTCTCAGCCATGGCTGCTGCTTCCCGGAATCTCCTTGGCCGGAATTGGAGTCGGGAGCTGCAGCTGCAGGCTGAGATGAGACACAGGTGTCGTCAGCATCAGAGCCAGCAGCTTCCCCTCTGAGGGCGGCTTCTGCCCACAGGCTGTGACCTGGGGGTCTCTGTGAAGTTGATTTAGGACACTCGTGCACACACAGGGGCCGGGCAGCGTGGTCTGCTGGTTGGGGACCTCCTTCCGCGGCAGCCCCCACCGGGTTCCATTGATTTTTGCCAGTGAGGACCCACTGTTGCCTGATGTTCCAGTTTCTCAGGAGAATTTACGCTTCTGTGGGGCTACGGTTGGAGTGTTTGTCCCCCCAGACTCCTGCTGCTGTGTCGCTGTCACTGTCACAGGGCTGAGAGGAGGGACCGGGTCGGGGTGCAGTGGAGGATCTGTGTGGTCAGGGCAGGAGTGGGTTTGTTACCAGGGCGGGGTTGGCCCTGTTCCTCTCTGGTGCCCGCCAGTTCCCTTCTGCCTGCTGTGAGGCGTCAGGAAGGTTCTTGCCAAGAACTGGTCCCTCGACCTTGGACTTCACAGACCACAGAGCTGGGAGCCGAGAAACCTCCATTCCTTATACATTCCCCGGACAGTGGCGTTCGGTTACAGCAGCACGAAGTGTTCTAAGACGTGTTGGAAATTCTCTGACTGAAAAATGAGTCAGTTCATCCATTCCTTATTTAACAGAAAATTGTGTGTTTTGAGGTAACAGTTCTCCAGGCTGAATTCAGCCCTCAGGCAACCTGTTTGGGCAACTCCAAATTGTCCACTAGCAAGTGATACAGAATGGTGCCCTAAATAGTGTGAGAAAAGCTGGCCAAAATAATCTCTGCCCAGAGCTGGATGCAGGGGCCGCGTTGTGTCTGGGGCGGGTAACGTTGCTGACCGCAGCACCGGCATCCCGTGTGAGGGCACCAGCCGGAGTCCCAGCTGCTCTGTTCCAAACCAGCTCCCTGCTAATGCACCTGGGAAAGCACTGGGAGGTGGCCCTGGTCCTGGGGTCTGCCGCCCCTGATGGGGACCCAATAGGAGTTCCAGGCTCCTGGCCTCAGGCTGGCCCAGGCCCAGAGGCTGCGGCCGTTTGGGGAGTGAACCAGTTAATGACAGACTCTCTCTCTCTCTCTCTCTCTCTCTCTCTGTGTGTGTGTGTGTTTCTATGTCTTTCCCTCTTCTGTCAATCTGGCTTTGAAATAAACAGATACAAACAAAGATGAAGTTAAGAACTGCTGGGTGCAGCTGGTAACCCTGGGCTCTGGGGTTGCAGGGTTCTGGGTCCGAGGCCCGGATCTGGGCTCCTGCAGTGTGGGCGCAGACAAGTTGCTTGCTTTCTCTGAGGCTGCTTCTGTTGGTCAGATCCTTGGATTTCTTGGTGGATCATTTACTAGAGAGGAACAAAAACTTCTATCTATATTGGTAGAATTCTCAATTAATTAAATAAAAATGTACATGCCTAATAAAACTTGAATTATTAAAAATTTGATTATTGAAGATTCAGTTAGTTATTTGAAAGTCAGAGTTACAGAGAAGGAGAGGCAGAGAGAGATCTTCCACCCCAGGAGGCCACCACAGTCAGGGCTGAGCCAGACCAAGGCCAGGAGCCTCAGCCAGGTCTCTAAAGTGGGTGGCAGGACCCAAGCACTCAGGCCATCTTCTGCTGCTTTTCCCAGGCCACCATCAGGGAGCCAGATCAGAGTGGAACAACCAGGACACAAACTGGCACCCACATAGGATGCTGGTGTTTTTGCCAGTGGTTTTACCTGCTGTGCCGCAGCACCAGCCCCTAATGTTTTACATATATTAGAAATGCAGCTAATTAAGCTTTCAGAATGTGGAAATTACAATTTTAATGTGATTAAAGCTTTGGAACACTACAAACACCTTAAAATTGAAGACAAAATATACCATAATTATGATTATGATGAAACTTATTGTAATTATAAGCTATTCCAATTATCAATGATCTAATTTAATTTCTTTATTCATTGTTTCTATATATGTTTTAAAATACATTTATAGAGTTATAGTGTTACTTGTTTTGATTTGAAACTATGTTAGAATTTATATTGATGCAGTTCCAGGATTGTGAAAGTCTGTTACAAGCAAACAGTAGCTTCTCACACTGACACAGTGTAAGGATCCAGATGGACACCCAGGCTGTGTTGGCTCTGGGTGTGGTCCCCTGTCCCGTACCCACCCACCAAGCACACCTAATCCACTGGTCGTTTCGTTAGATTCCTTCTAAAACCTTTCTCTGTTGCTTGCAGACCTGAATCTTGCCCGTAGGTTTGGGTCTTTGCAATTCATGTGTTTTTCCTAAGAAAGAGGGAGATACACTTTAAAAAGTTTTGCTGAGGGGCTGGTGCTATGGTGTAGTAGGTAAAGCCTCCTCTTGTGGTACTGGCATCCCATGGGTACATGGGTTCGAGTCCCGGCTGCTCCGCTTCTGATCCAGCTCCATGCTATGGCCTGGGAAAGTAGCAGAGGATGGCTCAGGTGCTTGGGCCCCTGCGCCCACGTGGGAGACCCAGAAGGAGTTCCTGGCTCCTGGCTTTGGATTGGATCAGCTCTGGCATTGGGGCCATTTGGGGAGTGGACCAATGCATGGAAAACCTTACTCTCTGTCTCTCCTTCTCTCTGTCTGTAACTGCCTCTCAAATAAACAAATAAAAAACGTTTTAGAAACTTTTGCTGAGATAGAACCTCATCGTTAATTATCCTGTCAATGCTTATAAATTTTCCTGTACTGTATTATTCACAACTGATCTGTTAGAACCTAAGACACTTGTAAATACTGCCCGGCCCTAGCTGGTTGTGGTTGGTGGGCGGCCCAGCTCTCTGAGCACCCTGGGCTCGCCGGTCGTCCCAGATGCGCTCCTGAAACCTCGTCCTGTTTGTCGCTGAGCCCCTCACTGCGCCCGGCTGTTACCTGTGAGCGCAGCGAGTCCTTCCTGGTTTGGGGTTTAGTTCCAAAGTTTCTTGGAGCCGGCTGGCTCACTCTTGACTCCTTTGTGGGTCCTTGTAGACTTGGAAAGTCCATGTTTCCAGCTTGTGAGCAGAAGAATGAACAGAGGAACCACGTACATGTCTGTGGTAGGTCACTACTGTAACAGCTACAGAGGGAAAAACGTATTTACAGACACGGAGGCCGGCGCCAGGGCTGACAGCGATGCAGACAGCAGAGGGGAGCTCACGGCTCCGGCGGCCAGCACCCCGGCACACGCGCCTGCTGCACACATCGCCTCTCCAGTGCAAAGTGGAATTCCTGTGGCAGCTGTGGAAGCTGCTTAACACGTGTAAGTGGTAATGCAGGAAGAATCGGCTCTTCCAAAAATAAAGCCTTGGCTCCCTTGTATCGCCAGTCCTCTCTGCGACATTCCGTAGCTTGCTGAAATACTTTTGTATTGCAGCTGACACGACCCATCCAGGAGGTTCTGTGTCTGCTTGCGAGTGACTGGCTCATTCTGATGGGTCCCTGTGCCTGCGGCAGCTGCTTTGCCAGAAAGCCCTGGGTGGTCTGGCCGGAGACCACGAGGAAAGAGCAGAGCTGAGGGTGACTCGGGTGTACGGGACACAGGCGGTTCTTTGTTGCGGCTGTTTCCCAGATGCGCAGGTGACCACGGAGGGCACCGTCAGGTGGATCCTCCCCGCACGCTGCTTGTGCGGCTGGTTGGAAAGCAGCCTCCTGCCACGCGTTAGCCAGCGGTAATCAGTCTTCGCAGTGGACGCTCCACTCGGAGCCAAAGCCGTCTTGGGCTGATGTGGGGAAAGGGCCCTTGGCGTGGAGCAAGGACCTCATTTTAAACTTCGCTCTGCATTCATAGCTGTGCAACCCAGGGATTCAGTTCCCTATGTTTTCATCTTCCTTCTTTTTAAAAAATTAATTAATTAATTTATTTGAGAGGTAGAGTTGCACAGAGAGAGAGGTCTTCCATCTTCTGGTTCACTCCCCAAATGGCCACAATGGCTTGAGCTGAGCTCATCTGAAACCAGGAGCCAGT
Source organism: Oryctolagus cuniculus (assembly GCF_964237555.1). Classification (NCBI taxonomy): domain Eukaryota; kingdom Metazoa; phylum Chordata; class Mammalia; order Lagomorpha; family Leporidae; genus Oryctolagus; species Oryctolagus cuniculus. Next base: position 121,849,715 of record NC_091441.1, read on the forward strand.
AACCTCTTCCAGGTCTCCCATGGGGGTGCAGGGGCCCAAGCACTCAGGCCATCTCCTGCTGCTTTCCCAGGAGCATTAGCAGGGAGCTGGATCAGACCAGGACCCACCAGGACATGAACTGGTGCCCACATGGGATGCTGATGCTGTAAGCGGAGGCTTAGCCCACTACACCATGGCCCCACTAGTCTTTCTTTGATGGTAAGGAAACACCTGGCTTGTTGGACTGCAGTGTGGGTGCACGTGGGTGACAGATATTTGTCCCCGTGCTGTGCACCTCCTGTGTGTGTGCACAGAAGGCTTCAGAGTACAAGGCAGAGAGCAAGGCCTGAAAGCCTTGTGGTTTAGCTATGCCCAGGTAGACAGATCAGTTGTCATTGCAAAAATGGTGTTGTTTCCATGAACTACTGGGAGTTCACGGGGGCATGAGCATTCTTGAGCCGCTGGCGTGGCTGAGGAAAGCTGTTTGTAGCTGGCGTGGCTGAGGAAAGCCGTTTGTAAGCCATCTAGACTTAGCGTCAATGTTGAGAAATGCTAAGAACATGGGAAGAAAACAGACTGAGGCAAGGAACCCCCATGCTTTCATAATGACCTGGCAAAATCCCAGAGCAGTCAGCAGGTGCACCTGCCTGCAGCCGGAGGCTCCTGAGGGCCGAGAGGGGTAAAATCAGAGACGAGAGCTGGCGGTGAGTGAGGTGGAGTCTCCCCTTGCATTGGGGAACGTCAACGGCCCGGGAGTCCAGTCCGTCTCCACCCCGCGTATTCTGTCCGCTCCTCCCCTCACAGAAAGAAGGTCACTTGTTCAAGGAGGCCAATTTGCCTTGCTTTGCAATAGCTTCCAAATAATTCCTCGGGACTCTTTTCCTTTGCAGAATTTTGGGACGACAGCATGCTGGCTCTCACAGTCCATCTCATCATTTTCTCTTTGGTTTGCACATGACATTTCTGTCCATTCACGTGGCACCCTGGGGCGGCAGGTCAGGGCTCCCCGAGCATGGAGACCCATGTGTCTTCACTGCCCGGTCAGGAAGCCATCGGGAGAAGTTTGTAGGACGGAGGAGGGAAGGAAGGAAAGCAAGAAACCAGGGGAATGATGGCCGGCAGGAATTGAACACGGCCAGTTGCAGCCCCATGCCTGGGACAGTTTACGTGCTCAGCGCTCTGGACTGGGGAGTTAGGGAAGTCAACAGGACAGGGATTTGTCTTGCAAAGCAGCAGCACCGAGGCAGGCCAGCGTGTGCGGAAGGCCACGGGGAGTCTCTAATGGACCACACACGCCTGGCCGCCCTCCCCACCCATCCACCTGGCGTCATGAAGTCTGGGCAGCTGAGATGGAAAGGGACTGGAAGAGTCGGGGTGTTGGGGACCCCCCATCAGCCGGCGGCAGCCCCGCCCCGGCAAGCCCCGGACAAGGTCACAAGAATGGTTCTCGAAGGTCTCATAACTTTCTTCCTGAACTCACAGAGGAAGCTTTTAAGTCTGCAGTGTGGTGGTGCTTTTAGGAGAATGCGTGCGGAAGCACGAGTTATAAATGATGCTCATCTATTATTTAGCGCTGGTAAGCGGTTCCCCGCTGCGGATAAACGGCCTTGCTCGGAACGAAGTCACCTTCAGGAGACCGCGTCGCAGAGTGCCCTTCCAGTGCCTTCCAGTTCCCCTCCAGCTACGTTTCTGGGGAGCCGAGGTTCCATTTAGCTCTAGAAGGAGAGAAGTCACCGCTTAGCATCTTCTGGACCGGGGCGTCCGTCGCGGTAGCCCAAGCCATGTGTGGATGGATATGTACGGTTCATTTTCCTGAACTAAAATCGCATATGTGGCAGAGCTCATGGCCTCGGTCGCCATGCTCAGCTGTCACGTGTGGCGGTCCCCATACTGCCCGTGAGCGGCTCTCCAAGAGCCCTGGAGATGGCCAGGACCTGTGGAGAGTGAGTGAGGAAGACGCTCGGCCATTGTCCATGCTGGTCACTGGAGAGAGCTTTCGGGGTGCAGGATCCTTCCTGCTCCTTGGCCAGACAAAAAGAACCCCCGACTGCTTCCAGATGCCCTGGGGGAGGTACCGAGCTCGCCCAGCACTCCTGCCGCCTTCCCGGCTTCCTCCCTCTCACGTGCAGGCCGGGCCTTTACCGCAGCACACCAGGCAGTTCTGCTCCTCGGGTCTGGCCGGCTCCTCCGCCGCCTTCTCCCCCGACAGCCTCGCTCTGATCCAGCCGGCCTCCAGGCAGGCCTCGCCTGGCCTCGCTCCCAGCATGCTCTCTGCCAGCTCTGCTCTCCTACGGCCACCCCTCACGCTTCAGCCTCCTCTACTGCTTTACTCACTTGGGTTCTTAAATGCATTTGCTTATTTTAAAAGGAGGGGAGGGGAAGGGAGAGGGAGAGATCTCCAACTCCTGCTTCAGTCACCAGATGTCTGCAACACCTGAGTCTGCTCAGGCCTGAGCCAGGCCTAGAACTCCGTGCAGGCCTCCCACGCGGGTGGCGGGTCCCGAGTCCTCGAGAGGTTCTGCTGCCTTCCAGGGTTGGAAGCGGCAGGACTTTGGAGCAGGGAGTGGCGCTGGGAGTTAAAGGTGGACTCTCCGAGGAGTTGAAGGTGGACTCTCTGATACGAGGGGCCTTAGCGTTCATCCCACAGCTCCCGGAAGCCATGCCCAACCCTAGGGGAGGAATGTGACTGAGAGAAGGGCGTGGGCCCAGGACTCTGGGGGAGGGGCAGAAGCTTCGCTGACTCATGGTTCTGGAGCTTGGGCAGTGCAAGAGCGTGGTGCTCGCTGCTCCAGACATGGCGCAGGCCTCACGCTTGAGACGGAGCAGGTGCGCTGGCTCCCGCCTCTCCTCCTCTTCTTGCCAAGCCACCAGTGCCCTCATGGGCCCTCCCCTAAGAGCCTTCTAATCCTCGTCTCCTTCCAGAGACCCCACTTCCAAATCTGAGTACTGAATCGCATTTCACACACTCTTCCCACTGCAGCAGAGTGCAGGCGTCGTGAGTGAGCCGTGTTCATCTTTGGAGCAGGGCAGCAGGCTGGGGCGCGGTGGAGTCTGCGAGGGGTCATGCCGGTTATCTGGGTTTCCAGTAGCTGGGGTGATTCTAAGAGAATAAACCCCCAGAGAAGCTGAAGGCAGTAACGAGACTGACAGTTCTGTTCTAGAAGGTCAGATGCTACGATTTTAATGTAGAAAATGTATGCAGAAACGCACGTGCAGGGAAGTGGACCGATTTTGAGAGAAGCAGGAAACTACAGCCGGTGAAGCAGAACCTTATCTCCATCCCCAGTGGCTTGTTCACCTTGAAGGTTCATCCCTGCGGGGAGTGAGCTGTGCACTCACAGTGGATTCACCATAGTACGAATGGCTGGCGATATCCGAGTGAAAAGCAAACTTGATTCAAACGTGTAGCTCCCCGTAAAGCATTGGACGAAAATTCAAGTCCCCTGTGAGGAAGCATTGGGTGCCCGCCACCCTGGGGAGAACCTGTCTTCTCCCCTTCAAGCAAAGCAAGCCGAGCTTTAGGGCTCTCCTGCTGCATGCCCATGAGGGCTGTGGCCAGTGCCCCTGCCTCCCACTGTATGCCAGCCGCAGTGCCGGGTGCATCACACGCCCCTCCCCCCACCCCGCAGCCCCAGCAGCTCTGTGATGCCCGGGTCCTGTCCTCACTCTGCAGAGGGTTGACATGTGTACCCCAAGTCTCCCATCTCCAAAGACGACCTTATTGGGAAACAGATTCTTTCCAGAGGTTCTCAAGTTGCTATAAAGTCCCTGGGGTGGAGCCCCTTTCAGTGTCGCTGGTGTTTCTCTAGAGGGGGGGGACCTGGGTCCAGAGACCAGCACACACAAGGGGACTCTGCCATGTGGCTGGGATGATGGGCCTGCCATCCACAGAGGCAGGGGGAGAGTGCAGCCCAGGACCCCTTGGTGCCAGACCTCACTCCCAGAACTTGCTGGTGTTCAAGGCACCCGGGTTTGGGTTATTTGTTAGGCAACCCGAGAAAGCTCTCATGGTGATTTTCCAGGTCAGACCCCCAGCAAGGGGCGGGGTAGATGTTTGGACACAGTCACCTATTGGAGCTCAGCAAATGTTGCATGCTATCGTTGTTTACCACGTTGCTAGCGATAATATTTCCTGTGGTTATTGATAATAAAACCTGGGGCTCTCGTTTCTTCCCCCTGAAGCCTGTGCTAATATCTGCCAACCATGCTGCTGCTGGATCTTGCTCGTCGCGGATTCCAAAGCCCATCCGTCTCCCGCGGAGCTGGGTGTGTGGCTGTTCATGTGTACATGAGCAGCTTGGCGAGTTCAGACAGTAGTCAGTCCCCACCGAAAGGAAATGTGTCCTTGCCGGCCTGAGCGAGGCATCTGTGGAACAGACTCGTGGATATAGGCCCTGTATACAACCCCCACCCAAGTCGGCAGCCCCAGCCCCCAGGCCGGGGGGGGGGCAGACTGCCGGTGTCCTGGCGAGGGCTGGGATGGCTCCCACCTCTGCACCAGTGCCTGGCATCTGAATTTGCATCCACAGAAACATAACGTAGCCTGATAATTTTCCAGACCTGCAGATAATTGGTTCCATAGAGACACAGCCACTCATGTTATCTGCATGGACATCAGAAAGGCTGCTGACCAGAGACCAGGGCGTCAGCTGCCTTTGAAGTCAGAATGTGTGGATGTGTGTTGGGGGTGGCTGCGGAGTGGCACAGGCTCCTGTCTGGGTTCTTTGTCGTAATTACACTGGGCTATAATTTTTTTTTAAGGTAAAGTCAAGTCAGCAGAACCAAACCCACATTGTTCACTATCTCCCTGCAGGGTCCCTTGGGGGAAGCCTTGTGCCAGGGTGCACTGAGTTTAGTGGAAAACCAGGCATGGGCTTTTCCCAGTGTCCTCTCTGACTGTCCTCCTTGTCTCCGGGGAATTTGAGCAGCAAAGTGAGGACAGAGATGGCCTTGTGCACCAGCCGGGAGGTCCGGAGGTCTGGCTTCCACCTTGGTTCTGTCCCTGACTTGGTTGGCCCTTGGTGAGTCACGGGTCGCCTGGGACCTCGGTGCAGTTCGTTGTGAGATTTCCAAGGCTCACACAGCCTGGGCTGAGCCTGGAGTGGCTGGGAGGGCTGCTTCGCAGGTGTGGGGTCTTCAGAAGGGGAGGGTGCTGCTGGGGGAGGGGCCCCCGCCTGGAGATGGTTTGTAAGCCGTGATTCACCTGTTGCTTATGACTGTTGGAGAGAAGAGCACCGGGGCTCACGGTAGACAACGCTTTATCCCATCCGCACGCATCCAGCCTCTCATCATCACTTTGGGTCACCAGATGCCCCAGACCCTAGTTACATCCCAGTGAGGACACTGGCCGGGCCCACGCTGCAGGAGTCCCAGCCAGCAGTGAGACAGCTGACCACAGTCAAGTCCAGCATGGGCTCCGTCCGGTGTCTTATGGAACTGGGATCCCACCTCTGGCATCTGCCTCTTGCTTGAGGACTTTCTATCCAAAAGAGCAAGTCTCACGTCTTCTCCGGGACAAGTAACCCCCAAGGGCGAGTCCCTAATATCATCAAGGCTTCCTGTGTGTGGCCATCTCGGGCTTTGTGGGGCTGGGGGAACCCATAGGAGGGGAGAAGCTATTTTCAGATTAATCATAAAGCCTCTGTCGTCTCCTCACCTCCCCCAAAGCCCTCTGTGATGTCCCCATTCTGTCAGTCAGCGTTCACTGCACACCAAGCCATTTGAAAACCTCATGGAGCGAAGCACTCAGTATTTCCTGCAGTTTATCGCTGTTCTCTGTGTTGGGGGACCCTGAGGTCTGGGTCTGCTCCGCGGGGGTTGGAGCTGTGTAGGCTGCTTGGTGTGGGGGTCTTTGGGAACCAACCTCTCTTGCTGGCAGCTGGTGGCCCACCCTCGGCAGGCTGGCCTCGATGTCTTCACGTGGAGCTTCGGCTTTCTGAGAGCAGCGAAGGGGGCCAGGCCCCCTTCACCAAGTGCTTTTCTAGCCTTTGCTTGCATCATGTTTGCTAAGGTACCATTGGCCAAGCGTCAAAACAGGGATCTAGGGAGCTGGACTGGTGCAGGCAGTTACCACTGTGCACCGCTGAGCAGGGTCTGAACTCCTGGGCAGGGCGGCGGGCTGTTCCGGCTGCCGTCTCCCAGCCGTCCTTATGGGGCACTGGGCACTCCCAGCCGTCCTTATGGGGCACTGGGCACTCCCAGCGCGGGTGCTGCCGCCACGCTCACCTCCTGCTGTGTCTGGTAGGCAGGAGACTCCCTGGTCTCCGTGTTGCCGCTCATGCACTTCTCTCTGCTCATCTTCACAGAGCGAACCTTGGGAAGCTCCCGCCGCGGGCCTGGTAGTGGAGCTCCCACGGAAGTGGCTCAGAGGCTCCCCGTCCTTACAGGGCCAAGTTTGATGCTACTTCCTCAAACCTTTGTGATGCCGCTGTGTAAAATGCTGAATGTCCTTCAGAGTGCTGGTGGAAAATGGGATCAGAAGTGCATTTTGGTGCAGAACACTTTCTGGAAACCCATGCATGCAAGGAGTCACAAAAAATGTTCATGAAAAAAAGGTGTGTGCGTATGGACTTTTCAGTTCCACTTTGCTTGAACTTTTGGAAGTTCCCTTACAGCCTTTATGTTGTCTTCATGTCCCTTGATAAGCTACGGGATTCTTCCGCGGTTCTGATGGGTCACTGGTGTTGCGGCGAACGATCTCTGCTTGTATTTCTGCATCCGTCTGTTCCGTGTTTGTTGGACACCAACCAGGGACAGGCAGCGTGCTGACAGCTGGGATCTAGACAGGGAGCAGACGCCGGGAGCCGCTGCCCGCCTTCCTGCAGGCATCATCTGCGTCCCAACGTGCCGGCGTTCTGCACGAGCTCTCTGCCTGAAGCCGCCCGTCAGGCGCCCAGCACAGGCGGGCGCTCCTGGAGTCAGGGCCCCATTGCACCATCGCGGGTGGGATTAGGGGTGAGAGGCCCAGCTTCCTTGGCAGGTCCTCAGCACCCCAGCTCCCTCACTTGTCTCAGGGAGCACCCTGAGGCTGGCTTCCCTGGAACACCCTGAGGGGCGTGAGGCAGGAGCTGGCACCTGCTCAGTCCCTGCCCCGGGGCTGCCTGATTTCCTGGCCCCCCTTCGTGCTTCCTGCTCTCAAAGCCTGGAGACATGGGGGGCAGCGCGGCTGAGGCCGGGAGGAGCGTGCGGTCTTGGTGGCTGCTCTGGTGTACCGCGTTCCTCAGGGATTCGGGCATGAGACTGGGCAGTCGCGATACCGTAGGGTAGGCATGGTGCTTGTTGGGCTCTGAGAGCCATTCTGCCGAAAACAAGGGATGCTATTATTCCCGCTTCGCATATAAGAAAAGCAGGCGCAGACAAGTTCAGTGGGAGAGCCACTGGGGCTGCATCTCAGGCCTGTGGGGTCTCAGAGAAGGATCCCCGCTGCTGTGTCACCTGCCTCTCCGTTCATCCGCCTCCTTCCGCAGATGGTTTCAGAAGCGATTGATTGATTAGGAAACCTTAACAGGGGTCGGAGCCGTGGGCCATAAACATAGCCCGGGAGTCCAGTTAATGATTCGCATCCATCACGCGGAATCCTGGTGGGCAGTAGTGAGGCGCAGAGGCCGGGAGCTGGGCCCAGGGCCCGAGAGGGGCTCCTCCCTCCCAGCCTGCTGGTTGCTCATAGCAACCCCCTTACTTAGGATGCCGGCTGGGCCCTTCCTGCAGCAGGGGCAGCGGGCACACGCCTCTTGGGCCGTCGCGGCCGCTGGGATTATCTGCTCCCCAGCGGTCGAGGCTGGGCCTCCCCAGCTCACTGCCGTAGCCCTGGGGGTGCTCAGGCCTCCTGTGCCTGTGTTTCCAGCCACTCATCATGCGTGGCTGATAGCTCCTTCCCCGGGTGTCCCTTTGGTCTGTCCAGACCACTGGAAGCCAGCGAAGCGGCTCATCCCTGCACTGTGGGCAGCAGGGCTGGTGCTGGGGGAGGCCGGGCTTGGGGCGCAGGCTCAGCCCCACCTGGCCACCGGGTGTCACCTGCAGTCAGGCTCCAACTCACAGCGAGAACAGCCGCTTCCTTTTCCTCTTCCCTCTCCCAGGTTAAGAACAAAACGAACCTCCCGAGCTGTGGCAGCCAGGGCACCGTGGGTTCCTCCCCCTGTTCTGCCGATCGCGGCCCCGGCAAGCTGCAGGTGAACTTCCTGGGGCAGGCGGCCCCATTGTGCCAGGCTCTGCTTCTCCTGCCAGCAGCGGGACCAGAGCTGGCTCGGCTGGGATCCACCCCGTGCCTTCGCGGATGTGAAACCGCATGCGGCTTCCGCTCAGAAAGGGGACGATCACGTGGCCAAGGCTGTCAGTTTGGCGCGAGGCCACTGAACTGCTGCTGACGTGTCAGCCTGTGTCCTGGAAGCCACGCGCTCAGGATCTCTCAGCTCTGCCACCTCCACCCTGTGCCGCCTGTTCATTCCAAAGAGCTGGGAGTTTGCTCTCAGGAACCAGAAGTCGTTAGACTTGTCTCAGCTCTGCTTCTCATGCCTGCACACACACTGTGTGTACACACTGCCTCTCACGCCTGCACACACACTGTGTACACTGCCTCTCACGCCTGCACACACACTGTACACTGCCTCTCACACCTGCACACACACTGTGTGTACACACTGCCTCTCACGCCTGCACACACACTGTGTGTACACTGCCTCTCACGCCTGCACACACACTGTACACTGCCTCTCACACCTGCACACACACTGTGTGTACACACTGCCTCTCACGCCTGCACACACACTGTGTGTACACTGCCTCTCACACCTGCACACACACTGTGTGTACACACTGCCTCTCACGCCTGCACACACACTGTGTGTACACTGCCTCTCACGCCTGCACACACACTGTACACTGCCTCTCACAGCCTGCACACACACTGTGTATACACACTGCCTCTCACACCTACACACACACTGTGTGTACACTGCCTCTCACGCCTGCACACACACTGTGTATACACGCTGCCTCCTTCTGCTGCTCGCTTCCTCACTGGTGAGGAGGAAGGGGCTTTTCCCATGGTCTGTGCTCTCTCTCAGTGTAAAACACGGGTGTGGAGTCAGATGGCTGAGAGTGGACGCTCCCTGCCTGGCCTGGGCCTGCAGTTTGCTGTGTACAGCGCCTGCTCACGGGCCCCTGCAAGTGGAGTCTCCTCCCTCCCCTCCTTTCTCCTCCCTTCCTCTGCCCTTCCATTTTCTTCCCTTCTCTCGTCTAAGATTTATTTATTTATTTGACAGAGTTAAGAGACAGGAAGAGACACAGAGAGAGATCCTTCTTCCACCTGCTGGTTCACTCCCTAAATGCCTGCAACAGCCAGGGCTGGGCCAGGCTGAAGCCAGGAGCCAGGAACTCCATGCAGGCCCCCCACGTGGGTGCAAGGACCTAAGCACTTGGGCCGTCCTCCACTGCCTTCCCAGGTGCATTAGCGGGGAGCTGAATTGGAAGTGCAGCAGCTGGGACGTGAACGAGCACCCATAAGGCCTGCCCGGGCTGCAGGCGCTGGCTTAGCCTGCTCTGCCGCAAGGTCGGCACCAAGCACAGCTCCTTAGGGCAGCACCGGGTGTGCACTGGATCCCAGTCTGGGGTTCATGCTTTCGGATCAAGGAGATCATCTGCCTCTTAGCTTGGATTCCAGGCGTGCCGCTTCCTTTCCTGGGGGTCGGGAAGTTGCTATATGAAGACTTTGAACCGTTCAAGGGATTTCAGTCAAAAGCCAGCGTGGGAGGGGCTCTCCAAGCTCTCTGGAAATCCTGCCAACTTGTGCACGCGTCGGCCCAAGCCTGTAGTCTAGAAAGTTCTTTGTGTGCAGCTGCCAGGCAGTGGGGCCAGCGGATGATATCTTCTGTCCTCTCTGTGGTCCTCGGTCTTCCGTCTGAAAGGGTGGGGGGAGGCAGCGCAGGAGCCTGGCTTAGACGCCGCCCCGGCTCTGGTCTGTGTTTTTTTGGGTGTGCTAAAGAGAGTGCGTCTTTCAGGCGGCAGAGGTGGACATTCAGACAGGAGAGGCGCCGGCCTGGAGGCACACAGCTGTCGAGGTGGGGGCTTGAATTCACGTCTGATTTCAGGGGCCGGTTTGGCCCCCTGGGCCTCCGGGATGGGCGCTCAGCCTGCCCCAGGGAGCAGACCTGCAGCAGCCTGGCGCCCTTGCTCTGCTGTCTCTGACGCCAGGGGTGTACTGTGACCAGAACAGCTGTGCATCCAACAGCAAGTGCCGTTGCTACTCAGAATAGAGAGCTGTGGACAGACAGGAACGTGGCAGGTGTGTCTCAGCCACAGTTCCCTTCTCCAGAGACACGCCTTGGTCAGTAACAGAGCCGCAGGCACGCTGGACACAGATGACAAATGTGGACTTGTGCGGCCGGGATGTGGTGGGGGCGGCGGCCGCGTTCCCCTCTGGCTCGCAGCCCTCCCTGGGCTACTTTGGAAGGGCGCTGTTTGCTGCTTACTGGGAGGGGCAGGATGGCAGGGAAGGCGAGGACAAGTGGCTGGAGCCGTGACACAGCTGTTTGTCCAGTCAGGACTGGGGAAGCCACGCAGCTCCCGAGAGCCTCGGGCAGGAGGGGCCACGCGCTCCCCCCCCCCCCAGCTTCTCTCCTCACTGTGCGATCCCAGCGCAGGCTTTGCCTCCCAGAGCCCAGCGCCCGGTGCATTCGGGCAGTGGTGCAGGCTGCTTTCTGCGCCCGTCCAGATGTCCATGAAGGGCTCTGAGAACTGGTAACTGACAGCTTTGCCCGACCCCGCGTTTCTCCAGCTTTGGCCACTCTCAGGAGAAGTCTGAGGACTGAGCAGTGGGAGCAGACTTGGGGCGTCCTTTGAGGTGGATGTGAGGAGGAACTACCCCCCCAGGTTATCTGATCCCACAGTGCTCTTGGCCTTTCGTTGTCCTCGACCCAGCTGAGTTAGAGATCTGTAAGTTGTGGACAACCCCGGCAATGGATATGCAAATGAGTCTTGCTCTTGGAAGTGCAAGTGCGTTCTGTGGAGCTGTGTGGACACACCTGTTCCCAGCTTCCTCCCAGCACCGCCAGCGCCCGTCTGCAGCCCCTTCCCGCTCACTCTCTGCACTGCACTTGCTCCCCCATTGTCTGAGCCAAATGCAACCTCTGGCACATTTTCAGTTTGTGTTAGAAGATGAACAGTTTTTCCACTTTCTAAAAACTTACCCTCTCATCACTGTGGCTTCCTTCCGGGCTCGCCTGGCCTTCGTTTGGTCTTCCCGTGAGTCTGTGTGTCCAGTCCCTGTGGCCTCCTTGCCATGGCGCCTGCTTCTCGTTCTCTTTCCGCTCAGCCTCTTTGAGCCCGATTCGTGTAGAAACCGGCTTGCTCCTGGGTCTTGGGCCTGGGGAAGCACTGGGTCCCACCAGGGTTCCCTGTGGCCCCTTCCCCCAGCACTGTCACTTGTGCCATCTTCCTCTTTCCATGCCCCCACCCCAGTCTTCATTACAAATGCTGCCCCAGAGCCAACGCACTCCCGACCGATGCGGCACGAGCGACCTTCCTACGCGTGCCGATGCCTGAACGTTGCTGCCACGTGTCCCCTTCATTGGTTCCTGGTGCTGTTCGTGTTCCTGTAGAAAACCTCAGGTAACTCCAGAGACAGCACGAGCCTTCATGATTGTGGTTGAGAGAGTCCTGTGGCTGGTTCCGGCCCAGGATTGTGTTCTCACCGGCCCGGGTGAACGGGGTGTGCCGTGGTGTGTGTGTGTGTGTGTGTGCACGCGCGTGCGTGTGCACAGTGGTGCTGAGGAAGGACAGGCAGGAACCGGACGTGCGGGAGAGCCAAGCCCAGGCGTGGTCTCAGCCCCCCTTCGGGGGCTTCCTGCAGCCGAGCCCCTGGAGGCCTGGGAGTGGTTGGCGGGGGCTGTCCAGGTGCCTCCTGGGTGATAGTGAATGCAGCTATCTCGAGTTCCCAAGGGAAGTCCCCTGAAGGCCGCCTGTGGGTCCGGCTGAGAATCACGTCCTGCAGTGAGGCAGTGCACAGAAGGTCAGCCAGGAGCCAGTGGGGACGGGGGCGCCAGTGCCACCCTGCACACCCTGCCTCTGAAAAATGGGGGTGGTTTGGCCTCGTGGTTACAGCACTGTGTCCCATATTTGGTGCCCGGGATCAGTATCCAGCTCCAGCTCCCGGCTAACGCCGACCCTAGGGAGCAGCCATGATGGCACTGGTGTTTGGGTTCCTGCCGCCTACGTGGGGGACCTGCACTGGGGCCCGGGCTCTGGACTTCAGCCTCCCGTCCATCACAGGCATCTGGGGAATGGACCAGCAGACAGGAGCTTGTCTGTCTTTCTCCCTCTCCGTCAGATAAGCAAACTCATAAGTCACCTTGAACAGTTCACGCCGGAGAAACGGCTTCTCCCGCCCCTCTTGCTCTCATTGCCTGAGAATCCCTGATTCGCTGTGACCGGAGAGCAAGTCACAGAGCCTCTCTGAAAGGCAGAGCCAAGGGCCGCCTCTACCCTGGGCGTCAGCGCGTGCCTGGGGGAGTGCACGTTGTTTCTAAGAGCATTCTTCTCCACGTGATTGTCCCGCAGCCAGCAAAGTGCGTCGAGAATCCTCATCCTGGAGTGTGGCTTCGAGGCTGTTTTTAAGTCGCCCAATCCTTCCTGGAAGTGTGGCAGAGAGCAGAGCCGCCGTTCATGCTGGGAGAGGCGGCCGGCGTCGGTCCCCTCCCCTTCCTCCGCTCGAAGAGTAATGACCTAGAGAAGTGCTTCGGAGGCTTCTCGTCTCCACGGTGTGTGGGGGGCTGGAAAACGGCCCCCAGAACTCACGGCGTCCAGGCCCTGAGACATGAGACTGTGACCTTGAGAGAGGGTGTTAGCCGACGTGATGGAGTTGAGGGCTTTGGGATGAGTGTTCCCTGGACCGTTCTGCCTGGCCCTGGGAGCCGTCACAGGGGTCCTCCCCAGAGGGCAGCAGCAGCGGCTTCAGCCGGAGACGGGATACAGCAAACGGGACACGGCCGCACGGGGTGGGGGCCAGGGTGGCACTGCTGCCACAGACCCAGAGTGCTGGTGCTGCGACCTGCGGCCCCTGGACGCACCTGTGGTAGCACTGGACAAGAGGCCGTGCTCCAGCAGGGGAAGACAGCGAGGGCAGAGGGAGCGGAGGGGGTGTATTGGCTGCAGAGGTGGGGCTGCGCCCTGGTCTCTCACCCTTGCCCCTGGGGCCGGCACTTAGGTTGCTCTCCCTGCTGAGGTGAAGGGCCCTCCAGCCCAGGGGTCTCCAAGTCCAGCAAGAATGAGAGAGGACACCAGGTCGTGTCTGTGCTGTAGACTGTTCTAGGCCGTGTGTCTGTTTGTTTAAGAGTCAGGGAGGGGACACTCGGTTTGCGCCCAGCTTGGTACTTGGTGCAGGCACCGTTGCCCCTTTGCACACAGCACGCTCAGAGCGGCGGTGTTGCTTGCTCACGGCCCCCAGGACGACCACATGTCGTGGTGCTGAGCGACTCCGGGCAGGCAGGCGGGGGCGGGCACTGATGCACGTCTTTTGAGGGCAGAGTTTAGGAGCTGTTGCTTCTCCCGGTTGGCAGCCTCTGGAGGCAGCCAGGCAGATGGGCGCGTGGCTGGGTCAGGGGATGGGTGCACGGCCTGGCCGAGGAGGGCTTGCCTGTCCCTCTGGGGCAACCGACTGCAAGGAGCCAGACAGGCAAGAGGGGGCCCTTCCCTGGAGCCCCTGGGAGCGCAGCCTCACGGAGTGCGGGACACCACACCTGCGTGTCTGAGACCGCCAGGCCACGGGGAGCACTCTCAGTGCATGGTGACACAGGACGCTGACGGCTGCTCGCCCCTCCTCGGTTATCACCACCGGTGTCCTCCTTGGGAAATAACGGCTCTCATTCTGGCCACGTTGGCTTTCAAAGGCTCCTCCAGGAAGGGAGGCATTCGGAAACTTCCGACAGAGAAGGTGAAAAGCAGAGGCCTTCGGCAGTGCCTCCAGGAGACGGGTCCGTTCACGGCCGTTCCGTGCTGGGGGGCGGGAGTGCAGAGGTGGCTCCCGCCCGCAGGGTGAGATAATATACCTCCTTATTTTGGGAAAATCGAGCCAGTGCTCAGGCCACATGATATAAATATTTAAGCATTCAGTGGCATTTTATGCCAATCGATAAACGAGAAGGAAAAAGCACTTACGGAAAACCAAATTCGCTTCTGCAGAAGGAGCGGGGCCGTTTGCAGTCGGCTGTGGCGTCAGGAGAGTCGATCGCGTGGCCGTGGGCTACGAGGCTCAGAAAGCTAACGCTGATGGCCAGAGGCGCTCAGGGGGGTCAGGCCCAGTACTTCCTGGGGTTAGTGTGGCGCACTGGGGTTTGAAAGGCACTTTCGTGTCCATTCTCTCTCGTGTCTACGTGGCCAGGGGATAAGCCAGGAGCTGCCACCTGCTCTGGGTTGCAGCGAATCCTCCCCAGTTCATCTTGGTGCTCTAACCCCGCGTGGCAGAATCTGGCCTCATTTGCAACCAGAGCCATTGCAGCTGTCACCGGTTGGACTAAGATGTAACATCCTGGAGACAAGTGCACCCTGGTCCAATCTGACTGCTGTCCTTACCACAGGAGACAGTTTGGACCTGCACACAGAGGGAGAGGGCAGACAGACGCGGAGCGGGGATGGCAGGTGGTGCTGAGAAGGGCTGGGGGCTGCAGAACGTGTGGCACGTGTTCTGGACCGGATCTTCCCCTTGGAAGGAGCTGGCCCATCAGCAACTTGGCTTTGGACGTCAGCCCCCAGCACCAAGAGACTGTGAATCAGTGGTGGGGAAGCATCCGGGTGCAGCCCCTAGAAAGCTGACACGTGGGTGGGGGTCAGGAAGTGATTTCATGTCGAGAGGGCATGGACAGGATATGCGAGCACACGCCCGGGACTGTAGCCGGGGTCCTGTGGTTCCTGGCCCAGCCATGTGGGGGTTTCCAACTCGGAGGGCCCTCACTGCAAGGGCTGGCCAGCGTGAGCCAAGTGGACGAGCATCCTCCTCTGCCCCTCAGACGAGAGAGATGCCAGAGCCGGGTGGACAGCAGGTGGCTGAACGTGGCCCTGCAGGAACAGCACAGCCAGTGAGAGTCCTGGGTGTGGCAGCAGGGTGTGGTCGGCCTTGGAGTGTGGGGCACTGATGCCCAGGTGTCTTTATCTGCACCTAAGAGCAAAAGGGATTTCGCTCCAGGAATCTGAGCACTCAGGAGTGGGCAGGCTGCGGACAGAGGCTGAGCTGACTTAAAGAACCTCGCGTGAGCGCTGCCTGAGCCTGATGCTTTTACCTAATTGAGTTTATGAAGCTGGAAACAGCTCCTTTCCAAGGGGGCCCTCCATCTGCTGAGGGGGACGCCCGGGCGCGTGGCTCTCTGGCCCCAACTCCTCGCAGGCGGAAGCCGCACGTTGGAGGACCTGAGGGGCAGTGACGGAGCTGTGAGTGCTCCAGTTCCAGGGCTGTGGCAAGCGGGTGTCACCCTTGCGGTCACTCCAGGGGGCAGGACCTGCTGTTTTCGAGTCACCAGGCGGGCACAGCAACAGGGATGCTCCACGCGTTGCTCCACGCCCTCTTTGGCAGTAAGCTTTTTCTTTCTTTCTTTCTTTCTTTCTTTCTTTCTTTCTTTCTTTCTTTCTTTCTTTCTTTCTTTCTTTCTTTCTTTCTTTCTTTTTTTTTTTTTTTTTCAGGCAGAGTGGACAGTGAGAGGGAGAGACAGAGAGAAAGGTCTTCCTTTGCCGTTGGTTCACCCTCCAATGGCCGCCACAGCTGGTGCACCGCACTGATCCGAAGGCAGGAGCCAGGTGCTTCTCCTGGTCTCCCATGGGGTGCAGGGCCCAAGCACTTGGGCCATCCTCCACTGCACTCCCGGGCCACAGCAGAGAGCTGGCCTGGAAGAGGGGCAACCGGGACAGAATCCGGCGCCCCGACCGGGACTAGAACCTGGTGTGCCGGCGCCACAAGGTGGAGGATTAGCCTAGTGAGCCGTGGCGCCGGCCAGGTAGTAAGTTTTGTACTGAGAACATTTGCCTGCCACTGTGTAGTAATTCCCGGAGGACACACTGTGCATGGCTTCAGGTAAATTTCCACCGGGCTTACAGCCCCCAACTCCCCTCCGTGTCCACAGGTGGCTCCTCCAGCCGTGGGAGCGCAGGTGGTGTGGGGTTGACACGGAGGACTCCCCCTGGCAGGTGAGGCACCTGCTGCCCCCAGAGTGGGTGTCACAGCCACAGAGAGAGGGCGGCGTCTCAGCACTGCGGCTTCCAGGCCGTGGCTTAGACTTGACACTGTGGTATTTTATGTCAAGAGAGAGGCTGAAATTCACGCTGCTTTTGAGACCAGGGGTAAACCGGAGTGCTGAGTGATTGACAGGGAAATGACTGACAGTCGGAAAGAACAGACTTCAGATTTGGTTTAGGAAACTTAAGCAAATGTGCCTTCAGGTTGGAGCGGACAGTCCGTGGCTCCGGTAGACTTCTTAGTTAACTTTCCGCTCTGGACATGTTTGTGGTGCACATGTGGATGGCCACATATGTACACATGTATGTGTGTTCACGTGTATGTGTGTGTGCAGGCATGTATGTACATATGTGAGTGTGTGTCAGTATGTGTACATGTGTACACATGCTTCTATGCATGTATGTGCACATGTACTTGTGTGCATGTATATGTGGTGGGCATATACATGTGTAAATGTGTGTGTACATATGTGAGTGTGTACATATGCGCATGCCGGTATGAGTGTGTACATGCGTGTGCTTGTATGCATGTGTGTGTGTGTACTTGTGTGCATGCATGCATGCCAGTCTTTGGTGGCTGGAGCTGTCTGGCAGTGCTGGCCGTGCAGCGTCTGTCTTTGGAGTGTGGATCAGGTGAGGGGAGCACCCTCTGGCCCAGGTGGGGCTCAGGAGGTGGTGAGGACGCTGTGCCCCGGGTTCTTTGATGAAGAGCGTTCACCCTGTCCCTGGAAGGGTTGTGGGAGCCGGGTGTCTGCTCCCGGCTCCGAGGCAATGTGTTTTTATTCATTATGCTCATCAAAGCCACGCGGTCCCGGTTAGCCTCCGGATGCTCTCCTATCATCTTAAACACAGAATTAATAACCATTTAGAAATCTCTCAGAAGCCGTAACGTTTTCCACTGTATTTGCAGGCAGGTGGGGTGGCAGGAGAGGGGGCTGGAGAAGGGACGGCGGGGGAGCTGGGGCACCTCTGTCCCTCACTGCACCGTGACCTCCGCCACACGGGACCATCCTGGGGCTCGCGGGCCAGTCACATGTAGCTGTCTTTCTTCCACACTGAGAGGCTGCACCCTGCACACTGAGCAGGCGTGACCTTAACCTTGTACATGGTCTGCTAGGGACTGCGGAGCAAACACTGCACCCTCACAGCCCAGTGGCTTCTGGGGATTGTTCAGACAGCGTGTGAACCCAGGATGCCCGTTAAGGAACACTGGGCTTGATGCCTGCTTCCTGCTCCCGACTCCAGCTTCCTGTTGGTGTGGATCCTGGGAGGCAGAAGTGAGAGCGAAGCCAGGGTCTTGCTGTGCGTGTGGGACCGGGACTGACCGCCCAGTGTTGGTCCTGACTCAGCCCCTGCCATTGCTGACAGCTGGGGAGTGAAAGAATGGACGCCCGGTCTCTGTCTCGGTGTCTCTCAAATAAACAGCAAAAACATTTTAAAAACTGTGATGGGAGATTTGGGCTGGGGGCAAGTTCGCCTTTTTAGTGATTCACATATGCATATACATATATGTATATATGTATGTAATTTATATGTGTGTTGTATGTGTGTTATACATGTGTGTTATATATGCATGTGTTATATGTGTATTATATACGTGTGTTATGTATGTAATATGTGTGTTATATATACGTATGTTACATTGTGTTATATATGTGTGTTATATATGTGTATGTGTTATATACGTATGTTATGTGTGTTATATATGTGTGTTATATGTGTGTTATGTGCTATATATGTGTTATATATGTTATATGTGTGTTTTATATACGTGTGTGTTTTATATGTGTTACATGTGTGTGTGTATAAAATTTATTTCAGGGACAGAGATACAGACACAGTGCTGACAGACAGCTCAGAGATGCTGACTGCTGCCCAGAGTGATTTATTTCATTAATGAATAACAACGAGACCGTCCTGTCTGTGTCCTGCCTCCAGGCAGGCATCAAGTGCTAATGAGGTCTCCTCTTGTTTTCCCCAGGCTGGCTCTGGTTTTGAGGAACGGCGGCAGGAAGCGTTCAGTCTGAGTCCGATCCGTTCTTCCTGCCGTGCCCGTCTGTCCTCTGTGCGGCCAAGTGCGGGAAAGAACTGCCTCTCCCCGCTGACAGCCTCGTGGCCTTGAGTAGCTCTCCTCTTTGCTGAAGTCCAGACGGTAGCTTCACGCCTTCTCTCCCACGAGGGGACACTGGGCCTGCAGGTTGTCTGTGTGGTCAAGATGTGGTCTGCCCGGCACTAGGCATGGCGCTGGCCCCGAGAAAGGGCTGGGCCGTCCTGTCCTTGTCACTGATGCCGGTGACGTTGGTTGAAGATGCTGGCCTGACGCAGGGGAGGTTGCTCGGGGACTTCATGCTGGGCCTGCAGCTGGGGGAAGGGGCTCAGCTGCCTGCCGGTGCGCACCGTCTGGCGCTGGGAGGGTCTCCGGCGTCTTCCTTTCTCCCCGAGTCAGCGAGGGCAGAAGGCTCATCAGGAACTGCGTCTCTCAGTGTGGCTCCTCCAGGTGGAGTTAGAGAGAGCTCTGCACATGGCCTCTGAGAGTCGGTCCCAGAACTGCAGGTCCACGCAGCAGGGCCCTGCTCGGCCTGCCCGGGCTCCGCTGGCTCCAGGTCTCCCTGATGTGGCTCCCGTGTGCTTCGATCCAGACAGTCGCCGCTTGGCAAGGCTTCCCCAACCTCCTCTGAGTCCCGGGATGAGCCAGTGTGTCCCATTTCCTTTGCAAACCTCCTGCCCCAGCGAGTGCAGATGGCCCCAGCCAGCGGCCAGCTGTCTCCACTCCTGTGCGTCTGTTCCATTGCTGCCCCGGGCTGGTGTGCTTCTGCCCATGTCCAGTTAGGCCGGTTCTACATGTGATGAATTGTTTCATAAATGGGCTAAATGTTGGGGCGCAGAGGGGGCTGTTGGGCCCGTGAAGGGAGCGTGACTGAGCTGCTGCGATGCCCTGGGGCGGATGTGAGCCAGAGACGTCTGCTGTGAGCGTGGGGGGACCCTGAGAACTGGACCCAGCCGGCGCGCGGCGGGCTCCACGCAAGGCTTGGCGCTGATGTGGGGCTTCAGGGCCAGCCTGTGAGCCCTGGAGGTGGTGCCCTCTGGGTTCTTTCCAGGAAGACTGTGTGGCACAGCCAGGCCCTGGCCCCCTGTATGCGCTGGAAGCCACGGCAGAGTTCAGGTGTCATGTGTAAGGCATTATTGTCCGTGATCTGGCCACCACCCGTCACTCACCGCCTCACCCCTGCAAGGCCCTGGTGCCTGACTTGCACAGTACAAGCCACGGAGGGAGCAGCCCACCGCCTCCAGGCCGGTTCCCAGCCTCTCACGTGGTCTCCCTGGAGCTCTCACTGGGAGGGAGGGACCTAGGGCGGAGCGAGCCACCCTTGATCAAAGTATACGCAAGATTCCCAGTACGTTAGGGGACGTTTTCAATTGATTGCTTTGTTCTCCCAATAGGCCCAGGGAGGAGGGAATTACTACTTCTGTTCTATAGGGGGTGCTGCTGAGGCGCTGAGTTCGGTAACTGGGGACAGTCACACACCAGTCAGAGACGTGGCCGAGGCAAGTCTCAGACCTGATCAGACCACATCATCAGGACAGATGTGCTGGGGCCAGCGCCGTGGCGTAGCAGGTAAAGCTGCCGTCTGCAGCACTGGCATCCCATACGGGCACTGGTTCGAGCCCCGGCTGCTCTACATTGGAGACGGAACAGTTGACACAGTCGGCTATGGACAGAATTGTGTGACCCCCCGACTCATGTTGAAGCTGGAACCCCCTGTGGCGGCGTCGGCAGGGGGCGCCCGTGGAAGTGCCTGTGGGAAGTACTTGGGCTTTGAGGCCATCACGGGGGTGGGGGTGGGGGGCAGTGGTGCTGTTGTGGTGCAGCCGGGGCTGCTCCACCCAGAGCCCCGTCTCTGCCTTTCTCCCTCCACGTTCAAGCGCACGGAAAGGCTGGGTGAGCACCTGCGCGGGGCCAGCTGTGGTCGGGCCACTGTGTGCCCCCGACTTGCAGCTTGGAAGCCTGACCCTGAAGTGAGGGCGCGAGGGTACCGAGCCCTGGGCAGGGACTGAGCACGGGTCCTCCTTGCCAGCGTCGGTGCCTTAAACGAGACGCCCAGGTGAGAGCTCCCTGGCTCACTGAGCACGGAGCATGCGCACGGCGCTGTCCACGCCTCGCCGGGGCCCTCCTCCCGGGAACCCAAGTCTGCCAGCACCCTCTGCAGACTTCCCGGCCCCCAGAGCTGTGAGCAGCCAGTGTCGGCAGTGGAGGGCCCGCAGCCGCGGCCTGCTTCCCCCGAGCGCAGCGATGGCCTGCTAGGGGCCACTCCGTGTTTCCTGTGCTTTGTCGGACCAGGGGTTGCTGACGTTTGCGCAGCAATGAGTGAAGAACCTACCCTCCTCCTGCCCACAGGGCGATGCCCTTTTTACCAAGGGGCTTCCTGCACTTGCACACTGCTGCCCTGGCTTTGCTTACAGCACTCTGTCTCTGTTAGGGACTCCAGCGGGTCCTGAGTCTGACTCCAGTCAAATCCGCTTGGCCTCAGCGTAGCACTTCCGAAACTTCTCTGATGAGGTAGAAGGGAGTAATTCCCTGGGCCCGCCCAGAAATGGGCTGGAGCTGTTTGAGGGACAGGGGATTGGAGCTCCCCACCCCGCCCCAGGGGGGAAGTGAGTGTGTGTGGCTTGGAGCAAGCCCTCCATGGCTGCGGGTGGGGCCACCGCTCTCTGCTGCTCTCTGGGAGCTGGCCCAGGAGGCAGACGCAGAAGCAGTCGGGGCTAGGCGAGATGCTAAGGTTAGGACTTCCACGCCCACTGGGCCTCCTGGAGCCCAAGGCAAGTGCTCAGGGCACAGGGAGCAGCAAGACCGGAGGACCCTGGGGTGCTGGTCACGGAGCCGCAGGAGCTGCTCACCCAGCAGAAGCAGGATTGTGTCTGGTTTAAGCTCCTTTGTGTCTATGTCTTGGTGCAAACTCTCAGGTGAGCCCGTACGTTATTCACCTGGACTGCACGTCAGAAATCTGACACTCCTATCTCAGTGTCCCGACAGGGCCCGTGGACGGTCTCTCAGCTGTGGGTGAGACGGCCTGGGCCAGAGTTAACTACATCACTCGTGATGGGCTCCTCACGCTTTTACTGACGACAGTGTTAAGGGATCGTAGAACTTTGGTCGTAAGCTCCCCCATGCACACAGCAGCAGCGTTCAGCAGGGAGGAAACAGAGAAACTTCAGTTTCAGTCTCCACTTGGCCGCTGGGCTGCTGTGTGGCTGAGCCCTGAACTAGCTTAAAGTCTTTGCGTCTCGGTTTTGTACATCGTAAAATGCACTATAAAGAGGAGGGAACAAGATAATGTGAGCAATGGCTTCAGCACACAGCCCTGATTGGACACTCCACAGATGTCGTCCATATATTCAGGGACAATAGAATATCCGCTTTGGTGAGCTGCCGTGTGGGTCGTGGGGGGCAGGGCCCAGCGCCCGTGGTCCCGCAACTGGGAGAGAAGCCGCGTGGACACAACACCGTGCTCCCCCACGGTGAAGATGAAGAAGGTACAACAGGGATCAGGGGCTGGAGATACAGCCGTTTAGGGGCCTGGTGCCACGGAGGTCATTGCTGAGCCTGTGACGCGTAGGAAAACTGGTGGCATTGTCTGGAGACTTCATTCTAGCAGGCACGGCAGCGGCCACGCGCTGGCGTGGAGGGTGCGGCCGGCCAGTGAGCGGGGGCCCGAGGGACCAGGCCAACCCGGCAGCTGTGGCAGAGGCACAGGGCAGAAGCTTGGAGGGTCTGCAGGGTGCCAGGGGTCTCTGGAGGGTTTGGACGGGGGTGTGAGCACGCTGGAGGTGGAGCCTGCACGCCCCTCCCCCGGGCTGTGCTGTCACGTGGAGGTGACAGGTGCCCGTCTCCGTGGAGGACCCAGCCCTGAGATGGTCTCCCCTTCCCACTGGGAGACCAGGAGGCAGGGCAGTAATGGAACCCTTAGGCTGGGAATCCTGCTTCTTAGCCCCGGGGCACGTGTGTCTCTCAGCAACACAGTTGGACCTGGCAGAGCCAGGAATAAGCAGCGTGGAGGGCAGGGCCCTGGGCACGTGGGCCCTCGCCGAGTGGAGTGAGGAGCCAGTGGAACGTCCAGCAGGGGGCTCCTTGCTTGGTCACACGAAGACGCCTCCCTCCTCTGGGCAGCTGCACACAGGACGCCGTGTTACTGTGCCCCCGGTAGGCACCTGCCGGCCTTTTGTCAGTGGAGAAAGCACAGTCGGGTCTGGAAGCACCCGTTTAAGGGACACAGAAAACACTGAAGTTTCAGTAGAACAACCGCCCTCCGGCCGCGTCCCCCTCCTCGGCGGGGGCTCGATGCATCTCCCAGGCCGACACGCAGCTTTGTGCTCAGGTGTTCACCGCCTGCGGCTGTTTTTGCAAGGATACCCGGTGAACACTCTGGGTTCGTGGTCATTCCACAGTGTTCTCTGCTTCTCGGCCCTCCAGGTGTTGCAAGCATGGATTTGACACGGTGGATGTTCCAGTCCCTGTGCTGTGCTGGTCGGGCTGGAGTCGGGGCAGGGGGCAGAGAGCGGGCATTGTCCTCGCCAGAGCAGCCCCGAGCACGCTGTCACAAACCGTGCAGCTTACACCATGCACCGCCGTGGTCTCACGGCGCCTGTGCGCCAACGTGCAGGGGGCGCAGCTGGGCTCCCATCGTTGGGTCCAGGTCTCTCCAGAGGCTGCCTCCGTGGTGTGGGGTGGGGGAAAGTCTGCTTCCATGTGGTCTCAGGGCATTGGCAGGATTTACACATGCATGTATTTATGTGTGCGTGTGGTATGCATGCATACATGTATTCATGCATTTCATCATAAATGTGCGTGGGTGCTTGTGTGCATGGTATGAATGTGTTCATGTATTGTGCATACATGCATTTATGAATCTACCCAGTATTTGTATGTATTTGTGTATCTATGTATATGTATTTGTATATGTATGTAAATGGATTTGCGTGTATGTATATGGATTTGTGTGTGTGTATCTATATGGGTTTGTGTATCTATGTATATGGGCTTGTGTGTGTATGTATCTATATGTATCTCTGTATGTGTGTAACTGCGGCTGTAGCGCTGACAGCTCTGCATCTCACCGTCTGGCAGCCGGAGCTCTGCTCCTCTCCTGCAGGTGCCCCCGCTCGTCCCCTGCCCCGTGGCCTCCTGCAGAAGCAGCCGGTGATGTCCCAGCCCATGGCTGCCAGGCCAGCACTGCAGACTCTGGAGCGAGCCTGGGGAGCCTTGTGTGGCGGGAGTGACCGGTGCCCCCACACTGCACGGTTAGAAGTCTCAGACCCAGCCTCACCGGCAAGCGGAGGGGTCCACGGGAGGTGACAGCAGCAGGTGGGGCTGCTAGGGCCAGCTCCACGTTGTTGGGGGGGGGGTCCCATGAAGACCAGGCCTGAAGCCTTCCTGAGCAGAGGGAGCCGGCCAGGCCCCAGATTGGCCTTTCTGGTAACCAGAGAGCCTGACGCTGAGCGTGAGCGCCTCCTCCTGGGCGCCCCTGCTACAACGTCTGGCTCCAAACCCTTGCTCAGAGGAGCTGTCCTGCGTTACCCGGGGTCCGGTGTGCCTTTCGAAGGAGACGGCCACTCAAGGCCAGCGTGGGAGAAGGGACATGGCAAGTATTTCGCTTTCTGTCCTCATTGCCGGGGCCACGTAGCTAACGGGCAAAGCACTTTCTCCCTGGCTCCCCTGCGACCACGTGGGAGGCACCGTGGGCCTGAGGCTTCCATCTGGGGCTCACAGTTCTGACCCAGAACAGCTGCCGATGCTCACCGTGTCCGCAGGTGGCCTGGACCCGGCGCCCAGGGGCAGGGGCCCTGCAGGACGGCCCTTCTTCAGTGCCGGCGAATCCTGGGGCCTGGGCGACTCTGGGTGCGCAGAGCTGGGGGAGCCTGGGATCTGTGGATGAGGCCGAGGGGGTGCCGGGGCCACACCCCAAGTCACCGGGGGCCATGGGCGGCAGAGGGCATTGCTTTGGAGGCACCTGCCGGCTTTGTTGAAGACGAGCGCGCCTGAGCCTTTGCCAGCTGACAGCCGCGTCTGAGCCAGAGAGGCTGTGACCCCGTTTGCTGCGCTGCTCCTCTTAGATGACAGCCTGGCACCCCAACCCAGCAGCCGCGGTGCGCTGAGCCCCTTCCTCCCCTGGGAAACAGGATACGTGAACAAGGGTCTCTCCCACAGCCAAACAAAGGAGATTCCTTTCCTCACTGAACTCCTATGTCTACTCTGTCTCCTGCAAACCTGTATCGTAAAGGGACATTTTTTAGTTGAAAGTTTTTATTGATCACTCTGTCTGCTTAGCTGCCACAAAGATATGCACACAAGCTGGAATTTAATAAACATTAAAAAGGTTAACATCTACAGGTTCTAAGAATGAAGACTTTCTTCTGGGCTACTTTGTTGGCTGGCAGTCGGTCATAAAAACACAATACAAATTTCAGCGAGCAGCAGGTATAAAAAGTTATGTGGAAATAGATCTTTGAGTGATGACTGGGGCTGGTTTCTTCCTTTTACGAGCTCATGGATCCATGAGAAAAAGTCACTTGTTGTTGGAATGAGACTCGAGGCAGCATCAGTTCTGTCATTTTTTTCTTTTTTTAAAAAAAGATTTATTTATTTGAAAGTCAGAGTTAGAGGAAGAAGCAGAGAGAGGAGAGTGAAGAGAGGAAAAAGAGAGAGGGAGGGAATCTTCATCAGCTGGTTCACTCCCCAAATGCCCACAGGAGCCAAGGGAAGCCAGGAGCCAGAAGTTCACCTGGGTCTCTGATATGGGTGCACGGTGCCAAGCACTTGGCCATCTTCCACTGCTTTCCTAGGCACACGAGCAGGGAGCTGGATGGGAAATGGAGCAGCCGGGACTGGATCAGGTGACCATATGGGAGGCCAGCGCTGCAGGTGATGGTTTTATCCCTACACCACAGTGTCGGCCCTTTTTTTCTTTTTTTTTAAGGTCGGTGTTACTCCTGTAATCCCCTCCATGGACAGGTACCTGCGAGAATTCTCAGGGGAACCTGCTGCCCCCTAAGTTTTAATGATGTGTTAGCAGATGTGGCCTTTCGATTCTCCTTCAGATTTGCGGAGAGGGAAGACCTGGAAACTGCTGGATTTGTTTTAGGGAAGATTCAGGATGGGGGAGCTGCGCTTGCTTTCGTTAGAAGGAGGCCAGCGGAGCGGGCGTGGAAGAATTGGCATCAGCTGCGTGCGGGCCCGTGCTGAGCAGCTGCAGGGAAGGGCTGCGTGGAGACCGAGTGGCTGCGAGCATGTTCTCGCGGGACTGTGTCGGCACAGCCTCGGGGCCTCTCGGCGGGCAGGGTCCCTGCATGGAGCACTGGGGACACGTGGAGCCTGGGGCGGAGACGGAGCTCAAGGTAAGAAGGAGACGGACGGCGACAGAAGGTGCAGCGTTGCTGGCGGGCACGGCACTTCGCCGTCGGGTCAGAATTGTGGGGCAGAGTCTGGCGCATAGGAAGCCTTGGCTTGTACAGGGGTGTGGTGGGCAGCAGGTACAGTCAGAGCAGGCCCCGGGGAGCCGCCACCCCTGCTTCGCCTGGGACTGTGCACCTCTGCTGTCTGTCCGCATCTGTTGCCTGCTCAGCCCACTGCTGAGTGCCTGTGGTCCACAGTGAGTGGGGGACGCCTCCTTACAGGGAGGAGAGAGCGAATGACGGTGAGCCAGCGCTCCCTGGGTTTCCCACTCAGAGTAGCCTTCGTCTTTCCCAGCCTCACAAGTTCCTGTGGACCCAAAGCGCTGTGATTCTGGGGTGCAGGCGCATTCCTAGGGCGCGGCACACATTGGCCGTTCGCCTCTGTTGGGGGCAGAGTCCCAGGCCGAGTCAGGGACCCCCACTCTGCCGTCATCCAGAGTCCAGGGCCAGGAGAGATGGTGGGAACTTCAGCCACTGCGTCAAGGCTGCGTCTCCTCTAAAACTCAGCCAGTGACGCACAGGAGAGGCCTGCTCTGGGCCGGGCGTGGTGCAGCCGAGCCAGCGCCGCTCTCCAAAGACCTCGCCGTGCACACTGTCTGTGTCCACTCTGTCTTTTCTCTCCACCTGTCCCCTCCTGGACAGGAGGCTCTCGCTGCCCTGTTGGTATCTGCAGACGAACACAAGCCCTGTGACGTGTTAGCTGCAGCAGGAAGACGTTCCTGGGAGTGGCTGTGGCCCAGCGTCCTTCACAGGACTAATCTGGACTGATCCTGCTGCCTTCGAAGCCAAGAGGAGCAAGGGGTGTCCCGCGAGGTCGTGGAGGGTGGGGAGTTCTGCTCAGAGTCAGGGGCTGGGCCGTTTTGTGCTTCTGCAAGCCCCGGGCTGGCTCTGTCCCCACCTGGAGCTGGAGGAGGCGTAGGTCTCAGAAGGTTCTGGTTTCTTGCCGTCACCTTTGCTCCACACCCTGTCCCACTTCTGCGCTCCCGTCCGAGGAAGGGGTTCCAGGAGGCGCCGGCTGGCCGAAGCTGCAGCCGCCGGCAGTGGGCTTTGCCCGGCTCCCCACCCGGCTGTCGCTGTGCCTCGTCGGCCTGCTCCCATCGGCCATGCATGCTCGCCTCAGGCAGGGGTTCTTATAGTTGGACGCGAGGTCCTGTGGGTTTGAGCATTTTTCTCTGCAGTGTCCACTGCAGCCTTTTTTTTTTTTTTTTGACAGGCAGAGTGGACAGAGAGAGAAAGGTCTTCCTTTAGCCGTTGGTTCACCCTCCAGTGGCCACCGCAGCTGGAGCGCTGCGGCCGGCGCACCGTGCTGATCCGATGGCAGGAGCCAGGTGCTTCTCCTGGTCTCCCATGGGGTGCAGGGCCCAAGCACTTGGGCCATCCTCCACTGCACTCCCAGGCCAGAGCAGAGAGCTGGCCTGGAAGAGGGGCAACCAGGACAGAATCCGGCGCCCCGACCGGGACTAGAACCCGGTGTGCCGGCGCCGCAAGGCAGAGGATTAGCCTAGTGAGCCGCAGCGCCGGCCTCCACTGCAGTCTTGAAAGAAATCTTTCCTCACGAGAAAAGCACCGCCGTGACCTGCGGTTTCCTCGTCCGGCACGGGGAACTCAGGCTGCCCCAGTGAAGGGCAGGATGCAGGGCACCTGCCCCCTGTGCTCTTCTGGGACTTGGGAGCTCCGGGGACCCCAATCCCGACGTTTGCCCTCTGACCTGGGTTCTTGTTCTCAGTTGCTTTCTTCATAAGTAGTCCAGGAGGCCACGCGACTCCTCTGTCGAGACCAGGCGCTGTCTACCTACCTGATGCAGGTTCAGTCGGGCCTGCCATGCTGCCTCTCCCAGCATCCACCTGCTCCTCTCTGTACACCATGCGTGTGCACACAGCCGGGGAATCCTGTTTGTGGGACTCCAGCCCTGGCTCACCCAGCTGCCCCTGTCAGGTGGAGATGACCAGTGTACCACACACACAGGAGCCAGATCAGCCGTCAGAAGCCAGGCTCAGGGCGTCTGTGCCCCGGGTCCCTTGGCTGTAACATCTGGGAGAGCTGCTTAGTATTCCTGTATCATGGAAAATTAGTATTTAAGATGTTCACTTGTTTATCACTAAAGTCAAGATACTAGACACCACGGGCTTGGCTCCAGGAAATAACACAGATAATAGTGTCCACGACAGTGACCCCTGTAGGAACAGGGCAGGGGCACTGCCTGGGAGGCACCTGCAGGCTCCAAGCTCAGGCTGAACAGAGAGGCCCAGGTGCCTCTGCAGACATCAGCCCTTCGAGTGCGTGGCCCTGAGCCCTGAGCTCCCAGCATGCTGGTCTTCCCCCAGGTTCTCAGTGCCCCCATCCTGCCTTTTCCCGCCATCCCTCCCCACCACCGCCTGCATCTCTCTCCTCTCCCCCTCCCCCACTCCCCTGCCTGGGTACAAAGAAGGCCCTGTGCCTGGGAGAGTCCGCGGGTGCAGTGAGAGATGAAGTACGTCGCCACGAACTCAGTGTCTCTTTGCAGCTGCCGTTTGGAAAGCAGGCTCCCTGCCACCTGGGGCTGAACCTGCCAAGTGCCTTGGCCTCGGCGGAGCCCCAGGACCTCAGCCACAGCTGCGTCTGTGTGGCGTTTGAGAGCGGCTGCTGGCGGCCGAGCTCTGCCTGTGATGGGGAAACGGACCCTGGGCTCAGAGCCTCCTCTCTCTGCTCCTCGTTCTCACCCAAATTCGGGGCTGCTCGTTCCATGACAGCTGTTTCAGGTGCCGGCGCACCAGGGCTTGGAGGGGCAGAAGAGAAGGGCTCACAGCGGGGGGTGGGGTGATGCCTTGCAGGACTGCAAGAGGATGGTTTTTCTTCCCGAGTTTGGCCAGGGCGACTCACGCCTGGTACATTGCCAGGATGGAAGATCATGACCGAGGGTCTTACACTGAGATAAGTTAGATTTCTTCTCTTAACACGAAAGGATAGAGGTAGAACACTGCATGGAGGTAACTTATTTATTTTTATTAAGATTTATTTATTTTCAGGTCAGAGTTACAGGGGGAGAGAGAGACGGCGAGAAAGATACAGGAGAGAGATCTTCCATCCATTGGTTCACTCCCTAAATGGCCGCAACAACCAGGGCCAGGCCAGGGTGAAGCCAAGAGCTGGGAGTGTCAGCTCTGTTTCACATGTGGGTGCAGGGCCCAAGCTCTTGGGCCATCATCTCCCAGGCGCATTAGCAAGGAGCTGGATCAGAGTGGAGCCGCTGGGACACAAACCAGTGCCCATGTGGGACGCCGGCACTGCAGACGGTGGCTTTACCCGCTACACCACAGCACCAGCCCAGAGGTAATTTAATGTGGCAGATAAGCCAGATGCGTAATAGTAGCAATGACTATATCAGTTATTATCATCTGTTCATACCCATTTCACGAGCCAGGTGCATGCCTGAAACTCTTTGCTATAGATTATCTTGGTTACTATACAAAAAGACATGCAAAGAGAAATTCTAGCTGACTTTGTTTAAAAAATATTTATATATTTGAGAGGTAGAGTTAGAGACAGAGAGGGAGAGACACACAGAGAGAGGTCTTCCATTCTGCTGGTTCACTCCCCAAATGGCTGCAATGACCAGGGCTGGGCCATTCCGAAGCCAGGAGCCAGGAGCTTCCTCCAGGTCTCCCACATGGGTGCAGGGGCCCAAGGACCTGGGCCATCTTCTACTGCTTTCCCAGGCCACAGCAGAGAGCAGGATTGGAAGAGGAGCAGCCGGACATGAAGCAGTGCCCAGATGAGATGCAGGTGCCCCGGGTGGAGGCTTAACCTGCTGCTTAGCCCACAGCAGCAGACCACTGACTTCTCGAATCGAGCAAACCGAAGCTGAGAGCCGGCCTTTTCCTTCATAATATCCTGCGGCACACACCGAGGAATCGCCGTGTCCATCCTGTGTCTGTGGCAGTGTATGCATTATGGATCATTCTGCACTAGGAATCAAAACAATACAAGCCTAGCGTAGCCGGTTTCCAGAAAGGAGAGTGTGTCCATAGGCGTGCATGAGCGTGCATGTGTGAGCAAACACGGCTGTTTTTTATTTGTGCCGAGTGGTGGCAGGACACACGCGATGGCCTCCCAGGAGTGGCCAGGGAGAGACACCGGGCTTCGGTTGGTACCTTGTGCTCATCCACACTTTTTGCTATGATCCTCTATCACCTCCACGTTATTACCAAGAACTCTGCAGAAGTGAAGTGGAATTACATAATCTTTGACTCAGCAGTTATATTTTTAGAAATCTATCCAGGGAAATAAGTAGGCAGTGCTATATAGTTAGTGTAACAGGGTATTTCTGCAGTGTAATTAGAAACACTTATCATTAGGGGTTCAGTCGAATGAAGTCTGTTCCATCCACACGACAGAGGACCGTAAGCGAATTTTAAAAAGCCGCTATGTGTAGATTGGCGTCGGGTTCCCTCGGCCAAAGCCCAGCAGGACCTGTCTGGGAGGGTGAGCCAGTCGGGTTGATGGCACTGCCAGGAGGGGGGTGATGCCAGGGGGCGCTGTGGTGCAGCGGGAGGCGGGTGTCAGGATTTACAGGGGGTCGGTCTTGGGTCAGGTGGTTCCGAGGAGGGTCTGGGGAAGCGGGCTCTGCTCTGAGCTGGATGCTGGCGGGCAGAGGGGAAAGCCCGTGGGACTGAATCTTGGTGCATCTTGTTTACAAGGAGGGAGACCAGAGTGAGGCTGCCGTCACTCAGGCTGGTCAGGAAGCGGGTGTCTGCACATTTCTGTGCTGTTCTGGACATTGTTCCCGTCTCGGCTGGTTTATAGAGTCGTCCGGTTTGGTCTGGCTCCATCGTGGTCTGGAAGGGGCCATGGGTGATGAGGCTGCTCTGTGATGCTTGTGTTTACCTGGAGAGCATCCAGGTCTAAGGGTGGCACCGGCTGCTCTCGGCTCCCACCCAAGGCTGCTTTTATCCTTCCCAGAAGACCTGCACAGTAAGTTAGCCAACAGTGTTTGTGAAGAAATCTCATTTTACAAGTAGCAGCAAAAATGTCTGTTCAAATGCAGGGGGAAACTCGGTGAGTATGCAGCTGGTTGTCAGCAGTGCTGCTGAGGGGGCTTAGGTCATGGGAGGGTTTTTTTTTTTTAAGATTTATTTACTATCTAAAGGTCAGAGTTACACAGAAAGAAAAGGAGAAACGGGGGGTGGGGAGGGAGAGGGAGGTCTTCCATCCTCTGGTACACTCCCCAATTGGCTTCAACGGCTGGAGCGGTGCCGATCCAAAGCCAGGAACCAGGAGCTTCCTCCAGGTCTCCCACGTGGGTGCAGGGCTCTGAGAACCTGGGCCATCTTCCACTGTATTCCCAGGCCACAGCAGGGAGCTGGATTGGAGGTGGAGCAGCTGGGACTTGAACCAGCACCCATATAGGATGCCA
This sequence comes from Oryctolagus cuniculus, assembly GCF_964237555.1. Taxonomy (NCBI): domain Eukaryota; kingdom Metazoa; phylum Chordata; class Mammalia; order Lagomorpha; family Leporidae; genus Oryctolagus; species Oryctolagus cuniculus. The sequence goes on from NC_091441.1 coordinate 121,880,745, forward strand.
GCACTGCAGGTGGTGGCTTTACCCATTACACCACAGTGCCAGCCCCTGGGATATTTTCCTCTGCATTTTATGCCTCTTGGTTTCATTGAAATGTTTTAATATATTATATTTGCAAAAGGAAAGCAATGCAAATATCTCCGATTTGAAAGTAAGTCTGAGGGGCTGGCACTATGGCTCAGCGGATTAAAGCCCTGGCCTGAAGTACCTGCATCCCATATGGGCGCCATTTCGAGTCCCTGCTGCTCCACTTCCGATCCAGCTCTCTGCTGTGGCTGGGAGAGCAGTAGAAGATGGCCCAAGTTCTTGAGCCCCTGCACCCGCATGGGAGACCTGAAAGAAGCTCCTGGTGCCTGGGTTCAGATTGGTACAGCTCCGGCCATTGTGGCCATCTGGGGAGTGAACCATTGGATGAAAGACCTCTCTCTCTATCTCTTCCTCTCTCTGTCTTTCAAATAAATAAAAATAAATCTTAAAGAAGAAAAAGTAAGTCTGAGTAAACAGGACCTTGTTCCTGTCCACCCAGTGCTCATGAGGCTGATGGATTCTGCTTTTCCTGCCCACTTTCTCCTGGGGGAGAGTTTGGGACAAAGCCATGGCTTTGGTTTTGAAAAAGAAATGATGGCCACAATAGGGGAAGAAGGGTAGGGAAGGCGATTTGGGTTTCAGTAGGGAGGCAGGGCAGCCTCCACCCTTGCTTTCTCACTCTTCGGAGGGGACAGCCATGCACCTGTCCAGGCTGCTGTGAGCAGGTGCAGTGGAGGGGGGCAGGTCTCAGTGTGACACAACCTCCAGTTTCCAGCATCCCCAGCAAGGCTGCCCAGAGGAAGGGGGGTTGGGCCATGGCTTGGCGAGTGTGGAGGGGGTTGGCTGGGAGGAAGAGAGTCCTGGGTACAGGGGCAGCCTGTGCAGAGGTCAGTGCTGGGCAGGACGGGGACTGAAATCCCATGCAGCTGGTGCTAGGAGTTGGCAGGAACCTGGGCGACGCGGGTCTGGGGACAGAGGATGCGGAGCCGGCACGGGAAGCCGCTTGGATTGGCCGTGGGCCACAGAGCAGGGGCAACGTTGTGTTCTGAAGCAGCTCTGTGGGTGCTGAGGGGCAGGATCCTCCGGCTGAGTGCCGGTTGCTGGAGGTGGCCGGTGGTGCCATGTGGGCTGCATGGAAGTGAGGTCGCAGCACACTGGGTGGCAGAGTACCGACTGGAGCTCCCTGCAGGAGTCCACAGGCGCCGTGGTTAAAATTGTTAACTGTGTCTGTGACCCCAAGTCTGGGACAGAAACCGTGTTCGCTGGAGAGTTTGGGAGGAAACCGTGAAGCCCAGTCTTCGGACAGCAGCATCCACCAGGGCTGATGACATCATCGCTTACCCATGTGTGATGTCACCCCCAAGCCGGCCTCTTGCCTCTGCAGCCACGGAAGACCCCCTACTTGCCGTCTCACTGAGCCTGGGCAGGGTCAGTGAGGCATGTTCACGTCATCGTGCCCCCATGAGCCCCCAGCAGCCTCCTGCGAATGCCTGCATTCTGTTGTGTATAAACACCCGCCTGCCACGTTGCTTACTGAGGAGCGGAGTGGCCTCCCGAGTGCTCAGGCTGCTCCCGGCCCCAGACCCCTACCGCTTCCTCGTTCTCCCTGCACCGGCTGAGCGAGCATCTTGATGGCAGAGCTGGACGAGGTGCCAGGGAGTTCCGTGGGCAGCGTGGACACCGCGTGGTCAGCCTTGTGTGGATCCAGATGGCTCTGAACTTGCGGCATGAGGTTAAAGTGAGCTGAACCGCGGGAGCGCGGAGCTGTTCCTCTGGGCGAGGGAAGCTTGCCCCCGTGTTGCCCCCTCAGAGCCGGTTGCCACAGGGGAACGCGCTGTTTTGTACCTTTTTCTCTGTTTGAAAAGACACAGAGATTAGAAGACTGTGGCGGGGAAGCAGCTTGGGAATGGTGGGGATGCTAATAGGCAAAGTGGGTGGAATGAAATTGCTCTTAAATAAGTAGAAAACTTAGCATTCAATTACCTTAAAAATGGGCTTACTTTGGAGAATTTCATTTAACATATTGCAGGTAAAACCTAATTTTGTCTTTTAAATCTTTGTTTAATGCCAGGCTGAAGGGTTTCATGTGCTTATCCGGCTCAGAATCTCACTGGGGAGGGTCAGCGGCCTGGGATTCCATGGGAGGTGATTGGCTTTGCCTGGGATCTTTTTCTTACACAGAAAATCCTGTCTCAGTATCGTGAACTGTGGCCATGAGGATGAGCCAGTAGGGGGTCATAGAATTTTCCAAAGGTTCTACTCTGTCACAAGAGAAAAAATTAATTGCCAGCCCGCGCAATGCTCCCAGCCAGAAATGAGAACATCCCGGGATGGGGCTTCCTGCAGAGCTCGGGCAGTCAGCTCCTGCGTCTGCCTCGCCGTCTCCCACGCCCCCGCTGCCCCAAGGTGCCGTGGAGCAGCTGGGCCCCCGGCCACTCCAGACCCCTGCTGGCTGTGCCCTGCGTCCCTGCGGCCGTGCACTGGGCCCCACTGGGGCAGCTTCCCTCCACCAACGTGGACGCGGCAAGAGTTCCCGCCGCCCGAGCGGCTCTGGGGCCAGGTAGAGCTGCGAGAGGTACTAGTGTACTTGTTGCCAGCAGTGTTGAATCTGTAGGCTCAGGGCCTCATGCGCGCCCCTGCGGCACCTGCTCAGCAGCTGGGTCAAGTCAAGTGCAGGTGCTCCTGGACTCGCTGGCGGACGTCGTGCAGGGAAGGAGTGGGTGCAGGGGAGGGGCTGAGGCAGGAGGCAGGCATGGTGCACAGGAGGTGGCCGGAGCACCTCGGGGGGAAGGGAGCAGCACACAGTAGGGGTGGTGATGGCTGTCACAGGGACAGGGAGTGTCACACAGTAGGGACGGTGATGGCTGTGTGTCAGAGAGCGAATAGCACACAGTAGGTGATAGCTGTCAGGCAGGGAGCAGCACACAGTAGGGACAGTGGTGGCTAATTGCATTAGAGAGGCATAGAGTAGTGTACAGTAGGGATGGTGATGGCTGACAGTGAGGCAGGGAGCAGTGCACAGTAGGGATAGTGATGACTGTGCATGGAGTAGCGCACAGTAGGGATGGTGATGGCTGTGTCAGGGAGAAGCACACAGTAGGGACAGTGATGGCTAACTGCATTAGAGAGGCAAGGAGTAGTGTACAGTAGGGATGGTGATGGCTGACAGTGAGGCAGGGAGCAGCACACAGTAGGGGTGGTGATGGCTGACCCGTGTGTCAGAGGCAGGGAGCAGGCACACAGGGACAGTGGTGGCTGACCCCGTGTGTCAGAGGCAGGGAGCAGGCACATAGGGACAGTGGTGGCTGACCCCGTGTGTCAGAGGCAGGGAGCAGGCACACAGGGACAGTGGTGGCTGACCCCGTGTGTCAGAGGCAGGGAGCAGGCACATAGGGACAGTGGTGGCTGACCCCGTGTGTCAGAGGTGGGGAGCAGGCACATAGGGACAGTGGTGGCTGACCCGTGTGTCAGAGGCAGGGAGCAGGCACATAGCGACAGTGGTGGCTGACCCGTGTGTCAGAGGCGGGGAGCAGGCACACAGGGACAGTGGTGGCTGACCCGTGTGTCAGAGGTGGGGAGCAGGCACATAGGGACAGTGGTGGCTGACCCCGTGTGTCAGAGGCAGGGAGCAGGCACATAGGGACAGTGGTGGCTGACCCGTGTGTCAGAGGTGGGGAGCAGGCACACAGGGACAGTGGTGGCTGACCCGTGTGTCAGAGGCAGGGAGCAGGCACATAGGGACAGTGGTGGCTGACCCGTGTGTCAGAGGCGGGGAACAGCACACACAGGGACAGTGGTGGCTGACCCGTGTGTCAGAGGCGGGGAGCAGGCACACAGGGACAAGTGCACATAGCTGACCCTGGGAGACCGAAGGGCTCCCTCCTGAAGCGTGTGTGGGGCCGTCCCTGCTCCCTGGAGACTCTCTCACAGTGCCCAGTCGTGCGGAAACAGTGTGAGGGGGAGCCTGGCCTTGGTGTTGAGAATTCTCAGAGGATTTAGTGATGCGAGCAGGTGTCTTGAACAGCACCTGCTGGTCACAATGAAGGAGCCAGGGTAGCAACAGGGTCTGCAGCTCCTGGGTGAGGCTGACTGCTGGTACCCCAGGGCTGGACACACCGCCTCGATGCCTGGCATGGGCCTCTGAGCCTCCATCTCCCAACATGTGTGTGTCCGGCTGTTCCCACGGTGAGCGTGACTATCCAGGTGTGACGGGACCTCTCCCTCCTGTGCTGGCTGTCCCTGGGGGAGGCTGCTGGGAGCTGCAGCCCTGCCCCTGCGTTCCCGCCTGAGCCTGCTATGGCCCCCAGCATCCTGGGAAGCAGAGGCTGCCGTGTGCCCTGCAGCGCTGGTGGACGGACCCCTGCCTGCCCTGGCTCCCGTCTCCCTGCTCCTCTGCCTGGGCCTTTTTCTGTCCAGTTGGTCAGGAAGTCCCCCTGCCACCGGCGAGGAACGGCACCACGGAAGTGCAGCTTCCCCAGCCCTGCCAGGCGGCTACGAGGCCGATGAGGAGACTTCATGGGAAACAATTAAAAATAAGTTTTTGGGGCACAAAAAATTGTAGAAAGCCATGCCTACGAGGGGTCATCCAAAAGCTCATGGGAAATGCGTCTTACAGAAAAGCTGCGTGGATTGCATGTTTGCTGGCACCGAAGCAGCCGTAGCTTCTCAGCCCGTGTCCGGGGGGGGTCGTTCCTGGCACTGCACAAGGCCTGGCCCCTGCTCGCTTGGCTTCCATCTGAGCTCCGTGCACCTGCGCCTGCTTCTGCTGAGACCCGACCTAAGCTCCCAGGGTTTACATGTGGCCGAGCGTGCACATCCACACGTCTGCCTGCTCTTAGACCTCACGTGACGCCTCCTGCAGGGCTGTTGGTGCCTGACCCACAGCCTGATACCCAGGGAGTATTTGTAGCGTGAGAGGGTGGGTCTTTCTACATTTCCATGCCACGAGCTTGTCTCTGAGGCACAGGAAAATCCTAACATATTTCGTCAGGTAGGATCTGTTGTCCTGTAGGAGGTCTAGCAAAATGCTCTAACAGCTTGGCAATCAGGGGCAGGAGGCTGGCACAGTGGTTAAGGGACACTTGTAGCCCATATGGAGCTCCTGGGTGTGAGACCTGGCCCTGCTCCCGATTCCAGCTTCCTGCCAGTGCCCAACCTGAGGTGGCTCAAATGGTTAAGTCCCTGCCATCCATTCAGGAGAGGCAGGGGGTGTCACACAGTAGGGACGGTGATGGCTGACTGTGTGTCAGTGAGGCAGGAAGTAGCACACAGTAGGGATGGTGATGGCTGACTGTAAGTGAGGCAGGGAGTAGCACACAGTAGGGATGGTGATGATTGTCAGGGAATAGGGTTGGTGATGGCTGTGTGTCAGAGTCAGGGAGCAGCGCACAGTAGGGATGGTGACAGCTGACTCTGTGTGTCACAGAGGCAGGGAGCAGCACACAGTAGGGACAGTGATGGCCGACTCCATGCATCAGCTGTAGCCTGGACCAACCCCACTGTTACAGACATTTGAGGAGTGAATCGGTGGGTGAAGGATCTCTCTTTTTCTCGTTTTTCTTTGTCTGCCTTGAGATAAAGATAGAAAACTTAAAAAAAAAAATTGGAAATCTAAGTCTGTGTAGGACTCTTAATATTATTAAACTCCCTTATTGGAGAAATCTACTAATTTTCTATAGGAATCTCAACACTGACTCCTCTTGAATTTCCCAGAATATTCCATGCTTTTTTTGAGCCTATTCTCTACTTGCTTTGTGACGCGGCCACACGGGGAAGAAGTCTGGGCCCCTGCTCTGTCTGTAGTAATGATTAGGCATAGATCAGAGTCCGTTTTTATCTGTAAATGATGGGAAAATTGTTTATAAATTGACGACTCGATTTGATTCTGTGTGCGTGTTTGCATCGCCGCAGACTCTGGGCTGAATGCAGATGAGCTGAGTCTCCGGGGGGCGCGTTCCTGAACTGTCTTCAGCTGGATAGAGTTCGCCCAGGCGGCGGGGTGTCATCTCACTTGTATTTTCAGAAAACTGGCAGTCTCTGGAGCAGTGTTATTAAACCCATAATTTATTCCAATTTCTATCTGAAACCAACAAGGCGGCGTTCGACACCCGCGCGCTCTTCCCTGGTCATTTATTATCTTCTGTTCCTTCGGAGTGCTGCACGTTCAGTCGTTCAGCACGTAGAGCACAAAGCCTCGGAATCATGACGATGCCACTTTGCTTCCAGTAAAGAATGCTGGCCAGGACCGCGGGGAGAGCGCCAACTGAAACAAGACGTGCCGGCCGACCAGAGGACAAGGTCTAATGAGTACTTACGGTCTAAAAGGCAATAATTTCTTATTTATCATCTCTGTGCCAGGGTAAGTGATAGCATATTCACAGCGGCAATGAAACGCTGCGGCACGAGAGGGCTTTAAATAATTGATGTCAGAAACATAGCTGTCGTGGAGCGCTGCTGTAACAAATCCCTGCAATAGTCACACAGCCTGGAGCTCCCAGGTCCCAGTCTCCACTGCAGCTCGTGATGAGTCAGACGCCGCGAACCCTGATGGACGTCCTGCCCGCCGAAGACTTGACAGGAGAAGCGTTCGTGTTGAGCTGGGACTTTGCAATTTTGACAAAAAAAATTAGCAAGAGACACCCTATTTTCCCATTTAAAGCCCCACAAGTCTAAGCAGCAAAGCCTCTGTCTCAGTGCCACCCCCGGGGACTGAGAGATGAGCTAGAGTGGGAGAACGTGTGGGAGCTCCCTACCCGGCCACTCCCGTGTCCAGGCTCCGAACCCGCACGGCCTGTGTTCCCTGGGAGGATGCACATGACAGGACGCCTCTGATCATGTGGTGGACAGCTTCTCTTTAACTAAATAAAAATAGACGCAAGTGAGTGGAAATCCTCATGGAGAGGCAACCCCAGAGCATTGTGATGTGTTCCAGCCGCTCAGAAACCATCTTTTTTTTTTTTGACAGAGTTAGGCAGTGAGAGAGAGAGACAGAGAGAAGGGGCTTCCTTCCGTTGGTTTACCCCCGAAATGGCCACTATGACCTGTGCGCTGCGCCGACCCGAAGCCAGGAGCCAGGTGCTTCCTCCTGAAGAAACCATCTTCTCATCTTCTAAAGCAAATCCACGATGCAGGTATCTGGTTTCCCCAAGCAAAACAGATGGATTGATACAAACAGATGGCAAAGCCTGAACAACTAGTGTGTTCCAAAGTCTGGATCTGCCTGGATCCAGAGGCGAGATAATTCTCTTCCTTGGAAAGCAGTCACTTCTTGCCGAGTTTCTGAAGGGTTTAATTCAGGCGGCGCATTGTCAGCCCGCTCAGATCCAGCACGCAAAGCCCAGAACACTTCTCTCTGGGTTGTTCGTTACTCCACTACCTCGCTAAGCAGGAGGTCTCGTTATAAAGTCAGCCCACGCACCGGGATCTGTGTGGGTCAGGAAGAGTTAACCGGCTGTGAGGGAGGCCGGCTTCTCTCACTGGATCCTATCCCCATGGTGTCTCTTTGAACCCTTCGCTCTTTGATTTAATCAGCGACATTCATTGCCCCAGATTAGGGGGAGGGGCTGTGCCAGCCAAGTGGAGAAACCCCAACATGGGCTTTGGAGCCACAGAAGCCGGGGCTCAGCTTCAAACGCTGAAGCCCTGAAGGATTCAGAGGTAAAATTTCTGTGATAAGCAGATGAGATGAACTGAAATGCGGGGGACCCCAGCTCAGCTAGATTCGGGGTGAGATTACCAGGCGAGAGCTTTGCATAATATCCTTGAGAAAAGTGCCTTCAGGTGACGGTGACTTCAAAGTTGACGGGTGTGTGCTTATCGACTGGGAGCCAGGCTGCTGGAGGCATCCCGCGTGGCTGTTTTATGTAATGAGTTGGTTCAGGACTTGGGCAACATGCAGATAGGCTGGGTGGGGAGTGGGGGGCTGGGAACGGAGAAGGGCAGAGATCATGGTGGCAAATACGTGGCAGGTGTAAGCAGAGCCATCCAGCGGGGTGCACCGGACCGAGTTCTAAGAAACAGACGCGAGGCTGGCTGCAAGACCCCTGCTAGGAGCCCACCTCCTGCTCCAGCCGAGGGCGCCAGGGCGCGGGAAGGGACCCAGGCGCTTTGCAGTGTGCTGACTGCGCCTGCAGGATCCTCTTCCGTCCTGATGTCTGCATCGGCACTGTGGGACGTGTCCAGTGTGTAACACTTAGCAAATCCGCTTCTGGACTTCTCGCAGGTGCTGGTCCGTCCTAGGTGCCGGGGGTGTAGTGTTGACCCAGGGGTGAACTTGGCGGAGTTTCTGGAGAGATAGGGTGATCGATGGGCAGTTGACGCGGGGTCCTTGCTCACTGCCATCACTTGAACAGCTGACGTGTGGCAAACCTGTGAGTCCAGTCCTGTGTGACGTCAGCAGGTGAGGCAGACGCGTGGCGATGCAGATTTTGCTTAGAGCCATCTTTCACAGGTGAGGACTGTGGCTGGGGTTGGGAAGCTCCTTGTTCTGTCCCCACACCTGCAGAAGTGCACCTGTCAGGGCGAGTGACATTCCCCAGAGACCCTGAGTAGGCCGTGGGCACAGCACAGGAGCTGGGGCATTGAGTCAGCAGAGTCGTCCCTGGGACTTAGAGCCTTGGGGAGATGTGCTGCGTGGGTCTGGGGCTCTCAAGGACAGGGAGTCTTGTTACAGGGTGGCCCCTGGCTGGGCTCGGTCCGGGTTTTTGTCTCCACGTGGGAAAGGACTCATGGAAGGAGCAGGTAAAGTGAGCAGGGAAGCGTCGAGGGTCGCTGGAGTCTGGGCTCAGTGCAGGTGCAGGCGGACCACACCTGCCCCTTACCGGGGGCCTCCCTGTCTGTGCCTTGTGAGCTCCTCTCTTCAGCCCTGGCATAAGTGGGTTGTTGGGGTTTCGATGTCTTGCCAAAGTGGCTTGCGGCACCTCTGAGGTTGTGCGTTAGTGACGGTTGCAGTAGCATTCAGAGGTCCGGGTCCCGGGTGCCAGCTTGGTTTTCAGCAGGAACGTGATTTCATGTCATGTTTTCCAATACCTCTTTTGCCAGTTATTTAAAGAAAACCTCAGCCGGCGCCGTGGCTCACTAGGCTAATCCTCCGCCTTGCGGCTCTGGCACACCAGGTTCTAGTCCCGGTCGGGGTGCCGGATTCTGTCCCGGTTGCCCCTCTTCCAGGCCAGCTCTCTGCTGTGGCCAGGGAATGCAGTGGAGGATGGCCCAAGTGCTTGGGCCCTGCACCCCATGGGAGACCAGGAGAAGCACCTGGCTCCTGCCATCAGATCAGTGCAGTGCGCAGGTCACAGTGCGCCGGCCACGGTGGCCATTGGAGGGTGAACCAACGGCAAAGGAAGACCTTTCTCTCTGTCTCTCTCTCTCTCACTATCCACTCTGCCTGTCAAAAAAATAAAAAAGAAAAAGAAAAAAGAAAAGAAAACTTCAGTTATCCTCAGGCGCGTTCAGATCTTGGTGTCACTCCACGGAGCGTCGGCCCTTGATGGCTCGTGGATTTACTGAGACTTCACGGAGGACCCGTTGCTTTCCTCTGCACACCGGGAGGTGGCTTCCAGAGCCGGCCCCAGCCTGTCGTGTCGGTGTTGCTGCCATGCACACGGCGCTGCTTCTCCTCGCTTACGGAGCCCTTTTGCTTCCAGAAGCTTCTCCCTGTTTGTCTCCTTTGGAGCCTTGCTGTTCTCCCTGCTCCCCCCACCCTTCACCCCTCTCAGCTCATTTCACTGGCCCCAGATCTCTCCTTTTCTGTTGAAGTCAGAGTTAGACGGAGAGAAAGAAAGGTCTTCCATGTGCTGATTCACTCCCCAAATGGCCAAAACGGCTGGGGCTGGTCAGATCGAAGCCAGGAGCCAGGAGCTTCTTCCTGGTCTCCCACATGGGTGCAGGGGCCCGAGGATTCAGGTCATCTGCCTCGCTTTCCCAGGTGCACGAACAGGGGGCTGGGTAGGAAGTGGGGCAGCTTGGACTCACGCTGGTGCCCATATGGGATGCTGGCCTCACAGTAATGGGTTTAACCTGCTGCACCACAGCGCCGCCCTCCCAGCTCTCATGAGTATCCATGGCAAAAGCCCAAGACCCCTCCACCAGGTCTTGGGTGCTGACCCGGGCCAGGGCTCATGACAAGTGCACCCCGATGGACAGGCGGGGCCAGGGAGGGGCAGAGGAGCTGGGCGATCCCCTGGGGGCTGCACGGCTCTTAAGCAAAGCAGTGAGGTCCGAGCGCCTTCCTTCCTGTTGCCCCACTTACTGTCATTGAGATTAACTGAAACTTTGGGTTGAGGCTATAAATGCGCAGAGGGGAGAAACAAAGACCCGATCTTCGTTCTGTCACTCCACTGAGCCGTGGATGGTGAGAGACTGAAAACGCTTGGAGCTCCCGAGATGCAGCCTTGCTGCCCAGCAGCCTGGAAATGGCCATGGCCAGCCTCCTCCTGGGCACGCAGAGTGTGTCCCCCAGCTGTCAGCAGCGCCGTGACCCACCAGAGTGGGACTCGTGATTTCTACATGGCCGCCGGAGCCCTGTGCGTGAACCTGTGTTCTTGATTTAAGATCAAGGAAGTGGGGCCAGTGCAGTGGCATAGTGGGTAAAGCTGCCACCTGCAGGTTTGAGTCCCAGCTGCTCCAGTGGAGATCCAGCTCCCTGCTAATGGTCTGGGAAAGCAGTGCAAGTTGGCCCAAGTGCTTGTGCCCCTGCACCCATATGGGAACCTGGAAGAAGCTCCTGGCTCCTGGCTTCAGCCTGACCCAGCCCTGACTGCTGCAGCCACTGGGGAGTGAACCAGTGGATGGAAGACCTCTCTCCCTCTGCCTCTGCCTCTCCCTCTCTGTAACTCTGCCTTTCAAATAAATAAATAAATCTTTATGTTAAAAAAGGATCAGGCATTTATAAAGCCTTTCTGAACTCCTTGGAGAAAGATGGTTTCTAAATAAAAGTTTCGTTTGATCTTTTAAAAATGTTTATTTTGGGTAAGCATCCTTCTCATAAAATATTTACATGTGCTCCTGCAGCAAACATTCATATTAGTACGTGCTGGAGATCTGAAATTTACTTACCCCGAGTCGTTTGCTTTTCTGGGTCCAACCAGAGGATTTCCAGAAATCCGAAAGAGATAAAGGGATTTCCTGACGGAGCTCGTTAAAGCTTCAGATAGGAACTGGGAAGGGCGATTCTGAAATGGGAGTCGTTAGAGTAAGAACTGTTTCAAGATCCCGACTCGAAGAGTCTACCCATGCTTGAACACCTGCAAAACGAGCAAAGAGGGAGTGTTTTCCCCAGGAATCCTCTCCGGAAGGCCGCGGCTCGCTCCTCACTGCCAAGGCTCGGTTCCTGGTCTCAGGACCGGGCGCTGCTGGTGGCCCCAGCTTTGCTGGCATCCAGGAAGCAGGGAGCTCGGGCGCACCTGTTTAATCCAAGGAAAAGACGGCTTCCGCCTCCGTGAGTGGTGGTTCCCGAGCTGAGCACGCACGGCGAGGCTGGCAGCAGGCCCCACGCAGGGGCTGGCTTTGTTTCTCCTTCTTTTTAAAATATTTTATCCATTTGTTGGAGAGGCAGATTACAGAGGCAGAGGCACACAGAGAAAGGTCTCCCATCTGCTGGTTCATTCCCCAAATGGCCACGATGACCAGAGCTGGCCTAGTCCAAAGCCGGGAGCCTCTTCCAGGTCTCCCATGTGTGTGTGTGTGTGTGTGTGTGTGTGTGCGTACAGTGTTCCCTCTGTGTGTGTGGAGGCAGCCAGTGTGTATGTGGTAGAGCGTTACCCTGTGTGTGGTACCCAGTGTGTGTGGGGGGGTGAGGGGTTACAGTGTTCCCTCTGTGTGTGGAGGCACCCTGTGTGTGTGTGTGTGTGTGTGTGTGACACAGCGTGCCCCACTGGGTGTGCGGTGCCAGCTGCCGAGGTTCTCCCGTGCCTTTCTAGTGCCGACCCTCCGTGTGTGTTCACGCAGTTAGTGGCTGTGTGTTTTCTCTGGAGAAATGTCTCCCTAAATCCTTGGCCCATTTTTGAATTAGGTTACTTTTCATTATTGAGTTGCAAAGCTTTCTTATCTGTTCTGAATACAAATTTCTTATCACATATGGATTGCAGAAGTCACTTCACTCTTCACGCAGAAGGAAACTTTAACGCAGTGCGTTTCTGACTTCTCAGTTGTGCCCTGAGCCAGGGAGCCACGCGCTGTGCTCCCAGCGTCAGAAATCCTCATCTCCATCCTGGCGTCCCTGGAGCTGTGACGTGGTTTACCACAATCTGGGGTGGGGTTGGGGCCAGCTGAGACAGCCGCCCCTCGGGAGGCCGCGGCCACCAGCAGGGCGCTCCCGTCACGCCTCGTTTTGGCTTCCTGCTGCCGTGCCCTCCGAGGGGTGGGTGAGAGCTCCCGTGGCTGGGTCCCTGCCACCCACAGGGACGCCGGCGTGTGTTCCCAGCTGGCTGTCATGGGCATCTGGGGGGGAACCCAGCAGACGGAGGGCTCTGTCTCTCAAATCAGTAATAGACAACTACAGACCTGAAGGGGATACAGATGGATGTGGGCAAGGTGTTCTCTGATGGTTTGTGCTTGTACAACAGGAGGAGAGAGCAGAGGCAGTGTTCTGGTTGCTGTGCCGGGGACTCGTCGTCACGTCCGCCCTGGGCAGGGGGCTTCGACGGGTGGGTGGGGAGACCTGAGCCAGCCCTGAGAGGGGGGCACAGTCAGCCTAAGGAGCAGTGGGAGAAGCCAGGCCCTTGTCCTCCCGTGGGGGACGTGCCGGGGAGTCGTCCACACCCACCCTGCTGGATGGTGAATCCCATGCCATGAGCTCCCCACCTGGGGGTTCACAAGGCTCAAGGACCCTGGGAAGCCTGAGGCTGGGGTCGGCATCCCTGGTGCCCCTGGCTGGACCCTGAGGGCTGCCCTTGGCTGCCAGCTATTCTCCTGCTGGGGGCTCTGCCCCTGCTCCGCCCGGCACCTGCTGCTCCCCCACGCCGGCAGCCCCGGCTCTTTGGCATCCCGCCTCCCCTGTCTGGCCTATTTTAGCAGCAAAGCAGACTCTGCAGTTTCTCCGGCTGCGACTCCTGCAGGCTGATTGTCAGTCTTTGCTTGGGGTTGTGTGAGGGCTGTGGGGCGGAGGTGAGCGCTCACCGGGCTGTGCGGCTGCTCTGGTGGGCATGAGGGAGTCACGGGCCGTATGCGGCCGCTTTCCCAGCACTGCTTGCGGTGCGGTTTCTACACACAGAGTTCATGGAGGCTGGGGGCGGCCTCCCGGCTGCTGCAGGGACCTGGTGTTGAGCAGCACCTGAGCTGCACCCTGGCTGTGATGGCCAACGGGAGCTCGCATACTCAGTACAGCGTGCGCAGCGGCCGCTCTGTGACCAGACCCGCAGTGCCATTCACTGTGGCCGAGCTGCAGCCGTGTCCTCCCCCGGGGCTACCTAACGCTTCCCACGGTGGCACCCTAGGCCTTGCTCCCGACAGCAACCGTGCTAACCCCACTCCTGCCCGCCCCAGGGGTTACACCCCCCCACCTCAAGAAACACAGAGAAAACTGAAGATGTGGAGGCCAGGGCGGGGTGTCTGCGCGGGAGCTGTTCCCAGATGCTGCCTGGAAGTTAAACGCCTCTTAAAACCGTGACCTGAAGAACCTTGAGCTATTTCCCATCTATCAATATTTCACCGTGCGTAATAAAATATAACGATTCAGAAGTTTCCGGAGCCGAGATCACCTCCCAGTTCCCCCATAAAATATTCATATTAAGTAGCTTTAGACTCAAGTAGGTCCTGGGCTTCCCGTGCTTCCAGGGCAATTTAATAAAGACACCATTGTGATCCATTGGCAGCCTCTCCGAGACAACCAGAATGAAGCGAAGTGATCTTCGTGTACATTAAGCTAATTAAAGAGAACTTGATAATTTAAGGATTTCCATTATAGGCGCGAGTCAAAATGCAATCAAGATGGCGAAGGCCCTGCCATGGGATGCCCCCGGGGGGTGTGGGAACAGGCAGGGGCCGTCCTCAGCCGCGGCAGCGGGTTGGCAGGGGCAGTGGCAGCATTTATCGCCGTCTGATTGCGACCCCGTGTCAGCCGCACTTTATTCAAGCTGCGGCCGCCGCTGTGCGCTGCACAGAGGGTCGCCTGGGGAGCATGAATCCCGAGACGTGAGTGCACGCCTGGCCTTGCACAGAGAACGTGCGTTCTTGCGGGTCCCATCTGTCCGGAGGGTGGCGGGCTCGCCCAGCTACGGCTCTGGGCTCCTACTTGTCCGGCTGAGCGCGCCATCATGGGACACCCCCAGGACCTGTGTGATGCACACACCGAGTCGCCGGTCCCCAGCCCCCAGGCCGGCAGGGCGCTGCGGTGGTTAGTGCATGCGGTTAGTGGTGGAACCTTTGCAGACAGGTGTGAGCTTTCAAGTGGGTGCGGCCAGGCGAGAATTTCTGTCACTCAGAGCCGTGGCTTTGTCCCTGGTTTCTGTGCGCTGACTGACTTGTCCGCAGACTGAGACGCTCCTGGGACAGAGACAGCTCTCGCTTGGTTCCCTCTCCTGTGGGCCTCGCCCTGTGATGCTGCGGTGTGGGTGTCCCTGGGCCCCGCCTCTGAGGGGCTGGGCTGACTGCTTAGCGAGCACCTGGCGGTCACTGTGGCGCAGGGGCCGGGGCGGTGAGAGGTGCCAGGGAGCGGGTGATGGGCAGCTCGTGAGGCCCACAGAGCCACGGAGCTGCTGCCTGATGGCAAGACCTCCCTGTCTTGGGCCCGAGACCCCGAGCTGGGTCCCTGGTCTCAGCCTGCCACGCGGACTTTGGATTTTGTTTGGGAGGTGCAGCGCCTCGGGAGAGCAGGCTGAACGAGACAGAACAGCGCAGGGCGGGGGTTGGGGGAGGCCCCAGCTAGACAGTCCATCTGGAACAGCGCCCCTCGCCCAGCAGCCTCCCTCCGGGAGCGAGGCCCTGAGGTTATCGTCAGCCCTTTCACAACTGCAGGAGGAACTCATACCCTTCACCCTCTGGAATTTCCCAATTGTTGCTTATTTTTTCTTTCAATTTTTAAAAGCCACAATGCATTAGCCACCAAAGCAGGCAAACAGAACACCCCAGACAGCACAGAGGTCAGGGTCTTCCTGGACCAGGTCTGGCCTCCAGGTCGGATGATGCCCGAGAGCCCAGCCCTGCAGCTCTTGGCTTTGGCTTCGCTTCCTGCACTGGGGTGACGGCTGATGCCCCTGAGACCCGTGCACGCGGGGTGCTGGGGGTGTGGGCGGGTGGTGTCCCACGCGGGGACCGTCCGTGACACCGCAGGTAGCAGATGCCGGCTCCTGGTGCCTTCGAGAGAGTGCGAGTACTCGGAAGCCTGGCTGCGGTTGGGGTCTGGGGTCTGCTCGCCGCGGAGGGTCAGAACCGCGAGCTTACCTTTATCTGGGTTTCTCTGCACCGCTGACCCAGCAGAATCTTTTCATGAACTCCTTGCCCCGGGGGTACCAGGCACCCTGAGCCGACTGTGGCAGCGCGGAGCTGACCTGACGGAGCTGTGGGCTTTCCCACGGTGTGTCCCCCCGCCGGGTCCCCGCGCCCACCGCCGGGGCCGCAGCCGAAGCAGCAGTGCCTTTGGTTCCTGCTGACGTGGGTCTTGGGCACCGTTTCTTCCACCTTTGCGCCATGTCCAGTGATTTCTTTTATGTCTACTCAGCTAAAACTTGCGTGCCTGAGAGAAATGGAAAGGGTGTGCCATTTGTCATCTCGCCCAGCTGTGTCTTTAAGCAATGCCTGCTTTTTTATGGACTATTAAAAAACACTTTATTTATAGAATGAGTCTGATGGCCCCTGGCATCTTCCGTGTGCTGGCCCCCGCTCGCCCCGCTCCTTTCCGCGGTGGCTCTGCTGCCGCTGTCCCGCGTCCTGGTCTGCCTGCCATGATTTATCCGCACTGGAGGCTCACTCTAGGTGCTTCTTGAACTAAAAAATACAAGAAAATTCAGTGTGGAGCAGCGAGGCGCAGGCTGTGCGTTCAGGTGTGTGCTGTGACCTCCCTTGTCTCCGTCACTACCTACCTGGGACCCTGGTTACCTAACCGCTAAGCCTGCTGCCTCATGGCAGAAACACCACTTTGTGGGACTTTTCACTTGGCTCTGACGCTAGCGCGTGGTGTGTGAGAATCCACGCACACACTTGTTTCTGAGCCGCACACTCCAGGGCCGGTTATCTGAGTCCGGGATCCTGGACACGTAGCCATTTGTTAGGGCAGCGACAGCAGAGGGGAGAGGCACAGTGAGGGAGAGACTTGTTCAGTGTCGCAGGTCAAACTTGCCGCATGACCGGGCACCACGCCACGGCCTTTTCTCCACTGTGCTCCCGGAGCCCCACGCCCACCCCGCCTCAGTGAGGGGCGCCTCGCCCGGCTCCTGCCCCTGCCCCTCCCCCTCGTCCTTGTTCCCTGGCCTACCTGAAGCACCTTGCTTGCTGTCACCCCTCTCGCTCTGAAACAGAAACTCCAGGGGCCAGGGAGGCTGTTGTCCGTGCTGTCCCTTTGCCCTTGGTCCCCACCCATCCACTGGGAGACACCGAGGCAGCTCCATGACGTCTGTGGAAGGAACGCAGCACCACAGGCATAAGTGGGCAAGAGCACAAGCCCTTGGCCAGGAGCAGTGCAAACGGGAGCTGCGTGTGCTTTGTTTGCATCGCTCAGTTTACAGACATGGACGTGGGTCCGGTTCTCAGTGGACAAGCAGGAGCCCTAGCCTCCTGCCCAGCACGTCCCGAGAGCATGCAGCCGCAGATGGAGGCAGCAGTCCTGGGTGAAAGCTGGCGATGTGTGTCTGAGGATACCCAGGGCCACACCCGTCCCGAAGCTGCCTCTGTGTGGGGCCAGGCGGGCCCCAGGGGAGCCTGCAGCTCCAGTCCTCCCGGAGCAGAGATGGCCACGTGCCATACACGGCACTAGGTGTCTGCTGGGCTGTGCCACCTCCCCACCATGGGCTGCACAGTGAGCCTGTTTTCTGGCACCTGCTTCTCCCGGGCTCACCTGTGCTCTCCGCTGCCTTCCGATGCCCAGTCAGTGTCCCTCTCGGAGGCACCATCCCCGAGTGTTTCGGTGATACCTTTCATGGTTTGCTTGTATATTTTTTTTGTTAACAAAGTGTTTGGAACCAAGCACTTTCTTCTCCCAGTGTCCAGTTTCTGCACAAAATACCTACTGGGGTCCTCCATGGGGGAGTGGAGGTGCCGGGCTCTGAGGGGATGCATGGGCTGAGCACAGCCCTCCAGGGACCTCAGCAAGGCCCCGCGGCCTGCTGAGCACATCAGCAGGCGGGGGGCGGGGGGCCGGGGGGGCAGAGGGCAGAGGGCAGGGGGCGTTTGCCCTCATGCAGGTGCCGCCACTGTGGTTTCCTGCTGGAGACATTTCTTTCTGTTTACTTTGTTTTGAAGATTTTCTTCACTCATTTGAAAGGCAGAGGTACAGAGCGAGGGAGAGACACAGATCTCCTATCTGCTGGTTCACTCCCCAGTTGTCTGCAACTGCTGGAGCTGGGCCGGGCCAAAGCCAGGAGCTTCTTCCAGGTCTCCCACGTGGATACAGGGATCCAAGCACTAGGGCCATCTCCTGCTGCTTTCCCAGACACATTTGCAGGAAGCTGGATCAGAAGTGGAGCCACCAGAACTTGAACCGGTGCCCCCATGGGATGCCAGCTTCACCAGGCAATGAATGAGTTGGTTCACTCGTTTATTTCACCTGTGCGAGCCCTGAGGCTTTGCGGTTTGCCAGCCTGGGGCCGGGAGACCTTACTGTTGGTTTCTCAGTTTGAGCAGAACAAGGAGGTGAACCGGCCATTTCAAGTGCGTGTCCTTGGGGACTCGGTCCCAGTGACTCCATTTGGTGAGTGGTTCCGTGGCTGCAGAGAGGAGGCTGTGGCGAGCCGTAGTGTGTAGGGCTCGAGGACACCTCCTAGGGGTCTGGACTTAGAGATGGCCGAGTGGCCGGAGTCCTCCCCTTCCCGCCTGGTGTGCCCTTGGCCCTGTGTCTGTCTGCACAGCCTCTTCCCAGCAGGTGCATTCTGTATCCAGCCTGGCTCTGGGCTGGGCTGCAGCTTTCTGTGGTCAGCAGAAGGGGGCAGCAGCAGTGCTATGGCCGCAATGAGCCTGGGCCTGCAAAGCTTCCTCCCGTTGTCTCAGGACCCTGACAGCTGTCCCAGGAACAGGCCCTGCTTCTCTCCGGGGAAAATGTGGACATGGAGTCTTGTCATCCCAGCCTACAGCTGCCAGCCCTGGCGGCACAGCTGCAGACCTGACCAGCTGCTGTCGGCTGGGGTGGGATGAACTCGCGTCATGAGCTAATTAGGCGGCGGTCATGTTAAAGCTGTGAGTTATGGGGGGGGGGGGTTTGTTCCACAGTAGAAACCGACACAGACGCGTGTCTTCATTGCAACAAATACTGACCTAGACTCAGACGCTGCCGCTGTCTCCAGGGAGCGCAGGGTTCAGTTCGGGGAGCAGGAGCGGTGTTCAGGTCCCGGGAGCAGTGAGCCAGGTAGACAGCACAGGGGAGGCCCTGGGAACCAGGAGGGGGATCGGGGAGGAAAGACATGGCAGGCACGGGCATTGGACGGTGTGCAGAATTTACCCTGTGGTGGTGGGGGGGCAGGTGGATGTGGTGTTTTGGAGAGGGGCATGGGGGACAGAGCTGCCATAAAGCTCCGTGGAAACAGGAAGTGGGAGCTCCAACAAGTACTTCCTGTACTCCCACTTCCTGTTTGAGAAAACACAAAGACACGCATGATACAAACCTGGAAGTTAAGCAGGCCCTGACGCCATCGGAAGGGTGAGCATGGTTGTGTGAAATCACCGTGGATCGAGGCTCGGCCCCTGCACGAGCCAGCACACACGCCGGCCTCCCAACCCTGACTGCACCCTCCTGGGTGTCCAAGCCCAGTTCTGGGGTGCTCAGAGCTGGTGCTCTCCTTGGTCCCCAGCAAGCACGGTTCTCAGATCCCCGGGGCAGACGGAGGCGTCTCCTGGGAATTGCAGTGACTGGTGAGAAACACGGGCCTGGGTGGGCCTGGACCTGGGCTGTCTGTGCTGATCAGGGGGTGGCCGGGGACCACGTGTGTGTCGCTCCCCTGCGTGGCCCGCATCAGGGATCCCGTTCCTGACTGGGTTTGCAAATCGCAGTGCACTGAGCGGTGCGCTGGCTTCTGCCTGTGCAGAGAGGTGGCGGAGGTGTGGCAAAGCCCTGGGCGTAGCAGCGTGCGCTTTCCAGGGAGGCCTAAGTGGAGTGCGGGCACAGTGCAGCTGCCTGCTCCCTCAGCGCGGGGAGACCGGAGCCCAGGGATCGGGTTCTCCCAGGAAGCCCCTGTAGGATGTCCACCCCAGGATGCTCCGCCGTTGGTCAGCTTAGCGCTGCCCATCAGAAGCTGCAGTGGAATCTGCCCCTGCTCTGTCCACCCGAGGCCAGGATCGTCCCTTTGCCTGGCGTAGCCACACTGTGCGCCCCGTCCCCTGTGTCGACTGTGGTGCTGGTGTTCACGGTGCGCCAGAGCACAAAAGCGGTGATGAAGAGGGGGCACCGGGCCATAAACCGTGGCAGGACTGGTGACCTCTGTTGTCATGGGGCAGCTCTGCTGGCATGTAGAAGGCATTGTGTGTGTGTGCGTGCATGCGCCTGTGTGTGAGTGTATGTGCACATGTGGGAGTATGTGTGCGCATGTGTGCACATGTGTGCGACTACCATGTGTACATGTGTGTGAGTGTATGTGCATGTGTGCGCATGTGTGTGTGAGTGTATGGGCGTGTGTGTGCGTGTGTAGGGTGCGGTACTCTGCAGATTCACGGCCTTGAAATGCATCTCCTGGATGAGGGCTCCTCTGCCCTCCACTGCACGCCTGTCTCACGTCTCGCTGGGGCTTCAGGTCAGGCCTGTGGACCTGTTCATGCAGGCCTTGGGAACGTTCCTCAGGCGCACGCCTGCCCTGGGGGGAGCTGACCAGGGTCCTGTGACAACAGGAGGAAGCGTGCCAGGCCCAGGCTCGTGACAGCCTCTGTGGCAGCCTGGCCACTGTGCCGGTCACATGCCAGCCTCCTCTGGGGCAGAGCAGGGTACAGGGTGCAGCCGCAGCAGGGAGCCGGGTGGTGGGCAGGAAGGGCCCTCGTGATGGAGAAGCCGGACTGAGCCGCGGAGTTTGCAGAGCGCCCGGCTGGGCATGTAGCCGGCCTCACCACCGCACAGGCTGAGATCATAAAAGAATGTGCTCGGGTTTTTGCAGATTAAGTTTTCACTGATGCCCGTGTCTTCTAAAGAACAGAGCAGCTGAGGTGGACATGGATTCCGTGAAGGCCTAAAATAAAATTTCAGCGAGGCGAAAGAGAAAAATAATAAAACAGATGCGAGTTCAACGTCTAACAAGAAATGCGGTAGTTGAACCCAGCTTCATCAGCCCTGACGTTCGTTAGTGGATCCCAGACCCCAGGAGCTGTGATGTCATTCAGGGGGTGGAGTCAACAACCCTCAAGGCTGGGCTGCAAACTCTGCCCCGAGCCCCCCGCAGCCCAGGGATGGGGCCGCTTTACCAAGAGAGGACTCCGCTCCCAGCTGAGGGAGATGTGAGCCGGTTGACTGCCATCGGCTCAGATCTCACCCAAACCCACACCTTGGTTCTCCCTGGCCAGCTTCGTCAAGGAAGAATGCTAATTAGGGCAGGTGCCTGGCCCTTCCTGTTCTTTTTGACCTTGAACTCCAGCTTTGTTCTGGGCCGGCACCTTCCCTGACCCTCAGAATTGCCCAGCAATGGGAGTGCCTTTTCCTACTCCTAAGGAGTCCTTGAGTTTAGCTGACCAGGTGACTCGGGTGGGCCACACACCGGGAGGACCTTGGCTGCAGGGGTGGGAGTCTGAGCACCCCCCCCAGATCTTGGGAGGGGGCAGGGGCTGGGGGTGCAGGGTGGGATCTGACCCCTCCCCACAGGTCTTCCATCTGCAGGGCGCTGCATCGCCTAAGCGAAGTGTTTCCCGGAGCTTGGCGAGCAGTCCTGGACACTCGCCGAGCCCAGGCAGGGGTCACAGAGAAGGCTGAGTGTCCACCTGTGGGGACCTCCCTGGCATCCACAGTAGCAGAACTGGTTGGCAGCCAGCGCGGAAGGGCGCTCCTCAGACCGTGGGCTCTGGAGCTCTAGCCCACGGGGGCAGAACGCAGGCCCACAGCTCTGCTGCCCAGGGATTCTGCCCCAGTGCCCACCAGTCCTGGCCGAGGGCTGCTCCCAGGTGCATGAAGTCCCGACTCCTTGGGTGGCAACTCAGGGAACATCCTCAGCATTAGCGATGACAGGAGGCCAGGGCGTGGTACCATGGGCCAGGCTGCACGGTACCATGGGCCAGGCCGGGGCCTCCTGCCTTGGCTGTGCTCTGTCCATGCTGGGGTTCGGGTGTGAACTCCTGAACTCCTGTAGCCCTGAAAGCCCTGGTCCTCAGTGAATGGCACTCAGAGGGCCGGCAGAGGCGCAGTGCAGTTACAGGAGAGGGGTGGTCTGGGGAGGGCGCCTCCTGTGAGAGGGCCGGCTCAGAAGCTGCAGGGTGGCCAGCCTCCCTCTCTGCTTCCTGGCAGTACTCGGGGGTCAGAACCAGGGAGCAGCCTAGGGTCAGTCAGTGCGAGGCTGAGTGTGCGTGTATGCATGTGTGCGCACGTGTGTATATGCTGTGTTTAGGCATGTGTGTGTGTGCCTGGGGGGGGGGAGTGTGTGCACCCACACTGGGGCATGGACACAGAGGCCTGTGACTCAGGCCAGCTGTCTCATGCAGGTGTGCACCGAGCTGAACACCCTAGTCCTGTGTGAACAGCTGTGTGTTTATTTTCAAAACCACGACGTGTGCCTAGAGCTCAGAGTCTCCCAGTCCTGAGTGTGCTCACTGAAGGCAGGCAGGGCTGGTTGTGTGGAACACGGCCCACAAGGCTCTTCCCCGATCCTGGTTTCCTCTCCGGCAGCGTTATTCTGGGGAGCAGAGCCGGCCTGTGTGAGCTCCGAGTGAGAGGAAGCAGACTTAGCTCTCCGGCACGGCTCTCCAGTCCTCCCACTGTGGGGGTCTCAGCGCCTGGAGGCCGGCCCTGCCACTGTGTCGTGTGCCCACCTGTGACGAGGTCTGCATGTGGGCCACATCGGTGATGCCGTGTCTGCCCGCACGGGGCAGCCCATGGAACATTTGAGAATCTGTACATTTCTTCTGACTGAGCCCTCATCCGGAGTGTTTTGCCCGTTCATTTTGCTCGTCTCCAGACTCGGTGGGGCGCCCTCCACTGCTCCTGTACGCAGCGGCCCTGTGGATGTTAATTAGAAAGCCGTCGGCTCCGTGGTCCTGTGTGATCTCCCAGGAATGAACGTAATTGGCCGTCTCGTTGCTCGGGATTTCACCTTGTTGATGGAGGATGCGTTCACCTCGCACTGATCTTTCCCGAGTGCTCGGTCCCTCTGGAGTTTGCACCTAATGAGAGTTCAATACATCTTGGTTGAAATAAATGCATCGTCTCCGTCTCGCAGAGTCGTGGCTCAGTCCTTTGTCCAGTTTGTTCTCTGCAGTGTTCAGATCAGGCAGGAGGCACAGTCTGTCCCGTGTCTCACCTGCAGCTCGGCTGGCCTGATCCAAGAGGCAGTGTCTGCTCAGGTCGGCCGCCGGGTGTCCTCTCACGGCAGTGCGGTGACTTGTTGCTGGGATAGGCCCTGGGGCTTGTGTGCCCCGAGCCTTGGCGTGAGCGCGCCCCTCCCAGCATGGCCAGGGGCGCATGGCAGTGACTTTGCTTGGGTTTCCTTGCCTCACTAGCTCTCCGCTCTTTCCTGGACCTGCAAGCTGCTTGGCATCCAGGTTCCCGGGTGCCGTGATGCCAACTCCTCCCAGACGCTGACGTGTCAGGAACCCCAGGCCACTGTCTGATTCTCCCCTGAGTGGATGCGTCGCTCAGAAACTGCTCCCGTCACACCCTGGACCCCAGGAACTCACGGTCAGTTAGACCTGGGGTTGTCACACCGCTTGCATTCCGTCTCATCGGGAGCTGTCTTCCTCTCCATCTCCACCTCCCCACCCTGTTGCTCGTTCGTCCACCCCTCACCTCTCTTGGGCACTCCACTGCCCGGACATGGTTCCAAAACAGCCTCTGCTTTGCACTCGGGTTTGCAGGCTATGGCGACAAGAGCTGGGTTCACACCTGGTCGGGTTCCCCCCTCCCTTGATTGTCACCCGGACCCAGCTCCCCTCCCTCCTCCTCAGCCCAGCGTCACAAGCCCTGATTTCTCCAAGGTCTTGCAAAAGCTTCCCCGTGACATTGCTGAGTGCATCCTGCTGTGGCAGCTGAAGTGGGAGTTGGAGCTCAGAACTGACTCTTACATCCTCAAAAGCAGAAGTTATAAAGAATGCGCGTTGGACACACATTTATTGCACACATGTAATGTGCCAGGCACAGTGGGGCACAGCGAGGACACAGGCCAGGCTCCTCTTCTGGAGCTTACAATGCCGCACGGGAAGCGCCCGGTGAACCAACAGTGGATGCCTACTGTTCCCAGATTCCGTGTTTGCACAATCAGCTACTGACGAGAACATCTTTGCAGCCCCAAGTGCGTGCTCAGGGCGCTGTTGTCGTCATTCCCTGACATGCCCAGGTGGCAGAGTGGGAGGGGGGAGCCAGTTGAGTGGCCCGCTCTGCCTGTTCCCAGCTGAGGCCAGTGAGGCCCCGAGTTGCCTCCTTGTTCCAATTTGTGCTCCACCCACAGGGGTTCTTTTCGGGGTTGATTTAGGGCTTTGGGCTTCTGTGCTTCTGGTGGGTGGCTTGGCCTTTTGGATGACCCCTGAGCTGAGCACTGAAGGCCCCTGGGCAGGAGCAGGCTGTGTTGGGTGACCTGGGAGTCTCATCCATGAGCCGCCGTGCACTGCTGGTCGGGAGTGTTGGCAAATGCATTGCGCAAAGGGTCTTTGAAGGGACACAGGCTAAAGCAAGGCTGTAGGTGCAGCAGAGGGTGAGCGTGCTGCGAGCTGAGGCTCGGAGGAGCCCAGCCCTAACACTGCTGCCTCGGAACCTGCTGATTTATCGTGCACAGTGACTTTATAGAAAGTAGCCGCCGTGAGTAACAAGAACCAGCTCTAATTAAATGAGTCATAGTGTAATTGCTTGTATGGTAAGTAACACAAATTAATGGCATGCCTTACTGGGAGTGAGTGAAAGAGGGGCTTAACCAGGGCTGGCTTTGTGGTGCAGCAGCGTAAGTAACGCCGGCATCCCACAACGGAGACTTCAGTTCGGATCCTGGCTGCTCCGTATCCAATCCAGCTGCTTGCCAATGGACTGGGAAAGCAGCAGACGATGCACAAATACTTGGGCCCCTGCACCCACGTGAGAGATCTGACTGCAGCGCCAGTCTCCTGGCTTCAGCCTGTCCCAGCCCTGGCTGTTGTGGCCATGTGGGAAGTGAACCAGTAAAAGCAACATCTCTCTCCCCTCTACCCTCTCTCTCCCTCCCTCCCTCCCTCCCTTTCTCCCTCCCTCCCTCCCTCCCTCCCTCCCCTTCTCCGTCTTTCAAATAAATAAATCTTTAAAATCAGAGGGACCCAGGAGGTAGCGCCGTGGCTGGGGTGTGAGCAGGTGCAGGGATGGACAGAGTTCCTGGTGGGAGGAAAGGCCCTTGGGACCGAGGAATGGCACAGGTGTTGGAAATAGTGGGAGTGGTCTGCACGCCGTGCGGGGAGGCGGGAGAAGCGCAGCTGTCAGCTTGGGTGGGTGCGGCATCCACGGGACACCCTGGGCAGGGTTGGGCATTTGAAAGACATCATAACCGTGGCAACGCCGCGTCACCTCACCAGCATCCGCTGAGCCGGCCATCCCCTCTCGCCTTCAGGGCCCTGGTCCCCTGACTGCAGCCATGGTGACACTGCATCGCTCTAGAGGCCCCTCTGGGAGACCCGCAGCCTCCCCTCCGGCTCTCAGCATGCTCCTCCTTGCCGTGTGTTTGTCACACGGGGGAAGCCCATGGGACAATGTGGAAGGCATAGCGCCAGAACCCACGGCTGGTAGTGCTTACTGTCCCCAGCTGTCGGCCAGCGTCGTCTGTGTCTTCCAGCCTACCTCGCACCGTGTCTCACGTGAAGCAGAACCAGCACCCGTGGGTGCTGAGCCACAAGCTTGCTGTTTCAAACCACTGAGTGTCAGGGTGGATTATTATATATGAGTGCACGCCTAGAGCTGGGGCGCAGGGGCTCAGCTGTGGATGGGGTCGCGAGGCGCTGAAGGACACCCAGGGACGTAAGTCTGGAGCTGAGAAGTGGAGTCCAGGTGAGGGATTGAAAGCTCGGAGTTGCCAGCACCTAAATCGTATTTTTAGCTGTGGGGGTTGCTAAGTGCTTATGAGAATGGGCACTTAAAAAAAAAAAAAAAAAAGCAAGGTGGAGTTAGGACTGGACCTGAAGAATCCTCGCTGGAATCTCCGCTGAGCACCACGTCGCTGGAATCTCCGCTGGGCACCACGTTTCCCTTGTTGGTGGAAGTGAAAGTTGTGTAGATGTGTAGTTTGTTAAATAGTTGCAAAAACTGCTTCCCGACTCAGACCACATAAGTGACAATGTACTCTTCTTCCCCGTGTTAAGAAAAACTGGGGGTGGGGCACAGTGAGGACGCGTGGCATGCGTCTGCTCTTGTTCTGACTGTATACGAATGAGCATTTCTTGGCGTGGGAACTGTATTCCAGCAAAACGCCTAAAAATGAATTCTCCACATATATATAGTGTTACCCCTAATGTAACCATTATGGCGGCCGTGTTTATTTTTGAGACAGCTGAATCAGGAAAATCAAGTGAACTTCCTGAAGTCGTTCAGCTCCCAGCTTGCTGCGTGCCCTGGCTCCTGCCCCGGTGGCTGATGGCTCGGTTTTTTGAAGCAGAGAATCACGGTATTGCCGGCGATTGTGGTGTGGCGATAGTCATCTTCGTTTTGTCGGACTTTCTGTATCTTAGAGAAGAACTAGTGACAGAGGAAACCATGAACCTTGCATCTGCTCCAGGATTCTCTGCGAGGGGAGCAGACGGGGAGCAGATGAAATCGGATTGGCTGTGGGTGGTACTGGAGCCATGTGGCCAGCCCGCGGGGGTTGGTGGGCCAGGCTCTGCTTCTGCACAGTTTGAAATTTCCTGGGATAACCGGTAGATCTGTAAAGCTTGTGTTCCAGGGGGTTTCTGAAGGTCTCCTGGTGAACGCAGGTATATGGGCCCGGTGTGAGCTTTTGGGGTAATCGGCTGTTTTCTTGCAAGGCTGTAGACAGCTGGAGAAGCTGGATAAATGACCCTTGGACGGGAGAGGAACTGCTCTTATTTAACAATGTGGAAATAATAGAAAAGCGAGCTCTCCAGTTTCCATGTGTGCAGGAGTTGCTGACTGGGCCGTTCATCACCGTTCTGGAAGCTCAGTCCCATTCGTCAGCTGACAATTAATTAAGGGACTGGCTTTTCAAACGCTGCTGCTTGCCATCGCGAAGGCCGTTTTCCACACTTAATACCAAGTCGGAGGCGCTTATGGGCAGCCGGAGTCTGGACTTGCTTTTGCAAGGTTCCACGGAGCGTTTTCCTAGAGACATGGTAATTTTTTGCAACTTTTAAATATTCAACACAACTCTAATTATGAACGACTCCCTTTCAGAAGCACAAGTCAGGCCCTGGGCACCACCCACGTCTCGGGCTGCTGGTGGGGCTGGGAGCGTGAAGACGGCAGATAGGCGCCGGGCTCCTTGCATTTCTTCATTAATTTGCTGCGTGTTCTCGTGCTCTGTACGCAGCCAGCTCGTGGCCGACGATGGCTGATGCGATTAGGCATGGGCTTAGCTTGGTGCTCTGGGGAACAGTGCAGCTGGTGTGCCTGGGAGCCTGCGTGGGCCCAGGAGGAGCCTTTGCCCAAGTCCCTCACGTTTCCTGTTCTGCCTGGGCCAGGCTGCTCGGGAGGGATGCAGGCGATGGGAGTGTGCTCTGTGCTCAGAGCGGGAGGCGTGGATGCAAGGAGGCAGGACACAGCCTGGAGTGAGGGCGCCAGCAAGGCTGGGGAGGGCGGCCCTGTGGAGTTGTCCGTCCGCAGCCACTGAGGCCACGGAGCTCCCTCTGCACAGTCTGCGACTCCAGCTATTTATTGAGCACCAGCTGTGTGCACAGCCTGCAGTCTCTGGAGCCCTTTCCCCTGCCATCAGCCTAGCGTGCTTGGAGGGAGAGCCCTGCAGCGTGGTCGCCTCCTTGAACTGAACTGAGGCTTTGCCCGTGGGTCACCCGCCCGCTGCCTGCTGCTGGGGTCATGCACGGTAGTTACTGTGATAAGGGATTTGCCAAGGACTGGGGAGAGGCGTGGCCACAGCATGTGACGATGGTGCTGAAAGCATCCCTGTAACCCACGATATGGAAGCCCCGACTGGTGGCCACAGGGTGCAGGGAGCTCAGAGCAGGGTGGGATCCGCGGGAACCTCTGGGGACCTGGAGTGCTGTCTCTGTGCTATCCTAGGGACCGTCCAGATGGCGATGCGACAGCTCAACTGCCAGGCCCCATCCCGGGATCGTCCATGCAAGCCCCGACCTCCAGGTGGCCGAGAGAGCAGCGAGAGAGTTTCAGCCCGTCCAGGGAGGCACAGGTGCTCGCGGGCTCTGCTGCCTGGATGTTCCCGTCACATCCGTGCCTCAGGGAACCGCACCACGAGGGAGCTACGGGGCACCTCGCCCCTGCCTCCTTCCCCTCATATGGACGCTCGGGACCTCTGTCTGCCAGTGACCTTGGGAAGATGTCACTAAGTGGGACACACCGTCCAATTACAGCCATGGGACGCGGAACCCCGGACTGGGCGACTGTTCCCAGTGGCCTGACTCGTGCTCCTCCCCCGACCCTAGGCTAAAGCCCGGGTCTCCATCCTGGCTGTGTTGGGAGCCGGGGCCCTGGGGAGGGAATTAAGGTTGAATTGGGTTGTAAGGGTGGGGTCCTAGCCTCACAGAAGGGGCATCTGGGAGAGCAGGGATGAGGCTCCCGCAGGCGAGCGCTCGGAGGGAGGGTGGATGTCGCCTGTCCTGCAACCAGCCCTGCCGGACTTCAACTTGGCAGTCCTGGGGTGCCACCCCAGGCACCGTCGCTGAGTCGGGTGTCCATGTGCTGCCCGGGATGCGGGCTGGACAGCGTCCTCCAGAGACGACCGCCTCAGCTGAGTGACGTTTGTGTGACGATGGCATTGCCTGGTGTTGCGTTTCTCAGGACAAAGGACTGTGAGGGGTTTGTTCTGTGAGGTGCAGAGAAAAGCCTCCCGAGAGAGTACACAGTGGCGTTATCTTTGACTTCCAGTGTCCGTGAACTTCCTCAGCGTCCCCTCCATGGTGGCAGCCAGCGACGCCGACAGCAGCGTCACAGCATCGCAGTACAGGCTAATGGCTCAGCAGCTGTGCCAGGCATCTCTGTGACCCCAAAGCCACGTCGGCGTCCTCCCCTCCAGCACCTAGGAACGAGGGATCCTGCAGGCGTGAGCACATCACTGAGATGGTGAGGAGGGGCCTGTGGACACAGAGACATGGGAACACGGGAGAGCCCGCGTGCAGACACACGGGACATGTCACAGATGTGACCAGAGCGAGGCAGCCGCACGCCGGGGGTCCAGTCGCTTTGTGCTGTGTTTGGCTGTCCCACTTGGAGGCGTGCACGTACGGGAGTGTGCTGCAGGTGCAGGTCTCACTCTCAGCTCACCCCGCGCAGAAGGTCGACAGGCGAGAGAGAGGGCGAGAGCGAGAGGCCATGCAACCTTGGCTCCTTAGACTTGGCACGCACCCACCCCATCACCTCTTAAAGGCCCCGCTCTCCACACCGTCGGGCCCAGGGTGAATTTTCCAGCACACGATCATGGGGACACATTCAGACTAGGGCCTCAGGAGCACCAGGGACGCCAGCAAACATCAGAATCTGGAGCACAGGAGGAGGGCCCTCAGGGCGGCCGCAGCAGGGCTCAGCCCCTGCCCCCGGCCCCACGCTGACCGCTGACCACTGACCGCGGCTGCAGCAGGGCTCAGCCCCCGACCCCGGCCCCACGCTGAGTGCTGACCACTGACCGTGGCTGCAGCAGGGCTCAGCCCCCGGCCCCGCCCCCGCGCTGACCGCGGCCGCAGCAGGGCTCAGCCCCCGACCCCGGCCCCACACTGACCGCTGACCACGGCTGCAACAGGGCTCAGTTCCCCGACCCCGGCCCCACACTGACCGCTGACCACTGACCGCGGCTGCAGCAGGGCTCAGCCCCCGGCCCCGGCCCCGCGCTGACCGCGGCTGCAGCAGGGCTCAGCCCCCGACCCCGGCTCCACACTGACCGCTGAGCACTGACCGCGGCTGCAGCAGGGCTCAGCCCCCGCCCCTGGCCCCACGCTGACCGCTGACCACTGACCGCGGCTGCAGCAGAGCTCAGCCCCCGCCCCCGCGCTGACCGCGGCCGCAGCAGGGCTCAGCCCCCAAACCCGGCCCCACACTGACCGCTGACCACGGCTGCAGCAGGGCTCAGTTCCCCAACCCCGGCCCCCACGCTGACCGCTGACCGCTGACCACGGCTGCAGCCTCGCCACCAGCTCCGGTGTTGGCTGAGGTTGGCCCTGGGAAATGGAGAGCGAGGGTTGAGGGAGCCGAGCAGGGCAGCTGGTCGAGTCACCAGTCCACAGCAGGGCCTAACCTTTCCCTGGAGTGGCTTAGATGACCGTGCCGGTTAGTCCAGGGTTCCTCGTGGCAGGGCGGGGAATGTCCCCCTGGAACGATGCAGTGTCTCGAGGGGAATGAACGAGAAAACACTGAGATTGAAAAGTTCGCCTGCGGGGCTGGCACTGTGGCACAGCGGGTTAAGCCTCCGCCTGCAGTGCCGGCATCCCACATACCCGATCCAGCTCTCTGCTGTGGCCTGGGAAAGCAGTGGAGGATGGCCCAAGTGCTTGGGCCCCTGCACCTGCATGGGAGACCAGGAGGAAGCTCCTGGATCTTGGCTTCAGATTGGCCCAGCCTTGGCTGTTGTGGCCATGTGGGGAGTGAACCAGCAGATGGAAGATCATTTCTCTCTGTCGTCTTCTCTCTGTGTGTCTCTGGCTTTCAAATTAATCAATAAATTAAAAACTAAACAGCATCACCTGCATTGCTCATCCACACACACATGTTGACCACCTGCAGAGCAGATGCTGCGCTTGTCTCAATCTGTAGCTCAGGAAATGAGTCTGAGACATGAAGTGACTGGCCTGGCCTGCCGCGGCCCCGCAGCCGGCGAACCCCAGGGCTGCCGTCACTGCATGGGTTCCTGGAGCCGGCTGCCGGGAGGTTAGCGGGCCTGGGGGAGCAGAGGAGGAAGTGCCTCAGCTGTGAGAGCAGACGTGGGCATTTCCACTAGAGATTTGAGGTTCGGAAGGAGAGAGCAGAGAGCGGGCGTGGGGCAGGAGCCCAGCATGACGGGGTCACCACAGACAGCCATTCCGGCAGCCCCTAGTCCTGTGAGACGTCCACCTTGTGCCTCTCTGGACTCGTGGCTTTCCGGAATAGACCAGTGAGTGGCCAGCGGAGGCTCTGACTTCGCCCGGCTGAGCCTGTCCCGCCTGTCGGGGCCCCTGTCCTGCTTCTCCACCGTCAGCTCTCGGTGGTGTGGGGAGCATGGGGCTCACTGGCCAGGTCAGCACTTGCCCAGTTCTTTGTGTCCATCTGAGGTTGCCAGAGAAGAGCCCAAGCCAACAACGCGACCTCTGTCCAGGGCCGTGCAGTGTTTTATAAACAAGTCATCTTGAGATCTCATTCGTTCAACACGGCGCTGCAGCAAAACAAAACAAAATGAAACAAACCTCAATCAGTCCTGCCAGGAGACAGTATAGCACGGTGAAACCAGTGCCAGCCGACGGGAAGCACTCGAGCTGACCGGGAGGCCACGAGCCGACGGGGAGGCCAGGCTGCTCATGGGAACTCTGACCCACGTCAGGGGGTTAACACGAAGTTGGCTGAGAGCGAGAGTCTGCAGCTAGCGCGTGGCCAAACCCAAAGCAAAGGACTTGATGGTGAGCTGCGAGCAAGCCGGGGCTCCCAAAGCAAGGGGGATGGTGTCCCACTGTGTGCCGGCGTGACGGGAGCACCACGTGCAGGTTCTGCACAATGCGGGGGTTCCATGCAAACCCACCGTCCCTCTCACCCCCACCCTACCCTGTGGGCTCATGCCTCTCACGTGCCCTGGGCTTGTTCCACGTGGGCTCCGTGGGCTGGAACTTCAGGAAGCTGGTGCCGGCTCTTGTCCAAGCTCCACCTTTTGGGGTGGAAAGCCCTTTGCTGGTGCAAGCAGAATACGGTAAATGCCGATTGGCGGTGTTGGGTTAGGCGGAATTCGAGGTGGCCAAGTGCACCAGGAGGCGTGATGTCCCCTTCCCACACCTTCCTCTGACCGGGTCTTCCCTCTCCGTATTCTTACTTACTCCCTGGCAAGTGACCCTGCTGCTCAGGTCTTGGCCTCTTTCTGTCCAGTTCAGTCGTCCTAAGAGCCCCAGCCGATTCCCGAGTTATTGCCCCAGAGAGAGCGTTGCTATTGGGGTCACGGCGGTCTCCGGAGTTTGTTGTTGTCCACCTGGGGCTCCGTAACTGTGCCATTTAGTTACGACACAGCTAAACACGCACAAGGGATTTTTTGTGGGGAAAAAGGGAAGGTTCTCTCTGCAGATACATCCGTCCCCGTCCAATAGGAAGCTGGTGTCTGTCCCTCCGTGCTGCTTGTTCTGTGTGGAAGGAGGAACGCCTGAGGCTTGGTGGGAATTGGGGTCACTCACTGAGCCTGGTTGCAGGGCAGGATGACTCAGAGGCACCCCAGGCTCCGTGTCGCTTTGCTGTGCGCTGTGTTCTGTGGATGCCATGTTTGGGGCAGGCCCTTGTCTCCTGTTTCCTTGGCCAGGTAGGGAGCGAATCCCCTGGGCACCGTCAGAGACCCTCACACGGGTTGGCCCAAGGTCTGGGTTTCAAGTCTCAGGTGCCCAGTGGCCTCTTCCCAGCCTGCACTGGGGGTCACCGGTGCCTGCCCCTCAGGGGGTGGCGCTCACCTGTTGTGTTAGGTGCTGCAGCCGGCAGGGAGCAGGGGTGGTGGCCCTCCTGCTTCTAGCTGGACAGGGGAGCGGCCTGCGCCTCACCGCTCATCAGACTCGGCCTGCCCTTCGCTCCCCCCTCAGTGCCCTTTCCAAGTCACCCCTGCATGGGCATTTCTAGGCCTGTATCTTAAAACAGTTCTACTTTAACAAACATGGCTCTCAGTCTCTTTCTCTCATAAAAATAAGAAAAAAATTAAAATTTTATTTGGTGAAAAAATATTGAAATCAGTTCATAGGTAGGGTCTTCAAAAATTTCATGAAAATACATGTTAAAAAAAACTATGCATGGATTTCAAAAACCTTTTGCACCAAAATATGCTTTTAATTCAACTTTCCAGGAACTTTTTAAAGTACCTTTGTATTAATCATTTATGCTGTTAGTGTCGGAAATGGAAAAAGAAAAAAAAAGATTTGGAGACCTCAGAGCAAAAAGTCACACGAGAGAGGACGGCAGCCCTGCGGGACGCACGGGCGTTGGGAGGATCTTCACGCTGTGTCCACGCTGGGGGAGGGTGGTACTTGCACTGCTCGGGCCTGACGTAGGGACTTACAGGCCTGACGTAGGGACTTACGTAAATGTTGTTTAGAAGCCAGGAAATCACAGTGAATGACTACAGGGGGCCTTGGCCGTAAGCTACTACAGATGCCAAAAAACTCCAAAATTAAACCAAATATAACTATATTAAAAATTACTTTCTTATGTAACATTGATAATTTTAGAAAATTTGTGTAAGTAGAAGTTAACATGTTATTCATAGAGAAAGTTTTAACCAAGGGAATGGGTGCTGAACATAAATATTTGAATAGGAAAATATAGTATAAATAATAGTATAATAACATACAGAATCATAAATAAAAGAATAAATACATGTAAATAAAATATTAATAAAATGAAATATAGACTCAAAATAAAATAAATGTCAACAAAATATTAATAAAACAAAATAAATAGTATAAAATAAAATTTAGAAAAATAAATGATAAATATAAATGAAATAATAATAAATAAAATATAGTATAAATAACAGGAAAATGGTATAAATATTTCGTTTCTCCTAAACAAATGTGCTGGTCAAGTGTGGCACCAGCTACATCTCTAAAGGACATTCTCTAAATTTCTGGCATGGTATTCACGTGTACTTACAGATTGAAATGCTTGGGGAAAATGAGAATTTCGAGCAAGAAACACAATGAAGGGAGACTCTGCCCCCGGATATTAGAATACAGTAACCGGTTCTCCAGCAATGCGCCAGGGTGCCCATGGTTCGTGGGGTTTGGCACACAGCACCGAAACCAGGACGAACGGTGACGGGACCCGTGCTGCGTCTCGCGTCTCCCAGGAGCCCGCGTGTTGGAGACGCGCTCGCCGCACTGCTGGGCCGAGGGGATGCAGAGCTGCAGCCCTGGCCTGGGGCTGGCGGCTGGCGGGGAGAGGGAGAGGGGCCCGAGGTCACGCTGTCGTGGGATGGCTCCTGGCGAGGACCTCCCGGCGTCTCGCGTGAGGAGCGCGCGGCTCTGCCGAATCACGCAGTCTCCGCTCTCTGTGTGTCCAGCCCGGCACAGACCACGGCAGTCCAGGGCACACCCGCTGCTGCTGATGGTGTTTGGGAGGCAGCGTTAGGTCATTGCAAGGGCGCCCTGCGTGTTGCTCCATATTTGTCAAAATTATCTGCAAAGAGCAAGCGTTGTAGTTACATTTTAAAGCGTGAATTACTCCTTTAAATAATACTTATCAGTTAATTAAAGGTATTATCTTATGTGTCCAAAACTAACGGCTAGTTAGTTACAAAGTCAGCTACTCAATACACTAGCGTTTCCCCGGGTGCTGTCTCAGTATTATAATTTTACAGGTTCTCCCATACACGTAGTATTTTTGATGATGTTGCTTCGATCTTAACAATGAAGCGTGATGTCCTCTTTGTGTGGCTGTTGCTATTTCCACCGAATTCTTTTACTCCCTCAGGTATGGTGCATCCGTTCCCGCTCGGCCGACCGTCGGGCTCGCTGTATGTCAGCTATGCACTACCGACACCGCGGCCTCCTTCGTGTCCAGCCCGGTAAGTCAGCCTTGCAAGGAAAGAATTTTCCTTACCCTCTGCTGCATCTCCTTGCTTTTCTTTTAAAAATATTCTCAGCTGTTGGTTTCTTTGGGTGGTGAGTTGATGAGACGCTTACAGTTAAGCTGGGGCCGTACTTGTCAATAAGTGTCATATTTGAGTTCATGACAAATTCCACCTGTAAGTAACGGCCAATCAGACGTTCAAAGCATCGTGTGTTACTGAACCAAGTGAGTGTCATGGATCCTAGAATGGCAGAGACTTGAGAGATGTGCAAATCCAGTGTTTCTTTCTCATATATAGAGCAGTAGAGACCTGGGCAGACAGAGGCTAGGGGCTTGATTGGAAAAGCGTTATTGTACTTGGATGTTACTGTGCGGAGAGAAGTGGACAGAATCCTGGGCCCTGGCTGAGGGATGGGCGTGGCAGGGGGGGTTTCCCAGTGCTTTCCACAGACTCGCAGGGACCGTGGCAGCTTTGACCGAGCACTGTGGTTCTGGACTCCCAGTGGGGAGCGAGGTCTGGGGGCCTTTGTTGTTGGCCCAGCTGTGAAGGAGAGGTACTGGCGGTGTCAGGTGGGAAAGGCCAGGGCTTGTGCCAATGCAGGGCAATGCACAGGGCCACCGCCTGCCACTGTGGTGTTGATGGGCCCCCAATCTCCCTCGTGCTGGGTGGAGCTTGCTTCGCTCAGAACAAGCTAGAGCTCTGAGACTGTCGTCCGTGCAAGAGCGGTAGCTCCCACACGGAGGCATCGCTCACCTGGAGCCTGGAGCTGCGATGCCCTGCGCTCAGTCCCCAGACAGCGCGGCTGGCGCTTCCATGTGACTGAGTCCTGTGAGGGTCCCTGTGGCATGCATGTGACACACGTCATCCTGTCATTCCACAGCTCCTCGTCTGTGGCATGCAGGGCACGGGGGCCCCACAGCGCAATCTCTCAGACTTCGTGTGCCCACCCCAAACCTGGCATTTGTGTGTAGCCACAGACTGAGTTGGTGATTCGGCATTTCCCATGAGCGCCTGTGGGAGGACCATGCCGCCGGTTAGCCGGCCACCCGCTGAGTGGCGAGGGTTATGTTGAACTTGCTGGGGTGCCGTGCGTGGTGTCAGCCGGAAGGGCGCGGTGCAGTTGGTGGTGTGCAGTTTTGAACTTGAGCAGAAGCTTCTGGTCCCATCCCCTGCTCTGGGTCTCGCCCTGGCAAGTGATGTCTCTGCCACTCTCTGGGCCCGGTGTCTGGGTCCCTGCAGGGCAGTGCCAGTCCCTGCGATATTG
This sequence comes from Oryctolagus cuniculus, assembly GCF_964237555.1. Taxonomy (NCBI): domain Eukaryota; kingdom Metazoa; phylum Chordata; class Mammalia; order Lagomorpha; family Leporidae; genus Oryctolagus; species Oryctolagus cuniculus. The sequence continues at coordinate 121,916,154 of NC_091441.1, forward strand.
CTGGAGCCGTGTGAAGATGGGGGTGACAGGTGGCATGCAGGAGCCCGTGTGTGGACAGCGCTGTGTAGCGAGCAGCAGGAAGCCGTGCCGGGTAGAGGGCATGATGAGCTCAGGGTGGCTGGCTGGGGCCCGCCCATCTTTGGTTCTGACCACTGAGGCTCCTCCCCAGTGGGCTCACATCCTTGTACCCACTCGCCCACTGCCTGGGTGGAAGGAGGAGCAGAGTGCACGAAACAGGCTCGAGAGATGACGGCCGAGCTTAGGAAGACTGTCTCCTGCTCCCACACTGGCGGTGCCACCGGCCGAGCTGCGTCCCCTCCACAACGCGGGGGCTGCAGTCCCCGGTTGGGGTGACTGTGTTCACATGAGGCCATGCGGGTGCCCTCTGCCCTTCTCCGGAGAAGCAGCCACCAGGGCGAGGACAGCTGTGGGAGCACAGCCGGAAGCCGTGGCCCCTGCAGGCTGTGGTGGCTGCCTCCGAGGACGGCAGTTGCAGGAGGCTGGGCCCAGAGCGAGCGCGGCACGGCTGCCCCAGCCACACTGCCCGGGGACCTTCGCTCTGCCTACCCAGTCACGGACGCACGCAGGCACTTTGTGGTTTCTCTCTGGAAAGCTGCAGCTCCTTAAACACACGTGTGCTTCTCTGCCTCAGAGTCCTGGGGTGATTTCCGCACAGAAGTCCCGGCCCTGGAACCGGCCCTGTGCTCACACAGCAGCAGGCCATCCTCGCGGTGGGGCGTGGTCCAGCGTCTGTTCTGTCAGTGCTGAGTGAGGAGAGATGATGGACAGACAGAAGTGTGAAGAGGGAGCAGGACAGGCTGTGTCCAGGCAAGGGAGGGGCCCGCGCCCTGACTGTGGGAGAACTCACTCTGGAAGTAAGGGTGAAGTACCCCAACCCACACCTGACGTCAGGGCAGCCAGGAGCAGCTGCACCGGTCAGCTCCTCCCAGCCTCCGAGCTGACACAGGAGTACTGCAAAGACAATGAGACAGACATGGAACCCAGAGGGTCAACTTTCCAGGGAGCAGTGGAAACCAGCTCACTCCTGGGGAGGAAATTGCCCTACAGACACAACTGGAATCATCCAGGAAGACAGACTCCCTGTACAGACATCACAGAGAACTGCTCACCAGGCTCAAGGCTTCAAAGCACAGGGAGGATTTGGCTTGATCAGAGCCATATCTGTATGAGCATAAAACTCAAGCCATGGCCAATCAAGAGAGTGAGTGCCGGGGACACAGATACAGGAACATGAAGGGTGTGAGGGGACACAGACACAGGAGGAGGAGAGCTGTGATATGACACAATACAGGAGGAGGAGGGGTGTGAGAGGGCATAGATACAGGAGGAGGAGGGGTGTGAGGACACAATACAGGAGGAGGAGGAGGAGAGGTGTGAGGGGACAAATACAGGAGGAGGAGGGGTGTGAGGGGACAAATACAGGAGGAGGAGAGCTGTGATATGACACAATACAGGAGGAGGAGGAGGAGAGGTGTGAGGGGACAAATACAGGAGGAGGAGGGGTGTGAGGACACAATACAGGAGGAGGAGGGGTGTGAGGACACAATACAGGAGGAGGAGGGGTGTAGGGTGAAACAGATACAGGAGGAAGAGGAGAGGTGTGAGGGGACAAATACAGGAGGAGGGGTGTGAGGGGACACAGACCCAGGAGGAGGAGGGGTGTGAGGGGACAAATACAGGAGGAGGGGTGTGAGGGGACACAGACACAGGAGGAGGAGGGGTGTGAGGGGACACAGACACAGGAGGAGGAGGGGTGTGAGGGGACACAGACACAGGAGGAGGAGAGGTGTGAGGGGACACAGACCCAGGAGGAGGAGGGGTGTGAGGATACAGATACAGGAGGAGGAGGGGTGTGAGGGGACACAGACACAGAAGGAGGAGGGGTGTGAGGGACACAGATACAGGAGGAGGAGGGGTGTGAGGGACACAGGAGGAGGAGGGGTGTGAGGGGACACAGATACAGGGGGAGGAGTGGTGTGAGGGACACAGACACAGGAGAAGGAGGGGTGTGAGGACACAGACACAGGAGGGGGAGGGGTGTCAGTGGACACAGATACAGGAGGAGGGGGGGTGTGAGGACACAGATACAGGAGGAGGAGGGGTGTGAGGACACAATACAGGAGGAGGAGGGGTGTAGGGTGAAACAGATACAGGAGGAAGAGGAGAGGTGTGAGGGGACAAATACAGGAGGAGGGGTGTGAGGGGACACAGACCCAGGAGGAGGAGGGGTGTGAGGGGACACAGACACAGGAGGAGGAGGGGTGTGAGGGGACACAGACACAGGAGGAGGAGGGGTGTGAGGGGACACAGACACAGGAGGAGGGGTGTAGGCTGACACAGATACAGAAGGAGGAGGAGGGGTGTGAGGGGACACAGACACAGGAGGAGGGGTGTAGGCTGACACAGATACAGAAGGAGGAGGAGGGGTGTGAGGGGACACAGACACAGGAGGAGGAGGGGTGTAGGGGACACGGCTATGTGACGTGTGAGATGACACAGAAGCAGGAGGATGACAGGTGTTTGGTGACGCAGCTGCAGGGAGCTGCAGGGGAGTGGCAGGCAGGGCTGCCCGAGGCACAGCTGCGCGGGCTGGAGCAGAGCAGTGTTCCCGAGGCCCCGTCCTGCCTGGTGCCACCCTCACTGCTGCGTTCAGCATAATCGTCATGTTTTACTTCTGAGCCTGTAAATGGTCCCCTGTACGACGTTAGGTGTTCCTATGATGTCTCCCTTTTTTTGAGTATAATTGATAGAAATAATATATAGATTAAAGGTACACAACTGGATGTGGTGTTTTTATAAAGATTTATTGGTATATTTGAAAGAGTTGCAGAGAGAGGGAGAGGGATCAGCAGGAGTCTTCCATGTTCTGGTTCACTCCCAAGTGGCCACCACAGCCAAGGCTGGGCCAGTCCTGAGCCAAGAGCCAGGAGCTTCCTCCAGGTCTCCCACGTGGGTGCAGGGGCAGAAGTGCGCAGGGCGGGGGCTGCCTGTGCATGACAGCGACCGTCCATGGCTGTGGGGCCGACATGCCCCCTCCAGAGCTGGGCGCGAGCTGGCAGTGCCTGGGAACGCGCCAAGGGTTCCCGTGTATCCTCTCACGTGAACACGTGAGGGTGCTTCAGAGCCCATGGAAAATGGCATCAGAACATAAGTCTATTTCGATGCCAGAAAATTCCATAATTTTTCAAGTCATACATATTCATGAACTTTTTGAAGACCCTGCCGATGTCGCTGTGAACATCAGCTCCCCATGTAATATCTAGAAATGCCCAGATTGTACTAGAATAAGGGGGCATTTGGCATCGTGCGAAGACATTGCGCACAAGCCCTTCCTGGCGTGGACTCAGAGGCAGCCTTCAGGAGCCCCGGGGGCAGCAGACCCACGAGGGAGAGGATGGAGCGGGGGGCGGATTCTGGTTCCTTAGCAAGTGCATTGACGTCAGGGGCCAGGGAGCGGTGACCACGGCTGCTTCGGCACAGTAGGCGGAAAATGTGCAGATTTCTCTCCAGAACCCAGGAGGGGCTGCTGGGTCACCCCCCCGCCAGCTCTGTACTGGGCGGCCGACATCCAGTGGGCACTGCCGCATGTGCGTCCCCCACTGCCTGCCAAGGCTGGACAGCTGGGCTACGGACGAGTCCATCAGGGCAGCTGTGGTGTTGGCTGTGGCTGAGACTCTTTCCCAGCATGCTCTGGGAGGGCCCGAGGGGTGAGCAGGGGCTGTTGCATTAGGAGACGCTGAGGTTGTCACACGTGTCGCAGCTGTGTGCTCAGTCACTGTTCACCTCCCCAGCGAGTGTTAGTGCTGCCCGTGTGTGTGGGTGTTTTAGATGCCGTGAGTATCACAAGGCCCCTCCTGGCTTGGGTTTGACATCACAGTGGAACAAGCAGCATGCACGCTCATCAGTGAATACAATGGTGTGTGAAGGGGAGCGGGTGCTGGAGCTAGAGAAGATCCGCTGTGTAACAGAGGTGTCATGTGCAAAGGCCCTGGGGCAGGAGCAAGGCAGCTGCCTCACCTAGTGAGGGGTGGGGCCCTGTGAGCCAGGAAGGTGTGAGGTCAGGGTGATAGGCGGGGCCAAGTGGGAGAGAACCTTGAACCTGGGGGTTAAAAAGTCGGGATCTTATTTCACATGGCTCAGGGAGCCGGCCTGAGTCAGAGGAGTGACAGGGTGTAGTGTGTGGTGTGGAAGAAGATGGGGCCGAGCAGGGGAGTGGGCCCGCCCGTGCCCCCAAGCTCAGACAATGAGGGGAAGATACACCACCGCCCGTCCAATGGAGCTGCAGGGCCTGGGGCCAGGCATGGGGGTGCGGCTCACCTCTGGACGTTGTGGGCTGGCCCTGTGCACTCCCAGGCTCCCATACAAACACACACGTCCAGAGGGTGTGGACACCCGAGCTGCCCATGGTGGGAGCAGGGGTGGAGGTGAGCCTGAGGCTGTGGGCCTGCAGGTCTGGGGGCCATGGTTGTGTTGGGTGAGGGGAGCACACACCGGTGCCAGGCCCCACTGTGGGGTCCCCTTTTGTGTTCGCTCTCCCCCGATGCTCACTGCTCCTGGGCAGGTCACGGCCGGGCAGGTTCGGGCCTGCAGCTTCAGAGGTCCTGTCCGACTTCTTGTCATTTCTGGTTTTGTTAGTGTGATACTATTCCAGGGAGCCAGGGTGAGGTGGACACTTCAGGGTGGGCAGGGCCACCGCCGCTGTGCCTCAGTGCACGCTGGGGCTGCCGTGGGCCCGGCGAGAACCAGGAGGCCGGGATCCCAGGCTGACCCCGTGGCCTCAGCCAGCGGAGCTGTGGCGTCCGAAGCAGCAAGCTTTCCTTTCCCTCCGAATGACATCATCGCGATCTGACGTGTTCTGACGGCCTCGTCGCGATTTATCACGTGTGTCCAGTTCTGAAAAGCTGGCATTGTCGCGTTAACATTCCTGTGTTTTAGAGATGTATGTATTTACTTGAAAGGCAGAGTGACGGAGAGAGAGACAGACCTTCCATCTGCTGGTTCACTCCCCAAATGGCCAAAGCCATGGGGAGCCAGGAACTCCATCCGGGTCTCCCATGTGGGAGCAGGACTCTGAGCACTTGGGCCGTCTTCTGCTGCTTTCTCAGGTGCACTTGCAAGGAGCTGGATCAGAGGCAGAGCAGCCAGGACTTGAACTCCAGCCAAGGATGCCAGTGAGGCAGGTGGCAGCTGAACCTGCTGCACCCCTACGCCGGCCCGTGTTACCTTCTCGTGACGCGGTAATGTGGAGACGGTTTGACTTTGGCAACCACAGGAACATGCAAGTGTTCTGGAAGAGAGCGCGGATAAGCAGCCCCTCTGACCAGCCGAAGCCACACGCCCGTGTACTGAGAGCAGCTGAGCGGAGCCCTGGACTGGACACGCAGGCCCCTCTCGCTCCCCCTGGCCTGCCGCTGGCTCCCGCTGTGGAACAAACGCCCACAGAGAACGCGGTGCCGCTCGTCCTCACGGTGCTGCAGCCACGTCCAGGCATGACCGCTGAGTTCCCTGCTCGGGGGATAGAAAAGGCTCAGGGTCGGGTGTTGGCTGGGGCTCAGCTCAAGTCTGGGGGAGCAATCGCCCAAACCCATTTTGGCAGGAGAGCTGAGGGCTCAGGTCTCCTGCTGGCTGGAAGGAAGCAGTGCCTGGGAGGCTGCGCCCCAGTGTCACACAGCACTGTCAGTGTGCCCACATCTGACCTTGACCTGTGCGGTGGGTCAGGTGTGGACTTTCCCGCCTGCGTGTTGTGGTCAGGACCCAAGACTGAGACTTCTGGGTTAGAGACGTTTGACTTGTGTCTCATCGATGGATGAAAAGCTGATGGTTTTTTTTTTTTTTTTTTTTTTTTTTTTTTGACAGGCAGAGCGGACAGTGAGAAAGAGAGAGACAGAGAAAAAGGTCTTCCTTTGCCGTTGGTTCACCCTCCAATGGCCGCCACGGCCGGCGCACAGCGCTGATCCAAAGCCAGGAGCCAGGTGCTTCTCCTGGTCTCCCATGGGGTGCAGGGCCCAAGCACTTGGGCCATCCTCCACTGCACTCCTGGGCCACAGCAGAGAGCTGGCCTGGAAGAGGGGTAACCGGGACAGAATCTGGCGCCCCGACCGGACCGGGACTAGAACCCAGGGTGCCGGCGCCGCAAGGTGGAGGATTAGCCTAGTGAGCCGCGGCGCCGGCCGAAAAGCTGATCTTTAAAGAGGGGTGATTTGCCCCAAGCCAAGTGCTGCATGCGGTGGAACCAGGGCTCTCCTGCAGGTCCCGGGGATCCAGGACAACCTGTCTCCTCCCCCTGGGGAGAAGGTGAAGAGCCTTACCCCTGTTCTGCGGGGCGCAGGTGGCAGGCAGGCAATGTGCCCGACCTGCCGTGGGACAGCGGGGTCTCAGCTGCACGTGCAGGGCTCGGTGCCACGGGAGAAGTCTGGACACTGCAGCCCCTGACCAGGGAAGTCCTTCCCATAGCCACAGTCCCTGCTCACAGGGGCCCCAGCACCCTGGGCACCCCTCTGAGGGGAGGTGTCTCATGGCCACTGCTCGGCGTCAGCTGGAGGCCAGTCCTGCCGGTCAGTGTTCACAGGAGGACACTAACGCTGGGAAACACCCCCAGCCGCTGGACTGCGCGCCTCAGCCACCGGCTCCCCTCCGCCTCTCCTTCGCTGAGCTGTCATTGAGTCAGCGTGGAGCGGATGTGCGTCCTCAGCGTGTCCCAGGCCTGGGCATGCAGCGGTCACCCTTGCCTTTCGTGGGGTTTGTGTTGTCGCTGAGGACGGGGCTTGAAGTCCCTGTGAGGTGTGCTGGGGAAGCAGAGGAGGTGGAGCGCAGAGGAGCGAGACGGGGGTGAGCCAGGGCCAGCATCCACACCAGGGGGCAGGAGAGCCAAGGCTTTTGCTGGTAGCTTGGAGGGGGCTGTGGCCTCGGGGTCTTCATCCAGGGATAAGATAGGGCACACAGAGGAGATACTGCACTGGGGGACGCGTGGGTGTAACGGGCTCAGGGCCGAGACAATGGGCAGCTCTGGGGACAAGTTCTGGGTGGCTCCCTCGCTGTGCATGGGCTCTCCCTGTGAGGACCTGCTGAGCCTGCACTTGACCCACTCCCTCCGTTCTGGTTTTCTGTCTTTTGTGTTCTTTCTCACAACATGATGCTGTGAGCTGAAACCAGTCCTTTCTAAAGCACGCTTTAGAAAGGGGACAGAACACACTTACAGGCCCTTAACCCTCTCATGTCGACCCTGACCTTGAAATTCAAGTTCAAGTGATTAAACTCCATTAGGCTTCCTGACAGCACCACGGCAGGAGATCCCGTCCCCAGGAGTCCGCGGGCTCTTGGAAGGTGTGCCCACGAGATCTGGCCCACCCACAGCCAAGTACTTCCATGAAGCTCTGATCACACAGGCTGTTTTTTTTTTTTTTTGAGTACTTATTTATTTATTTGAAAGAATTACACAAAGAAGAAGAAGCAAAGAGAGAGAGAGGTTTTCCATCTGCTGGTTCACTTTCCAATTGGCTGCAATGGCTGGAGCTGTGCAGATCTGAAGCCAGGAGCCAGGAGCTTCTTCCCGATCTCCCACATGGGTGCAGGGTCCCAAAGACTTGGGCCATCTTCTACTGCTATCAGGCCACAGCAGAGAGCTGGATCTGAAGTGGAGCAGCCGGAACTTGAACTGGTGCCCACATGGGATGCTGGCACATCAGGCGGCGGCTTTTCCCGCTGCGCCACAGTGCCAGCCCCCACAGGCTGTTCTTTTAAAATTCTGTGTGGTCCTTGTTTTGAGTCACAGCACAAGCAATGGCATGGCGTGATTAACAAAGCCACTTGGTTTTTTTTCTGTTTTGGTTGTTTCTTCTTCTTGTGTCAGGACAAACATCTCCTCTCAAGCCTCCCTAGGGTTTGTTGCTTCCAAGACTTCTCTCTAAAACTGAGGGCGGCAGGGGAGCCGTGAGGCCGTTTGCCGTGCTGACCACCGTGTGCGCGAGGACCACACGGGGCCGTGCTCTGAGGTCGTGACCTGTCACGACCTGGCCTGGCCCACCGCGAGTCCTGGAACCAGCAGGTCCCGCTGCACCCTGGGACTGCCCGTGTCTCAGGGGACGATGCCATGGGCACCCCAGGACGGGGACCTGTGGCTCAGGGCCATGCTCCGCGTGGCTGGGCGAGGTTGTGGACTGAGTGTGGGTCCCGTCTGAGTGAGCCTGGCTCAGCGCAGCCGCACCTGTCTGCCTACTCTCCCGCAGGATCTCGGGTCCAGCAGGGCTTCGGCGTTGATCTGACTGGGGCTCAAGTCTTCGCAGAAAGCCCGAGCCGTTCCGAGCGTCGCCCTGCCAGTTGGGGACCCACGAGAGCTGCCGGCTCTGCAGCCCCTCTCCTCGGCACTGTCTGCTCGGGGCAGCCCTCAGCCGGCCGCTGTTTCGTACGTGCTGTTGTCCCGCCTGACGCGCCTCCCACCTGCTGGCCGTGCAGCCGGGCCTGTGCCAGGCTGGGTGAGGGCCTGGCACGTTCATGAATCGTTCCGTGCAGCACGGCCCCGCCTCCCGAGCCGGCTGTCCCTGTCACCCACACAGTTCATCGTGACTTCGCTGGAGAAGCTGTGCGGCCATCTAAGCTTTGCAGGAGTGGGTCTGCCTTCCTCAGCAGAGCGGCGGGCCGCTGTGAGCAGAGCTGGAAGCTCCTGCCCTGGGTGCTTCCCGTGGGTTTCTCTGAGGCTCCCTGAAGGCACACATTTTCCGAGTCTAAGTTTGCACCATCTCAGAGACTTTTAAAAAGCATTTATGTTCTAACGCGCACTTGCTGTGTACCGGGAACTTGAACCCTGTCTCTGATTGCCCAGGGATGAGTGACGTTCACACCACCATGATCTGTATCATACAGTGAGGGGACGGAGGCCTTGCCCACGGTCACGCGTCGGTGGAGTGGGGCTGGGAGAGGGTCCCAGACAGACCGCAGAGCCCGCGCGGGGTCCTGAGCCACAGCCCCCAGTCTCAGCAGCCCGCACCCTCAGTGCTGTGGATGCCGCATGAAACTTCTCTTCCCTCTGCCCCAAACTCCCAGAAACCTCAGAGGCACCGAATATGGAGTCTGGCCACCACCTCCAGTCCATGGAGCAGACTCCCCCGTGGTCACTCATCACCTAGGGTCCCACGAGAGGCCATTGCATGAGCAGGTGGCCCTGAGCTGTCTTGTTGGCGTCCAGGACACGGTCTAGGCAGATTCTAGGAGAATTTAACTTTTAAAGTTGAATTCCTAGTCCTTCCCCAAGCATGGGTGCGGGGAACGAATCTGCGCATGTCGGCGGGGTGTGTGTGTGTGTGTGATACTGACACGCCCCCCCTCAGCGCGGCGGCCCCCGCGTGAGCCCCTCCCTGAGGGCTCACTAGAGCTGAGTGGAAGCTTGAAGGACCCCATGCTGGTGAAAAGCTGCCGAATCCCAGTTTCGCTTCCGTGGGAGGAGTTGGTGAGGTCCCATCCAGGCCAGACTCGGGCCTGAGCGGCACCCGTCTCGTGTTGAACGGTCACTCTTACTGTCCCCCTTGTGTGAGTGGTGCATGGATAGAGTTCTGTTCTTAAGACTCAGCAAGACACGTATGCACAAAAATGGAGAGCGATTTCCTTGAACGTCCTCCTTCCCACCGGGCCCAGCCCTGTCCCCGGAGGCTGCCACGGCAGCAGGTGAGTGCGACCCCTTCACTCCACTGCCAGGCGGACACAGGCACACACGCACCCACGTCAGCACTCAGCTTTCCACAGAGGGGCTCAGACTGTAAAACGTGCACGGTGGCTTTTTTCTACTTGATGTGTCGAAGTCTGTCCATTTTAGTGAAGGCGGTGGCTGTTCCGTGCATGGCTCTCTCACCATGTTTGTTTCCCTGTTCCTCTGGGAGGTTCTGGGATTTTGTATTTACTCAGGTGTGGCAAGGCCGGCAGGCTGCTGGAAGGGTGGTTTGTTACTCACAGGTCCCCAGAGGAAGGGGCCACGTGGGGGCACGGCGGGCAGGGCAGGCAGCAGAGGGAGAGGGGATGGCAGAGGCCGGCGCCCTTACTCGACTTTCATGGAGGAACTGGACAAGTGCTGGACTCGGCTTCAGCAGGAGGGGAGGCCCTGTCTGTCTGGGACCCGGCCCTCAAGGGGTGTGGCGCAGGGAGGTGTGGGCTGGGTGTGCGTTAGATAAAGCAGGGATGGCTGTGGTCGACACTGGTTGGGCACCCAGGCAGGTCATTGGCAGCCCTAGGGATGGGCCCACAGGAGGTGGTAGGATCACAGGATACAGAAAACACAAACAGCAGTCTCTGCACACACCCCACCTTAGGCGGCGCCTTTGCTGCCCATCTCATAGCGCAAAGATCACCCCAGACAGCAGCCCCAAGAAGACCCTGCACCCTGGAAAGTTGTATCCTCGGTTCCCCTGGGAGGTGGCGTCCTTGGTTCCCTAGGAGGTGACGTCCTCCATTCCCCAGAAGGTGACATCCTTGGTACCCCCTGGCAGGTGATGTCCTTGGTTCCCCTGGGAGGTGGCGTCCTCAGATTCCCTGGGAAGTGACCTTCTTGGTTCCCCCTGGAAGGCGGCGTGCTCAGTTCCCTGGGAGGTGACGTCCTTGGTTCCCTGGAAGATGGGATCCTCAGGTTCCCTGGGAGGTGACGTCCTCGGTCCCCCGGAAGGCGGCGTGCTCAGTTCCCTGGGAGGTGACGTCCTTGGTTCCCTGGAAGATGGGATCCTCAGGTTCCCTGGGAGGTGACGTCCTCGGTCCCCCGGAAGGCGGCGTGCTCAGGTGCGGCAGGTTGCCGCCTCCAGCCCCTGTTGCTCCTGTGCCGCAGCCGGCTGGTGTGAAGACCCCCGCGTGACCGTGTTCCGTTGCTCGTCCAATGCAGCTGTGAAGATGTGATGCGAGGTTGCAGCTAGGTTAGTGTTAGGGTTGCGAGGAAAGACCTCCCATCCACTCTGTTTCGTCTCCATGAGGAGGCCATTTGCTAGCTCTTATTCCCAGTGCCCAGAGGGACGGAGGCAGGCGTGGGAGTTACGTGGTTGGCCAGCCTCTGGAGATCCTGAGACGAAAGCCAGCTTGCATGTGAGCCTAGGGTCTTCAGCCCTTTCCAATCTCACCAATCATTCCCGGTCCTCAACAGGGCTCTGCCTCTTCTTCCCCAAATCTGGGGGCTCCCCGGCCCCGCCCACTAGTCCCAGGTCAGCCCTGCCTCCAGCTCCCGGGCCTGGTGGCTGCAGGAGCGCCACGGCCACCGCCTGGGAGGCCCCTCCTGGACAGGTCCCGTCAGACCCCGCGGCATCCCTGACTCCTGTCTGTCCCTGGGATCCTCTTGCTCAGAGAAGGCCCAGGGGCAGCTGCCTCGTGGCTTCCCGTGGGGATTCTGGCCCGGCGTCCACCTCAGCCTGCGGCCCAGGCGCCTGCTGCTGGCTCGCTCGCTCCGTGACCCACTTTTGCGCTGTGCCCTTGGAATACCCGGTGCTGCCGGCCAGGCTGGGTTTTTCCTCAGCAGCTGTGGCTGCTCTGCCTCCCAGGGTTGTTCTCACCGCAGAGCAGCCCCAGAGCAGGTCAGGCGGTGCCCGGCCGTCCCCAGCTGCTGGCTCCGGGCCGCCTCTCCAGGCCCTGCGTCTCTGCCGGGGCCTCTGCCTCCTGTCTGCCAGTATGTCTGCCAGTGTGCGCTGACTCCCTCCCTGCTTGTGGCTGCCGTTCTTTTCCGTCCTGATCACTGGCATCTCCTTGTGCCACCCGTCTGGGCTGTCAGCCCTCCACGGGCAGTGCCCTTGACGGCCTGCCTCGCGCCTGTCTCCCTGGTCCCAGCACGGAGCGGGCAGAGGGAGCGCTCAGGGAGTGTCTGCTGAGTGTGCTGGGCGTGGCCGCACCAAGGTTCTGACACACTGCTGGCGTGTCAGACAGCGTTTGAACCACAGTCGGCGTGCCGGCCGAGCGGACACACTTCTCTCATGTCTGGACGTGGTCAGTGGTGGGTTCCGGCGGCACGAATGTGTCATCTGGGGGACGGGTGCCACACCCCACGAGCCCATGTGCTGTCACTCTTCCCGGCGCCGCCCCTGGCGTGGGTCGTGAGCAGGTGCAGGTCAGTGCCGGTCTGGCACGGTTGCTCCGCTTGGCGAATGGTGCTGAGGAGAGCAGACGCCACGCCCTCCACGCAGGCTGCCAATGGCTTAGCGAAGGGCTGGGTGGGGCCTGGGTCAGCTGGATGGTGATTGGCTGGTGACTGGACGTGGGTGGGAAGAGAGGGCAGGGAGGGAGGAGCTCCTCCCACTGCACCACCCTGGGCCGGGGGGCAGATCAGCAGTGCCCCTGCCATCTCCAGCAGGCAGTAAGTTGAGCACTGGTTGCAGGGAAAACCAGGCATTAATGCAGGGACCGCTGAGGGGGGTGGGCTCCCTGGGGGGAGTGGGCTCCACAGCCATCCTCAGCAGGGGGAGGAGCTATTTGGGGAACTGGGTTTCTATGCTGACTGTGCGGGGCTTTTGCTGCCTGCCACGCCTCTCTTGTGCACCTGCTGTGTTGTGGTGGTAGAGTCCAGTCTCCCAACACCACTGGGTGCTGTCTTGAGGCCTGTGACTCTGGGGCATCTCATGCACCCCCCAGGTCGGGCGGCCACAGCCACGGTGTGGGCCCAAAACCTCTCAGCGCCTGTCTCACAGGGAACCCCCTCTTGCTCCCCTGCGTCCCCATTCTCACTTCCCCAACCCTGGCCGTTAATCTGCTTTCTGTGTCTGTGGGTTTGTTCTGGACGGTTCCCATAGACGCAACAACCCAGTGCATGGCTGCTGTGACTGTCATCTGGGACTCACAGCTATGTCCCCAGGTCCACCCATGCCACACAGCAGGAGGCGTGCCCCGCATCGCGGGGGGAGAGCACAGTTAGCTTATGCCTTCAGTCCTTGACGGTCCTTTGGCTCCATGAGTGGTGCCGCTGCGAGCGTTTGTGTCCGGCATTCCCATCGTCTGGGGTGAATGAAGCAGCGGCATTATAAGCCACGGTGCTGTTCTGTGCGGGACTCGACTGTTGAGAGCGTTTCGGCACGGCAGCGTCCCGCACGGCCGGCAGTCAGGGATCGCCGGACAGCGGCAGCTCCCGCACTCTGCCGGGTCCTCAGTCTCCAGGGACCTCGGCTCAGCACCTGCCTTTCAGAGCCCCTGAACACCCGACTCCTCTCCACAGCGCCTGTGCCCTGGACTCTGCTCTCTGCTTCCCTGCCCACCCGTGTCTGAGCTGCCTGGAGCAGGGGCCACTCCCCCTCCTCCAGGGTCCTCCTGTCCCTGACGCCTGCAGGGCACCTACTGCAGTAATTGACCCTGCTCAGGTCCTTGCTCAGCCGCTCAGCGGGGGGAGTCCCGCACGCCTCTCGCACACTCCCCCAGACCCAGCCTTCCCCACCAACACCCACCCTTGCCTCCTGCTCCATACCAGTGGCATGGCTCTGCTGGCCACTGTGGCCTCCACCCCTGGCCCAGAGCACAGCCCCAGGCTGCGGAATGCCAGGGAAAATAGGATGCCAGGTGGTCCAGGGAGGGTGGAGGGGCCCCTCCCTTCGCCTCCTCCTGCATTGGGGGTGGTCAGAGGACAACCTAGCAGAGGACTTCAGGTTTAGCCACAGGCCCACGGCCAGAGGCGGTCCCTGGGCCAGGCTATGGCCACTGCAGTGGGCGGCCTTGTTGTAGGCGCAGGAAGGGGCTCCTAGGGGCGAAGTGTGGGGGCGGCCTGTGTACTGGGAAGGTGCTGAGCCAGGCCCAGGCCCAGCTGAGGATCTACAGCCTGGGCACGGCGCACAGCCAGTTACCCCTGGGGGTGGGAGACACAGCCTCGGGTTTGGCCAGTTACCCCTGGGGGTGGGAGACACAGCCTTGGGTTTGGCTGCACACCCTCCTTTGCCTGCCTGGGGCTTGGCCACCGCTGCGCCTTGCGGGTCTGCATGGGTCTCCCCGCGCTCAGCCTTCCTTCCTGAGGGTTAGAGCAGAGACAGAGCCCAGAGCTGCACGGGAGCCTGGGGCGCTCTGTGCTGGCTTAAATGTTCAGGCCTGCAGGATATCCTGAAAGGCCCGGGTGCTCAGGGACAGAGCTCAGGACGGGGGCGGAGCTCCGGGGCTGGCAGGACAGCCTCTGGGAAGGTGGGGTGGGGTCTGTGCTGGGGCTTCGTCCAGCAGGACCTGGAAGCAGCTGCGGGTCCCTCTGCTCTTGTGGGGGGGGGGGTTCTCAGAGACCACATCAAGGGTGGAGATACAGGTAGGGAGCTGAGCCTGCCTGGCCGAGGGCCACAGCTCCTCCAGCGGTTCCAGGGATGGGGGGTGGGGGCTGCTTCTGCACCTCCTTGTGGGCCAGCGGGATGTCCACTGCAGAGAGCCGCTTCCACGCTGAAACTGCTGAGTATAAACGGGCAGGGTCCGGCCTCTCTGTCCAGGCACGCTGGCCTTTTTATGTAAATCACGTTTTCCAAGGAAAGAAGAACTGGGAAGGCCCCTTAGTCATTAAAAAGAAAAAGGGGAGCAGAGGGCACCACTCACAGCTCCACGGGCTCCACCTGGGCCTTAGAACAGCACGCAGCTGGCACGCGGAGACCAGCAGCCTGCCTTGCTCTCGGGGGAACTGAGCGCTTCCCATTTCCGGTGTCTGTGCCTGTTGGCTGTCCTGGGTTGGATTTTGATTTTTTGTTCCTACCCGGTCATCCTTAGGCCATCTTGAAAGGTAGGGGATTCGTGATACATCACGTGGCTGTGGCTTCCTGTTGATGTGAGAGTGTGCGCAGGGTGGTCCTGAGATCTTCCTGGGCGCACGTGAGCCGAGTGAGGCAGGGGAGGTGCCCCCAGGCAGGCGAGCTCAGCAAGCTTGGGGTCGCACGCAGGTCAGTGAGGCGTGACAAGCGTGCCCGTTCTCCCAGAAGTTCACGGAACACCAGTGAGGGACAAGCTGTGTGCTAAAAGCTTCACAGTCCACACCTCACTTTTTTAGGGTTTTATTTATTTATTCATTTGACAGGTAGATTTACAGACACTGAGAGGAGGAAAGAGAAAGGGCTTCCATCCGTTGGTTCACTCCCCAAATGGCTGCAACAGCCAGAGCCAGGCCAATCTGAAGCCAGGAGCCAGGATCTTCTTCCAGGTCTCCAGTGTGGGTGTGGGGGCCCGAGCACTTGGACCGTCCTCCACTGCTTTCTCAGACTCATTATCAGAGAGCTGGATCTGAAATGGAGCAGCTGGAACTCGAACCTGCGCCCATAATGGATGCCAGCACTGCAGGCAGAGGATTAACCCACTGTGCCACCGTGCCAGCCCAATGCTTCCTTTCTTAATATGAATTTTCCAGGAACTTTTTGAATGCCCTGCACATGCACGTAGTCAGATATTTTTGCACAAAGTCAAACATCTTTACATCCTATTTTCCATGACACTGCTGAGATAGTCTGGTACGTGAGGAGATCTGGCAGCCACAGACGTGGCCTCCCCAGGCCACAGGTGGCCGAGGTGCAGGCTGTCTGGGTCATCACAGTCCCCACCACTACCTGGCGTGGGCACCAGACTGCTCCGTGCAAGGCCACTGAGGGACGGGCGTCTGCAGCCTCGGAGCTGTGCGCAGGAGACGGTTGACAAAGGTCACAGAAAGCACAGTAAGAAACAACTATGTATGGACTTCAAAAGATTTTGCACCGAAGTAGATGCACCCTTGCATTCCATTTTGCACAGCATCTGAAGAGCCCTGTGCTGGACCTGGGCCTTAGTGCGTGGTTTTCTGATATTTTACAACACAGGCGGGCTGCACAAACCACCGCTCGGGAAGAACGCAGATGACGTGATACGGATGGACAGAGTGTGTGAATAGACGTTCACTTGGAGAAACACGTGAGCTGTGAGCGCAGGAACATCCAGGAATGGTGAATGATGGCCGCGGTGAGAGTCGACCTCACTCCCCCAGCCGACTCGGAGAAGACGGGCAGTGACACCCGTCGGTGAGGACGCACGTCCTGTCCCTGGCACGTGAAATGCTGCAACCACTCCAGAAACGCTGGACATGTCTTCAAAAGTCAAAGATTCGTTTTATCGCCTGACACAGTGATTCTCCACTTAGGGCTGGGGTTGTCTCCTTAAGGCCCGAGGACTCACAGGCCCTGGCCCCGGCGAGGCACCCACGATTTCCACGTGGACGATTTTGTAGGGCCTGTAGATGAAGCCACAGATATCCTCATGGCCCCTGGCACAAAATCGGTCCCCGCCCAGAGGGTTTGCCTCCCACAGGCGTTTTGGGAGCTTGGTTGCCTGGGTAACCATGGGTCATGGTGGGCTCTCCAGGAGGTGGCTCGGCCAGGGGGCCCTGCCTCGTGCGTGGACAGCGCCGCTGTCAGGAGAGGACGCCACAGAAAAAGAGCTCTCTGTCTTCCCTCTCCGTCTCAGCCGCTTGCGGGCCCCGTGCCGTGGGTGATGCACAAGAAGGCGCTGGCCGGGTGCCAGTCCTCAGCCTGGGACGTCAAAGCTTCTGAAACCGTGACCCAGTGAACTCTGGTCTTGACAAGCGCCCCAGTCTGTGGCGTTCCGTGACAGCACAGAGCTGGTGGAGACTCTCGCCTGTGTGACTGCCCTGGAGGAGTAAAATCCCGCCTGCAGGGGGTACAGCCGCAGCCGCAGCCCCGGCACCCAGGTGAGCAATGGCTCAGATCCCGGCTGCTCCACTTCCGATCCAGCTCCCTGCTGGTGTGCCTGGGCAGGAGGCGGAAGATGGCCCGAGTGCCCGGCTCCTGGCCCAGCCTGGCCCAGCCTGGCCATTGCTGCCTTTTGGGGAATTAACCAGCAGGTGGAAGATTCTCTCTCTCTCTTTCTCTAATTCTGCTTTTCAAACAAATAAATAAATCTTTTTTACAAAAGAGGTCGTTTTAGTTATCCCTCTCTACTGGTTCTTACTCGTGGATTTAAAATGAAACATAAAATCAAGCAGTTTCTGACTGAGGCTGCATTTTATGGCTAAATTCTGAATATTCACTGGAATGGTTCATTGACTAACCTTTTGTTTGCTGAGGTTTCCAATCAGGCAGGGGGGGAACTCCAAAGACAGGACCGTCGGCCGGCCTCAGCACCCCCGACTCTGTCGGTGTGTTCCAGTGTGGACACCGGCTCTGCAGGGGCAGTGTCGGGCCGGTGCTCGGCTTGCCTGCGTGCCTCACTTAGCTCTTTCTGGAGTGCTGCTTTGTCCTTTTACCAAAAGCATTGTCAGATTGTTTTGTTAAATTTTGTTTGCTAAAATGTTAAAATTGCACTCAGAAGGCTGAGTTAATACACTTTAGAAAGATGTGCATCACAGCTCAACATGTGCTGGTTCTGTGCGCCTTGTGGGCCAGGTCTGGGCGTGGCTGGGGGGCAGGGGAAGCTTTGCACAGAGCCGGCTCAGAAGCAGAACAGAGAAACTGGATCATTCCAGTGGACAGCCCCAGGTTAGAGCTCAGCTGTGGTTTCCGCCTGGTTCAAATAATTTTTTTTTTAATTTTAAAAGTTTTTATTAGCGAGCACTCCCCCATCCATAGGTTCAGTCCCTAAATGCCTACGATGGCAGTTGGAAGTTGGGGGAGGGGGAGGGCAGGCGCAGGAACTGAGCGCACCCCTCCCACGTGAGCGGCAGGAGCCCTCAGTGCAGCCTCTCAGGGCCTGCACGGGCAGAAAACCGGGAACTGGAGCCAGAGCCAGGAACTGAACCCCGGCACTCTGATGTGGGCTGCGGGCATTTGAACCACTGGCCCACACGCCCAACCCCGAGCAGTTGAACTTGATGACCCTGAGCTGCTGCCAGTGAACCCCGGGCCCAGGAGCCCCTCAGTCCAGGTTACTTGGGTGCCGTGGGGGCGGTGCCGTGAGAGCATGAGAGCCGGCAGGGGCCTCGGGTCACAGCGGCCGAGCTCTGGCTTTCCCTCGGAGTGGGGAGGACCCTCAGCACAGGGCGTCTCCATACCTTGCCCTCTGCAAAGGCTCCAAGCCCCTTGGTGGGTCCAGGCCCAGTCCCAGCCCCGCCTCCCTGTGTGCTCTGAGTGTCACAGGCGTTCAGCCTGGGACACGAGGACACGCAGACACAGCCTGGGACACGAGGACACGCAGACAAAGCCAGCCCGCAGCCGGTCCTTGCAGCTCGGCAGCCAGGCCCACGGTGAGACCCGCCTGCTGCAGGAGGTCTGGGAGCTCTGGTCCCTTGGGCAGCACCCGACGGTCCCGCAGGCTGCCCTGTGCAGCACGGTTCTCCTGGGCTCACACTGCTTCCCGCTGCAGTTGCAGTGCACAGACCCCGCTGAGCGCAGTCTGCTGCCTGTGGCGGGAAGTGGTTTGAGCACTTTGTTTTTATTCTGCGTGTCCTTTTTTTTTTTTTTTTTTTTTTGACAGGCAGAGTGGACAGTGAGAGAGAGAGACAGAGAGAAAGGTCTTCCTTTGCCGTTGGTTCACCCTCCAATGGCCGCCGCGGCCAGCGTGCTGTGGCCGGCGCACCGCGCTGATCCGATGGCAGGAGCCAGGTACTTATCCTGGTCTCCCATGGGGTGCAGGGCCCAAGGACTTGGGCCATCCTCCACTGCACTCCCTGGCCACAGCAGAGAGCTGGCCTGGAAGAGGGGCAACCGGGACAGAATCCGGTGCCCTGACCGGGACTAGAACCCGGTGTGCTGGCGCCGCAAGGCGGAGGATTAGCCTAGTGAGCCACAGCGCCGGCCTCTGCGTGTCCTTTACAAACCAGTTCACGTTGGCCTGACCCACGCTGCCTCGTCACGTCCTCCTTGGTCCGAGGATGCGTTCACGGGGCTGGTCACTTTGCCAGGGCATCGCGACAGCTCCAGGACATCGCTGCAGCTCCGGGACATTGCCGCTGCTGATTCCCGGCTTACATGGGAGGCTCTGCAGGGTTAGGAGCTGCACCTCGCTCAGGGTCCCGCTGCTGTAGCCCAGCAGGGGGCTGGGCAAGCCTGCGTCTCCTCATTGCAGAACACACGTGTTCCCCCAGTATGTCACATGACCTTTTAGAATCTGATGACACTGTTGTCTTATGGTTTTATTTCCCGATTTTAAAAAAAAAAGCAGGACCGGCGCTGTGGTGCAGTAGGTGTAGCAGTGGCACCAGCATCCCATATGGGCACTGGTTCAAGTCCCGGCTCTTCCTCTTCTGATCCAGCTCTCTGCTGTGGCCTGGGAAAGCACTGGAAGATGGCCCAAGTCCTTGGCTCCTGCACCTGTGCGGGAGACCTGGAAAAATCTCCTGGCTCCTGATCGGCCTGGCTCCAGCTGTTGTGGCCATTTGAGGAGGATGGAAGACCTTTCCCTCTCTCTGTAACTCTGCCTCTCAAATACATAAATAATAATAATAATAATAATAATAATAATAGTAGTAGTGATAAAAGGTTTATCACAGACCATATCGACAAGCAGGCTAGTCTAGGGAAACTTAATGGAGCCCAAGGATTGCTGTTGTAACTGTTTATTTTTTAATTTTTCCAAGGTCTATTTTGTTAGAAGACTTTGGCCTTATATTTTCCTCATTATATTTTTGAACATCTTACAAAAAGTATTCTTTCTTCAGGGTGAGATATCCACAAAGTGGAACTTTCAAAGCAGGTGAATTATTGCTTGTCCTCATGTGCATTTCTCCGCACAAAACATTTACCAAAAGAGCCCCATAAATAACGCGCAGTGTTCCCCATGCTTTCCAGACGCGGTGCCGCTGACCAAAACGTGTCAGCCTGCGGTCAGCATTTCCGGGCAGTCCATGCTGCCCTTGGCCAGCCGTATTTTCTCCTCTCTTGAGAACGTGTCCGCGGTCACCTTGGGAGAGTGACGTCGTCCACCTCTGGTTTCAAGGTCTCTGCCGAGGACTGGCGCCCACGGGCCTGGGCAGGTGCCGGTGTTTGCGAGGTTGGCGATGCAGCAGCTGGAGCTGGGTGGGGCGTGCGGTCTGCTGCATGGAAGGAACTGCGCCCGACCGACCGGAGGGGCTGAGAGCCGCACCCCTCCCTGCGGAGGCGGGGCGGGCAGCCGGCGTCTCAGGGTCCTCGCTGTGTGCCCCAGCCTTCTCTCGTTTATCCGCCGTCGATTTATAGTCTGACGATGAAAGTGCTTCTTCTGCACTTAGGATTCTCGCCCAGGACGGAACACTGCTGACTTTTAAAGTCTCCAGATGCATCCTTTTTCTGGGGGGTCGGGGGTGGGGCTGCGTTTTGTGCACCGTAAGAAGAGCGGCTGGTGGAGAGCAGAGGGCGCCTCCCTGGCTCTCGGGCTCCTCCCGGGACGCCCCACATCTCAGCTTTGAGGTTTCCCTGGCCGCGGCGTGGAGCGCTCTGAGGCCCCTGTTCAAAGCAGCCTGGGGACGCGCTCACTGCTCACGCCTGTGCTGCCTTCTCCCAGCTGGAACGTGGTGACTGCGTGGTGCTGCGCACTGAGGGTGCCCTTCCCCCATCCTGGCGTTGGCTCCCAGGCCCACCGAGCACATCGTCGGCTGTCGGAGAAGCGGGAGACGCATCGGTGTCTGCCCATCGCCGGGCACTATCTGTTCCTGCGGGTGTGACGGGTCCACCTGCCAGCTCAGGAAATGCTAAGTTAAATCCCCTGTGCCTGTGCCGGGAACCCGGCAGGAAGCCCCCCCTCCTCCTCTCGTGCTTTGGCAGCTGGTTTCCACTGGACCAAACACAGCGAGGACAGGGATGGGTGGGGGGGTCTCTCAGGAAGTGCAGGTCCTCCCTTAGCCACGGAGCCGCCTCCTCTGAGCTCTCTCCATCCTGCCGCGTGGGTGCTGCTGGGCGCTCCACCCTGGGAAAGGAGGGGACAGCGTCCAGCAGAGGGCAGCGAGTGGCCAGGGCCAGGGGAGGAGCGGACGCAGCAGGCGCTGGGCTGCAGGCCTCCTGTGGCTCTGACCGCATTTCCAAGGGCGCCGGGCCGGTGGTTCCCAGGAGGGGTTCCCGTTCCCACTGAGCCGCCCCGTGGCTCCAGTGGTTCCTGCTCCCCTCAGACACTGGTGCTCAGAGCCCAGCTGTGCCTCAGACCCTAAACATGGCCTGCACCAGCCCTGCTGCCACCTCGGCTTCGTTCGCTCCACAGTGCAGGACACAGGGCCCCGTACGCAGCACCAGCGAGCAGCCAGGCTCCCACCTGAAGTTGAGGGAGGGCGCAGAAGAGGAGGAGCCTGTGTAAGTGTGTTCTGGTAGCATGGAGGAAGCCCTCGTGATCATGCCAGAGGTCATCAGAGGTCATGCCAGGGGCTGTGCTAAGTCATGCTGGGTCATGTGAGGTCACACCAGGGGTCATGTGAGGTCACACCAGGGGTCATGCGAGGTCATGCTGGGACCATATGAGGTTACACTAGGGCCCATGTGAGGTCACGCCAGGGGCCCTGCTAGGGTTGCTAGGTCTCGCTGTTAGCCTAGAACTTGCCTCGCTGAAGTGTCTTCTGTGGCTGGAGAAGGTGCAGTGTGCAGTGCTCACTGGAGGAGCTGCTGTAGGGATGCATGAGCGACGAGCCCGAAGCCCCTGCTCCTGTCTGGGGACAGCGGCACCACGCTCCCTGCCCTGTGCCCTGCTGGAGCTCAGCCTCTGTGCCTGGCCGGGATCCTGCACATGTGGGCGTGTGCTCGGGCCACGGCCACTGTTCCCACCTGCCCTGCCTCACTGACACCCACAGCTGTGGCCTGTTTCTGTGAAGCCACACAGCACAGCCCACAGAGAGGCTGCCAGCTCTCTCTTGATGGGCGTTTGGTTGCTTCCAAGTTTCTGCTCTAAACATCATCTTCCTTGGAGAAGAACAATGCTCTCCAAAGTGCTTCATTGATTTGTTTTAGAGCATTTTCAAGAAACACTGCAGGGAGGTTTCAAATGTAACCCTCCCCCGCTGTCAGGTGCAGGGGCTGGTCATGTGACACAAAGTCACAGCTCAGGCATCACTTGAAATCAGCTTGGTGACATTGCTCAATGTCATCACCTTTATAAACCACAAAAGACATTTTAGTAAAGCTCCTTCCAGGCTCCCTGCATGACCTGGCGTGACCTGGCATGACCCAGCATGACCTGACATGACCTCATATGATCCTAGCATGATCCACTATGGCCCCTAGCATGATCTAGCATGACTCTGCATGACCCAGCATGACCTCTAGCATGATCTAGCATGATCCCTGGCATGACCTGGCATGATGTACCGTGAACAAGGCCAAGCCATTAGTCAGGACTCTGGTTTTGAGCATGATGTAGACGTGGAAAGGGCGAGTCTCCATCGCCATTCCTGTCGTCCAGAAATGATCTGCAGACCTTAGAGAGCAGTAATTGGCGCCCATCGGCACCTGGGATGCTCCTGCAGGAAACACCCCCACTGCTTTGAAACGCATCGGCAGCCACGCGTTTAGTGATGCGCCACGGAGTGCGCGGGACCGACATGGGAGGGGTCGGGGATTCCCCGGCGATGCACCGCGTGCGGAGGCGTCAGGTGCCGCTGCCATCGAGTGTGAGGTTCCAGCAGCCGGAGACATGCAGCCCAGGGACCGTCACCCCATTGAGAAGCGAGGAAACTCGTGGTCATGCTTTACCAAAGCTGGGGCTTCCCTAACCCAGGATGCAGCCACGTGCAGCAGGAACTGTGTGCTCTGTGTGTCTCTGTCCCCTCCCAAGGCGTGGAAGGTCAGCGGCACCTTGAAAACCAGAGAGGCCATTTGACGGCTGTCTCCCTGCTTCTCTGGTGGGAGCCGGGCAAGGGAAAAGCTCCGTTTTCCACCCACACACGGTGCAAGTCTGCGCAGACAACACAGGAAATACCTCAGAGCACTGAAGGTTACCTCTGGGTAACCACAATGCACACGTTTTCAGCTGCCATTAAAGCCCCATGCATTTTTATATTTTGTTCCATTTCCTTCAGAGATTTAAGCAACTGTGCAGAATTTCCATAGCAATGCTTTTCCGTGCCTGTCTTCATCCAGTGCCAGGGGTCTGTTGGGTTTGTTGCTGGGTGGTGCCATGGGATGAGGACTTTTATGGTAATGGACTCAGTTGGTGTTCACTGAGGTCCTACTGGGTGGCGAACCCCGGGTTAAACGCTTCAGGTAAATTTTAAAAATTTTCCTGCGGGCCCATATAGGGAGATTTTTATCATTTTTAAAAGAGATTTATTTACTTACTGAAAGGCAGAGTAACACACACACACACACAGAGAGCGCACTTCTGTCCACTGGCTCACCCCCCAAATGACTGCAAAGCCAGGGCTGGGCGGGGCTGAACCAGGGTCTCCCACGTGGGCTTGAGCAGTCTCTCCCTGCCTCTCAGGCCCGTTATCAGGAAGCCGGGTTGGAAGCAGAGTGACTGGGACTTGAACCAGAGCTCAGATTTGGAATGTGGCTTCCCATGGTGGCTTAACCCACTGTGCTACAACACCCACTCTCCTGTGGGGACGAGGTTCCAACAAGTGTGGGATCTGATGTCTCTTTTGGGCTCTAAATATTTTTATTGATTTATTTGAGAGTCAGTGTTACAGACAGAGAGACAGCAAGAGATCTTTCATCTGCTCGTTTGCTCCCCAGATGGCTGAAGCCAGGAGCCAGGAACTTCATCCTGCTCTCCCATGTGGGTGGCAGGGGCCCCAACATGGGAGCCACACTCTGATGCTTTTTCCAGGACATTAGCAGGGAGCTGGATGGGAAGTGGAGCAGCCACAAGCCAGAGCCCATGACGGACGCCGGCATCGCAGGTGCCACGATGCCTCCCCAGGTTCTGGGTCCATTGCTGTCCCACGGGTAGTCAGACAGTCAGACACCCATGAAGCAAAGCATCCGCCTACCAGCACCACATCGTTTCCTCATGGTGTGACGGGTGTTACTGTGGGTGGGAAGCCGTGTGCCGCGGGTGGGAAGCCATTTCTGTGGGTGGGAAGCTGTGTGCCGCGGGTGGGAAGCCACTTCTGCGGGTGGGAAGCGTGTGCCGCGGGGTGCTCAGACTTTGCTCCACGTGTCGTCCTGTTTGCTGTGCATGCGGCATCAGGGGTGCGTGCGGAGCGTTGCTAGGACGGGGGTGTGTGAATCAGATTTGCTTCCCCAGCACCAAGAACACAGACCTGGGGTGGGGCTGGCGGGGAGGAGCTCCGTCCAGAGGCGCCAGTCTTGCAGCAACTGAACGCGACAGATTGGCGGTGACCCTAATAAGTTAGAACTTGGCAGTTGACGCTGGCAGCTGTCTAAACATACCAGGTTGCTATATAGGCTATTTTGTCACTCGACGTGTCCGTCTTTAAACATAACTTGAAAAATGAATCGTACTAGGGAAATCGGGGCTCAGTGGGGATGCATGCACAGAAGGGGCTCCCTAGTTCACTGAGGGGTAGGGCGTGATGTGGGGGAGACGCTGCCTGGGACCCTGCGCCTGCTGTGCCTGGGGTGGTCCTGGCTCCATTGCTGATTCCCACTTCCCGCTTCTGTGCACCCTGGGCGGCAGCGTGGGGGCTCACGTCGTGGAGTCTATGCCCCGACATGGGAGACCTGCACTGGGTTCCAGGCTCCTGGGCGTTTGAGGAGTGGACCAGTGGACCGGGGCTGGGAGCTCCCTCCCTCTGCCTGTCCAGAAAGGGAACAGAGTTCACACAGTTACAATCATTATCACTGTCAGCAGCCTGATGGACAGTCAACAGAACGCATTGTCCCCAAGGGCATTTCAGGGTTTATTCATTTTGAGTAATCAGGGGTCAGACCTGAGAAGCCGAGTAATAAATTTAATTAGAAGCAGTTGCCATAGAGAGGTTGTTATTTGCCTACTTATAATCAAACCAATTTTTTACTTTGTAGCTTACATAGAAAAATAACAATAAAGCAAGCTTCCCATACCGAAAATTAATCTTTAAGACCTCATAAGCAACAAAAATAAAATGAATTAAAGACCAACCAGAAAAAAAATTTCTATTTTTGTAACATTTTGGATTCCTCCCAATTAGGCCAAAGTCCTCATTGCTTACTGTAGACAGGGAAGCCCTTCAACCTGTGCAATGCAGGTGCCACATAAAACACTGACTTCCTTCAGCTTCCGCAGCCTTAGAGGAAGCAACCTGCATTGGTTGTCTCAGCATCCCCAGAGGTAGGTGGAGAATTTGGAAGTTGAAGCAGGTGCCTAATTTCCTGGCCCTGGGTTCCACTTTCCCATTTTGCTTGTGGCTAAAGCAAGGGGGCAGATTTGCATCCAAGACCTGGGATCTTGCAGTGCTGAACTATCAGAGACGGCAGCCCAGCGAATCCAGGAGGCGCCGGCAGCCGGCCACCGTGGGGAAAACAGCCCAGCTCGGGGCTCCTGTGCCCAGTTTGTAACTTGGAGCAAGGACAGGGAGGACCCAGAGGAGCACAGCACTGTGGTTCAGTCACAGTGGTGCCACAGGCCTGGCACTCCCACGAGTGCTGTGGGGAGAGGGGGCGCGGTGGGGAAACGCTTAAGGCAGAGGTCCTTGGGCTAGCCTGGCCTCCGATGCGGTTTGGTGTCAGGCAGCCTTTGGTTCACCTGGATTTCAGGACGGGAGACCTGCGGGGCGTCCGGGATATGAAGCCCACTGCATCCTGTCCTTTGCACTCTGAGCGGGCTGTCGGAGGTTGCAGGTGCCTCTTTGTACCAAGATGTTTTACAATGAAACAAGCCGCACACTCACAGATGAGGAGGGGCGGGTGGGCGGAGCTCAGGGGCAGCCAGTCTGAGCCCTGGGCACTGCGTTTTCTCTTGGTGCTTGCTCTGCTTATGTATCAGAGTGCTTGGCAGCAGGAGTCAGCAACCTGGCTAGAGCTTGGCTTCTCCCAGGTTGCTTGTGGGGCAAGCGGCAGGTTAACCCCTGACCCGTTCTGCATCATCGTTTGCTCGAGAGAATAATAAGCCTGCCGCGTGTGCAGCAGGGGTGAACAGAGCTGAGTGCCGTCAGCAATCCATAGACCCCACTGACCACTGATGCTGTCGCCGCACTCAGTGTCCAGGGAGCGGCACACGAGAAAGCCAGGGGTGGAGAGCACCACGCTTGCGCACCGCGTGTCAGGGAGGGCGGGGCTCCTCGCTGCCTCAGCCACTCTGTTGCCTGGTGATGTGCAGCAGTGCACAAAAATACTCTGTCGGAGCTGATTTTGCCAGTCTTGGAATGAACCTTTTTGCCACCCACAAGGAGGTAAGTTTAATACGCCGTCACTCCAAGCAGCTGTTGAACAGTGTGCTCCCTGGGCCAACAGTCACCTGCTTCCAGGGTGCCGTGGACAGGGAGCAGCGCGGTCCCTTCCCCCGGGACCTCAGATGTGTGCAAGCGAGAGAGGTTTGTCCCTCTTGTTTCTTGCGTGAACCCTGCACAGTGCCCTGCCTCCAACTCCCCCGTCCTTCCTGGCAGCCAGGTCCCTCCGAGGACAGCACACCCACCCTCTCTCAGTAACTGACTGCATTGCCGCCCTTCCCCGCTGTCTTAGTGTGGAGCTCAGAGGCAACAGCTCAGTGTTAAATTCGGACTGAAGGTGCGAGTCGGTAGGAGGAGAGGGTTGCTTCCTGCGTTCAGCCTTGCAGGGCACTCGGAGAATAGGATTCAGCTGTCTGAGAGCCCAGCTGAGGGAGACCCTTGGACGACTGGGAAAACTCGATCTCGTGGCTTTGTAGGTGCTCTCCAGGGCACTCTGGTTGTGTTGATTCCCTGTCTGGGTTGACTATTTAAAAGCATATTACAGGTGGCGTAGTGAGTAAAGCTGCCGCCTGTAGTGCTGGCATCCCTTAGGGGTGCTGGTTCAAGTCCCGGCCACTCTACTTCTGATCCGGCTCTCTGCTATGGCCTAGGAAAGCAGGAGAAGATGGCCCGAGTCTTTCAGCCTCTACACCCACTTGGGAGACCCAGAGAACGCTCCTGACTTCGGACCAGTGCAGCTTCAGCCTTGTGGCCACCTGGGGAGTGAACCAGCAGATGGAAGACCCCTCTCTCTGTGTCTATTTCTGTCTATAACTCTGCCTCTCAAATAAATAAATCGTAAAATATACAGCATGTTAATCTGGAAGGCAGAGAGAGACAGACAAAGAGTCCGACCTGGTACTACCTGCTGGGTCACTCCCCAGATGCCTGCAGCCGAGTGTCCCGTGTGGGTAGCGGTCACCATGGCTGCTTCCCAGGGCGCACGTTCGCAGGAGGCTGGGTGGGAAGCAGAGGCGCACTCTCACAGGGGCTGCGCTGTCCCGAGTGCTGGCTCAGCCACTGCGCCGACGCCCGCTGCCTGGGTTGGACGTTTGTCTCCCCAGCAGCTCCCGCTCCGCTGGAGCAGCTCTGCTCTTGACCTCACTGCAAACTCAGAGTGCCGAAGGGCAGCACCCCGATGGCTGTTCACCGGCTGTGTGGCCACCGGGGACTTGTCGTTATGGCTGCCGCGCCTAGCTTCTGTAAGCATTTGCATTGCGGAATGATTAGGGTGACCACCGACTCAGACGATGATCTATAGTAATGATGTATGCTTTTTTTTTCCCTCTGGGTGCCTTCGCAGCTTTTGGCCAGGAGAGCCACAAGAAGGGGGAGAATCCGTGGGCGGGAGCCCGTGCCAGGGAGAGGCGGGGGCTGTCTCCAACCCCGGCTCGTAGAGAGCCATTTCCACTAAGCGTTTCCACCTGAGTGGCTGAAGGGCTCTTAGGGCTGGAAAGCCTTCCAGCAGCCATGAATTCTTCATGATAAAACTCGACTTTGAGTCCGAGGCACTGTGTTTGCGCTGGGCAGTGGCCCCGGGCGGGGTGGGCCTGGGGAGGACACGTGGTCTCTGTGGGCTGGGACTCCCCTTCTGCCCCCCCCCACGTCATTCCACACAGCTGCTGGGTTGCAGAAGGGGGTGGGGAGATGGACTCGCTGGGGGAGGGGCTGCAGAGGGGGGTGGGGAGATGGACTCGCTGGGGGAGGGGCTGCAGAGGGGGTGGGGAGATGGACTCGCTGGGGGAGGGGCTGCAGAGGGGGGTGGGGAGATGGACTCGCTGGGGGAGGGGCTGCAGAGGGGGGTGGGGAGATGGACACGCTGGGGGAGGGGCTGCAGAGGGGGGTGGGGAGATGGACACGCTGGGGGAGGGGCTGCAGAGGGGGGTGGGGAGATGGACTCGCTGGGGGAGGGGCTGCAGAGGGGGGTGGGGAGATAGACTCACTGGGGGAGGGGCTGTAGAGGGGGTGGGGAGATGGACTCGCTGGGGGAGGGTCTTCAGGGGGGCTGGGGAGATGGACTCGCTGGGGGAGGGGCTGCAGAGGGGGGTGGGGAGATGGACTCACAAGGCCAGTTTATTTTACTGCAGACAGTTTGCAGACATCACGTGTGGGTTTGTGCACTGTGCGTTTCCCATGGGCTGTGTGTATTACCCTCAGCACAGGCCTGGTTCGCTGGTGATGGTCAGCACATCAGGGTGAGAGGAGGCGCTCCCCAGGCCCCAGCTCCTGACCTGTGCCGCAGTGCTGCCCGGTAGGAGTGTCCCACACCAGCGAGCTCACAACATGGAGCAAGGTCTACCAGTTATGTCAGCTGTGTGGTGGGATGCGGGGAAGGCAGAATCAAGCCGAATTCGTGCTTAAAACTCTTTTTCCATGCTCATTTTATTAAGATTTATTTATTTTTTGAAAGGCAGAGTTACGGAGAGAGAACTTGCTGGTTCACTCCCCAGGTGGCCGCAATAGCCGGGGCTGGACCAGGCTGAAGCCAGGAGCCAGGTGTGCGTGGAGCGGAATTTCTGTTCAAGAATCGCTGGCTTTTATCTGATAGTTTATGCAGGCAAAATGGATTAAAATCTAATTGAAGAAGCATGAACAACCCCTGGCAATAGAAGACGGGAATCTACGCAGCCCACAAAGCCTGTCAGAGTCTCCCAGGCAGACCTGGGTGGAAGCAAGTATGAGAGGAAACCGGTCAGCACCCAGTGGGTAACAGTCCATGTGGTGTCTGGGTTTGAACTCCTTGCCGTTTTAAAAGCGCGTTGCACAGGAGATCAGCAGCAGACATGGGAGGCGGTGGAGAGTTTGGAGAGCGGGCTGTCACCCACCTGCCGAGTGACGCCCAGGCGCTCCAGCAGGGACACAGGCATGGGCCTCCCCCAAACGCAGGCAGGCCTGACCTGGTCAAAGAGCAGGCGTGAGACGCTGCCGCCCGTAACCACGCCCCTGCCACGGCCTGCGAGGCCCAGACGGTAGCCAAGCCTGCGCCCAGCCCTGGTCAGGCCCCAAGATGGGAAATGGCACCTTTTAAATGATGGTTTTGTCAATTCCTTGTAAAAATAAAAGAAGTGGGGCTGATGCTGTGACGCAATGGGCAGAGCCACTGCCTGCAGTGCCAGCATCCCACGTGCGTGCCGGCTCAAGTCTGGGCTGCTCCACTTCCCATCCAGCCCCCTGCTGAGGCTTGGGAAGGCAGCAGGGGAGGATGGCTCAAGGACTTGGGCCCCTGCACCCACGTGGGAGACCTGGAGGAAGCTCCTGCCTCCTGGCTTCAGCCTGGCCCAGCCCTGGCCGTTGTGACCATCTGGGGAGTGAACCGGCGGATGGAAGACTGTTCTCTGTATCTCCTCCTCTCCGTAACTCTGCCTTTGAAATAAATAAAATGAATCTTAGGAAAAATGAGTAGGGAATGCTGATGATCTGAGAAGGACAGGAGGGGGTGGAGAACTGAGTGCCTGAGGCCCGGATGCTGAGAGTCTGCTGCGGACCAGGGAACAAGGCCTGATGGGGCAGGAGAGCCGCCCGGGCCCCGCAGCTGGGCCCCATCTCGGCACAGGCAGCCTGGAGGGCAGGGAACTTGCTGCAGCTGCAAACAGGAGCGTGGAGGTGAGGGCGAGGCGAGCATCATGGTGTGAGAGGGCCTGGCGGCGGCTGCTGACATGCATGACGCGGAAGCATGGGGGACTCCAAGAGCCGAGCGTGACCCCGCCACGATGAGCAAGACAGCATGGTGCTCGTGAGCAGCCACAGGCGCCGACTTCTGCTCCCAGCCTCAGGGAGCCGGAGGCTGATCCCTGCTGGCCAGCCAGGCTGGGAGGCCTTGATTAGGCCCTGGAAACTGGTGGCAGGAGCCCAGCCTGCCGGGACCCCCACCGGGACCTCCGTCGGGCGGCACTGCCAACAGGAGCTGTGCAGGTCTCTCCTGGCCGTAGGCCCTGGGGGTGCTGCAATGGCACAGCTAGGCTTGCCGGGGACAGCCTGGGGGACAGGCCACCGAGACTCTGGACCTGGGCATAGAGCAGCTCAACCTGCCAGCTCGGACGCCTCTTGCTCGGCCACCTTCCTCGGAGATGGCGCGCGGTCGCGGCAGCCCAGGCCGGCCATGGCGAGGCCTCCAGGGGTCTCCCCTGTCGGTGCCTCCCCTTGTCCCGGCAGCAGGCACTGGGAAGGAACAGCTCCCACCCCGAGGAGGCCTGCAGGTGGAGAGAGTGCATGAAAGAAGTGGTCCGCGAGGAGCACGCCCGGGCAGGCCTGGGACTCTGCATTGCCAGCGAGCTCCCGGCGACTGGGGCCCTGCAGGCCATGGAGCTCACTTGGAGCAGCTGCTGGATTGTGGGAACAGCAGCAGGGGGAAGGCAGCCACGCTCCGCCAGGCTCTGCTGGGGGCCTCTGCAGGCAGTGCCCACGCCCAGGGAGTGGGGTGGCCTCTCCGTGCCCAGGCACCCGAGCCGGTGTCTTGAAAGAGGACTTCTCGGAGTGGCAGTGGCTTCCCGGGGCTGCACTTCTCAGAGCAGGCTGGGCGGGAGCGACCCCCAAGGCCCTCTCTGCACTGCGCGGACACAGGTAGGACGGGCGCTTGCGCACGCGGGAGGCTCTTGGCGGGAGCCATCACATCAGCACTGTGCTGCCCTGCCCATGACCTCAGCTCGTTCTTGCCAGGTTCCCGCGGCGCATGGCGCAGCACTGGGCGCTGCCGTGCGAAATGAAATACGCCTGAGGTCTTGCAAGACCTGAACTGGGTGGGGGGGTAGGGGGGTGTCTCTGCTGCGCCCCCTTGTCTCCTGTTCTTTACCTGGAAGTGTTGTGCTGGGAGCAGCCTGGGAGGGCGCCCTTTGTGGAGAAAGTGAGGCGGCTCTCACTTGGGGCTCTGTTCTTGGAACCTCTGGGTTCTCGGAGCACCCGGGCGTGTAACACGGCAGGTGCAGGCTCTGTCTGCCCCAGAGGAGGGCACCTGACCTGCAGGAAAGGTGTCACCCGTGGGAGGGGAGGAGAGCAGGCACCTGCAGGTGACTGGGGGGCGTCCGTCTGTGTTTTTATAACTTGGGAAAACTGAACGAGGGGCAGAAGGGAGCGGCTTGCTGCTGGAGGTCGCTGGCTCACACTACCTGTGATACCACATCCACTGGACAGAACTGGGAGAGGGAGGGCCACTCCTTGCGTGGCAGCGTGGGGTTTTCTGGTTGCACCTGCCGCACAGGTGCACCTGGTGCCCCAGAGGGGCCTTCCTGTCTACTCAGCTTCTTAACAGAAATCATGGCGCTCCGGTCTCTGTGATTTCTGATCATTTCACCATATTCCATATTATGATTATGGGAACACTTCTTTTGCTGTATCCTTGAGTTGCTGCTTGTTTTGACTACAAAATACCTCACAGTCAATGTCGGTCTGGATCATGGCTTTCTTTGTCATTACTCCCTTCAGATAAATGCCCCAGAGTTGAATTTCTGGGTCCAAAGGGTGATATTCTTAAGGCCATAACATCACATTTCCAAAGGACTGGTGTAAAAAAATACTGCTAGCACACTTGTGTCCAGTTTCACCAATTTGTTCAAATCTGAGCTTTAGGATCCAGTCGGCTTGCTTGCTGTTGCTTTGCCCGATGTACTACTGGCTGTGCAGGTCATCCCGTCAGCCTCCAGTGTGCACGTGTTCTCTCACACAGTGTCTGCCCAGAGCCTCTTGGGATTTATCTGCTGGAGTAGTGTGTGTTCTTCAGCTGTGTGTTTTCACGTGGTGCGAGTCTGGTGCCGGCCATGTCAGGGATGGATGGTGGTAGCTACTCGAGGCACCACGGGGCCAGGAGAGCCTCGTCTTCGTCCTCAGCCTCCCTGTCTTCCTACTGTCATCCATCCTTCAGTTTATTTAGCAGCCTTGCTTGTTAGGGCTTGTGTCCATTTCCTGGGTGAATCTTAGAAACATCCTAGTAAGCTCTGTTTTAGCAGACTTTCTACACGGTACACACACACACACACATGCACACCCATGCACACATGCACGCACACACATGGTACACATGCATACAAGCACACACACACAAGCACACCAGCAAACATGCATGCACAGGTGCGCACGTGCCCACCCTTCCAAGGGACGTCAGAGTCCCCCAGAGAATGGATGCTGAGCCCCACGTGACACAGCTGTGCGACTGCAGTTGTCTGAGGGTTCTTTTCTGTCTCCCAGTGAACTTGGCCCTGGTGGTTTTAGCTCTGAATTCTGTAAGGCCCTTAACACTTGATTTTGTTTTGACTGAGAGTGGAACCAGTGCCAGTGTTGGGAGCCACACCAAGTCTCACTCGTTTTGCCGTCCTCTGAAACGCTGCTGTTTTTTTAAACATGTAAGGCATGTGAGTGCCAGACCTGTCCATGGTCGAGATGTGCACCCAGTGACCAGACGCTGTGATCACAGCCATCAGGTTAATCAGCCACCACCATCGATGCTGCTAGCCTGTGGGGGTGGCAAGGCCTCTCGAAGGCTGCTCTCAGCAAATGTCAAGCAAGTGGTCAGTGTTAGCCACCATGGTCAGTGTCACCCACCGTGGTCACATACCATGGTCAGTGTCACACGCTGTGGTCGGTGTCACCCACCCTGGTCAGTGTCACCCACCCTGGTCATTGTCTCCCACCATGGTCTGTGTTACCCACCCTGGTCAGAGTCACTTGCCGTGGTCGGTGTCACCCACTATGGTCACTCACCGTGGTCAGTGTCACCTGCTCTCGTCATAGTCACCAGGTCAGTGTCACCTGCCATGTCAGTGTCACCTGCCCTGGTCAGTGTCATTTGCTGTGGTTGGTATCACCTGCCATGGTCATAGTCACCCACCATGGTCCGTGTCAGCTGCTATAGTGGTCTGCTGGATGTTGGGTCCCCAGAGCCGGTCCACAGGTAACTGAGTGTACACTATGGCTGGCATCTCCCTGCTACCCTTGTCCACCGCCAGTCCACTACCTGCCTTGACGCAGCTGTTAGGTTGCGTGGTGCCGGTCCTCCTGTGCCCGGCTTGTCTCGCTGAGCGTAATGGGTTCTTCTCTCGCAGGGCTGCTCAGTGCCCCGTGGTTCTCTCTCTGTCCATCGCCAGGGCCTTAGCTTGTTGCTGCACTTGGCTATTTGTGGGGAATAAGGCTGCAGAGAACGTGGGTGTGCAGTGGTGCTGGGTGTGGCTCTCACCGGGACGCATCCCGGGCATGGGATTCTAGGAGGGCACTGTGGTTCTGCTTGTAACCTTGGAGGAGCACTGTTTCCTGTGACGACTGTACCGAGTCTGTCCCCAGCTGCAGTCAGGGGTCACTGCTGATCGTTTGCAAGAACGCTGACCTGCTCAAGGAGCCAGATGTTTTCACTGTGATGTTTCCCTTTATTCACTTTCTTCCTTTTTCCGCGTCTCATTATTTTAGTTAGAACTTGGGAAATGACATAGATGGCTCATGTTTGTGTGCTCCTACTTGTAAAGGAGATAACTTCCTTTTCTCCAGACGGTTCTTGGTGTGAAATATTCTAACGTGTGCATTCTGATTTCCACGTTGCAGTATTTTGTTAAGAATGCCTGTGAGTTATCGTAAATCCTTCAGTACCTTTTAAAGTACTCAAGGCTTTTCAAGCATAGAGATGAATTACGCTGTAGGAATAGATTTTCCTGTGTAGATTTGTGTGCGTGTCATACGCTGTTACAGAGTGAAACTTTGGGGAGTGCTAAATTCTGTTTGTCAGCTTTTCCCCCGCGATTTGCAGATACGAGTCTGTAAGGTAGAACCCTGTGGCTTTGAGTCACCCGGCTTGGGGAACAATCTTAGAAAACCTGTGGCAACTTCGGACCCCCTCCGTGGTGTTTTTCTCAGTCCTGGAGCGGCAGGGGTGACTGGGGGCACACGACAGTGGCAAGACTTGGGCCAGCTCAGGGCAGTAAGGAGGGAAGAAAGCAGAAGAAAGCAGATCACGGGTTCCCTGGTGGAAACCCTTGTCTGTTTACAATCTGCTTCAGCTCTTTACAGCTGCGTGTGGTAGAGAAACCTGCCCCTCACGTCTCACGCAGGGCCTGCCACCCCATGGGTGAGTGGGGGACGGAGCAGGTGCATCTCTGGCCGCACTCATCCCCGCTCAGGAGCTGCGTGGAGAGGAGTCTGATGAGGAAAACACACCAAGGCTTCAGAAATGCCTGCACCAAAATCCCCGTAGCTCGTTGCTCATGGACTGGACGCCGCCCTGTGCTTGCCGACTCCATCGTGGTGCTGGCTTCACCGTGAGCCTTTATTTCAGTGTGTGGTTCAGGGTGCACCGGCTGTACCCTTCTGGTGCCCCCTCGTGCTCTGGGCGGAATCGCCATGTAACCATGTGGCCCTTCTGTGCGCGGTGTTCCCTCCGAGGTGGTAAGCCTGGTTCTGGTGTCTCGGGCTGTACACGACAGGTATTGAGGGCTGATGGGAACTGTGCTGGGGAAGCTATCTGCACGTTCCCGGAGCAGTGAGAGATGACAGCAGCGGCACACCCAGGCGAGTCCTGTGCTGGAGTGTTTACGTACTCATCACTGTAGATGCTTCTCTCACCGGCTGTAGGACCGACTCTCCCAGCTGCTGGCTGGAGTGTGACCCGGGCCTGAGGGACGTGGTGCACGAGGGATTTATTAAGTTACTTCTGTTAAGTGATTCAGTGACAAATGAATTGTTAAGGAAAAGATGGCAGGTCATAAATATGGGTGCTTCCCGCCTGCGCTGATGTACGACCCAGCGGCAGCTCCATCCACTCGGGAGGAAGCCGGGTCACCCCCTCCACGGCGGGGGCACGCCTGGGCCGGGCTCCATGCCGCCGGAAGTGCCTCGCGGAGGTGACCTTGTCGGCGGGGAAGGCTCTGGGGCGGGGGCTGGGTGTTCCGTGAAGCACAGACTCACAGATGCGCAGAAGGGTTAGACTGGGAGGAGCTCCCGGGTGAGCCGCGTCCTCATCCAAACAGAAGGAAGATGGAGGCTCGGGCTCGAGTCAGCGATGCTGCTGCTCATTGTGGGCTTGATGCATCCCTCTTCTGTGTGCCGGGTCATCGCTTTGGGCCCCATCCGTGTGCGGTTTTGGGCGACCCAGCTGCAGAAGTACAGTGCCTAAGGGAGGCCCTCTATCCTCCCGTCCTGGATGTTGGCAAAACGTACTCATGCTCCCAACAGGTGTCGCTGTGCACCGTGTGTCCCAGGCACCAAAGGAGTTGCTGTGGGTCTGGGTGGGGAGAGGCCTGAGGGGAGGCACAGAGGAGCCCCCCAGGGTCTCCTGCAGGGATGTCTTCCTTCCTCCAGCTAGTACAAAGCAAGAGCCAAGGACGGAGCAGCCAACCCAAGGCCAAGGCCACCTGGGATCCCAGGCAGCAGTTCCCCAGCACGTGGCACCCTGAGGCTGAATCTGCAGTCACCCCAGGGCTGGGGAAAGGACAGAGTCCACCCCACGGTGTGGAGGGTACCCGGAGGATTCTGGGAGCTGCAGGGGTGCTCAGAGCTAACAGGGGGAGAGCCCCAGGCAGCGCTCACACCCTGGCATCCGAGTCACCTGCAGGGCTGGACCTGCCCCTGGAATGCCTGCCCCGGCCCAGGGCAGCGGCTGTGGTCCCCGTGCCGTGTCCGGATGAGGATCCCTGACTGCCCTCTCCGGGTCGCCTTGGGGCTGGCAGGCGAGCTGTGTCAGAGCTGATCCTGACTATCGCTGCAGCCGGTTTGCTCCTGCCCCCGCACCCGTGGGTGGCAGAGTTGGAAATCTCAGCCTCTGTGTTCCTCACGGTCACTTTGCTTCCTGTTCTCCATCCTACGGGCCCCCTCCGCATAATGAGACTCTGGACCCACGTAATTTTATACGTGGCCCCTGCTGAGTGGGGCGAGGAGTTGTGGCATGGACTCTCCCATCTGCAGCCACTGGTGACAGCAAATCCAGCACCCCCAGCAGAGTGTAGGGTGCAGGGGTGTCCCCTGTATCTCGGCTCCCGGTCTCTGGGGAAGCCCGGGTTACAGAACCAGCGGGGTTCAGGTGAGAGTGGTGTTGATTGGCTTGTGAATTCCATCGCTGCCGGTGTCCATGTGTGCAGAACTCTGGGGACACGGCAGCGGTGTATAAGGGATGGAAATTCACTTCTGGGAGCCTGAGTCAGGGCACCAGCACCTGCAGGCTCCTTCCGCCCTGTGTGCGGGGTCTGCGTGCTAGGGTGGTGGGAGGGAGGGGCAGAGGCAGGGCTGCCTCCCCTGTGAGGGAGGGGCCCTCCTGCCCTGACCCTGCACCTGCACTTTGGGGGGACACGCCCACACAGCGCTGGTCACAGGTGGGCAGGTGCATCATCTCCAGCCTCCAGGGGCCCTGCTCCATGCATTTGTAAGAGGTGCTTGCCATCAGGAGATGATGGGGTCTCCATGCTGGCTACGTCCTGTCAGCCTCCGAGGCAAGTGCTCGTCACACGGCTGTCTGAGCAGCAGAGACGGTGAGAGGTGGAGGCCTTGTTGGAGCAGGAAGGCCTTTTGTAGGGAAGTCACGTGGAGGGCTCCAGCTGGGGGACCCCCGCCAGATGCACGGGAAGCATCTCGCTATCCCGGGGCCCTCCTGGTGGGGTACCCCGGGCTCATTCCATGGACATGCATTCTGCGTGCCCACACGAGGCCGGAGGGTCCTAGGTCCCCGGTCAGCTGCTGCAGGTGCATCGGTGCAGTCTTGGGCTTTCCCAGGCTCTTCCCCTCATCTGCGCATGCTCCAGGGAAGGCAGCCGTGGGCGTGCTAGGCAGACGTGTAGACGCTGTCTTCTGTCCCTGCTGGAGGGTTGCACTTGGCCCTGGAGGGCCACATGGCAGTGGTGGCTTTGAGTCCACGCCTTTGTGCGTGGGAAGTGACAGGCGGGCGTCTATGCCCTGATGCCCACTCCTTGAGTTCAGATTAGGTTCGGTTGTGCCCGGGGCTCCTTAGGTTCAGTCATGCCCGAGGCTTCTTGTGCCACGGCACCGTGGAGCTCCCATGATCTCCTGCGGGGGTACCCCAGGGGGTCTCTGTCGTCATTGCCCCCCCATCTTCCTGTCCTCACAGCACCTCCGTCTTCCCCCAGGCCCTCAGCTCCTTCCTGGCCACCTCTGCTGCCCACAGGTCCCCGAGCGGTGGCGGTCTTGGGGCCCACAGGCTCCCTAGTGAGGTGCCAGGGCAGGGGGAGGGGGCAGATGAGCAGAAGGCCCCGAGAAGCACACGGAAGCCTGTCGGAAGGCTGAGTTCTGCCCTGCTGCCCCTGCTCGGCCCCGGGGTCCTCTGGCTGAGCCAAGCCTCTGAGGAGCCGGTAATGATTCTTCTGGTTCTTGCTGGCTCACCGATTTGCATCAGAATTCTGTTTGAGGAACAGCTGATTCTGCTGTGTTTCTGAAGCTGCTCCTTTGTGTTCTGTGAACTTGGGGTAAAGGGTTTGTACGTCTCCTCCTGGGCGTGGTGTTGCCGGCAGCCACCTTGCCTCTGAGGAGCAGTTGTCCTGGCGTGGTGGCACCGTAGTCCGTGGTCCTCTCCTGAGGCTAGAAAGCGGCTGTGCCTCTGAGAGTCTCCCCCTGGGCTGCGTGTCCCCCAGAGGTCGCGTGGCTCCAAGACTGAGCACTCTCAAATCACTGATCCCTCAGTTAAACCCAGTGTCTGTCCTGGACACATCTGACGGTGTGTGCTCAGGTTCCGCTGCCTCTCCTTGGCCGTGCACGGGGAGCACAGTGTGTGCAGGGCTCTCTCTGAGTCTGTAAGACGGACAGCGACAGAGCTTGGGGGTGGCACATGCCCAGCCCCCTGTCCTTTCTCTTTCTCAGACTTTGGTGCTGAGAGTGAGCCTGGAGGGGCAGGAACGTTGGGGGCTTTCTTAGTTGCTTCTGGGGTTTCTGGAGTTACCAGAATGTTCCATCGATTAGGTTTAAAGATGTCACCGATGCCGTTTCTAGTAGTAATGAGAGCCCGGGTCATGGGGCCTGAACTGATTACAGCCACGTCCATTGGATGCTGCTCATCAACTCCATAGAAGAAGCTGGTAGGGGCCTGCACTGTGGCACAGTGGGGGAAGCTGCCAATCTGCGGTGCCAGTTTCCCACATGGGCTCCGGTTCAAGTCCCGGCTGCTCCACTTCCAATCCAGCTCCCTGCTAATGTGCTTGGGAAAGCAGTGGAAGATGGCCCACGTGCTTGGACCCCTGCACCCACGTGGGAAACCCAGGAGAAGCTCCTGTCTCTTTGGCCTGGCCCAGCTGCTGCTATTGTGAGCATTTGGGGAGTGAACCGCTAGATGAAGATTTCTCTGTCTCCCTTCTCTGTCTCTGTAACTCTGCCTTTCAGATCAATCCATAAAAATAATCAAGGAGCCAGGGACTTTGAGCAATACTTTAGAAGGTTTTTGGAAAATAAATGAATATAATGACCCTGGTTGGCTGCTGCCCACGTAACTGAACACAGTGGGTGAGCTCAAGGACTTCTGGTTCACACCGCGTGGATGACCGAGAGCTTGTGGGGTGTCCTGAGGTGCCCCTCCTCACCTGGAGCTCTGGGTCTGAGCCTGAGGTCCCTGAGGACACAGGTGAGCTCCCTGCCCGCCAGGGTGACAGTGAGGGCCCGGACAGGGAAAGAGCTGATCAGGAAGCTGAGATGGTGGT
Organism: Oryctolagus cuniculus; assembly: GCF_964237555.1. Lineage (NCBI taxonomy): Eukaryota > Metazoa > Chordata > Mammalia > Lagomorpha > Leporidae > Oryctolagus > Oryctolagus cuniculus. The sequence goes on from NC_091441.1 coordinate 121,954,914, forward strand.
GTGGGGGAGACCGTGCTGAAGCTGGGGGCCTTCAGCCCCTGAATCCCATGGCTCATCTCTGCTGCAGGATGCTTTTGCAGCCCCTGCAGGACTGACGGCCATGGCCAGCAGAAGTGACCGACTTCCAGTGACATCAGCCTTCCCACTCTGCCCAAGGAGATGAACCCTGGATAGCCTGGGAAAGCAAGTGGTCTCCCCGGGGCACCTGCTGTGGGAGCCTCTGCAGGCTCTGTGCAGCACACGCCCCTCCAGCCCTCTTGGCTCCTGGATCTGAAGCTAGACGCCAGACCCCGGGGTCCCCACGGGGGAGGTGCAGTGTGTGACCCATTAGCAGGTGCGTAGCTCTGGTCCTCCCATGGGAGGGAAGGTCACGTAAGGCTGCGTCTCACCGTGTGTCCTGAGAAGAGTATGCTTACCTGTGACCCAGGGCAAGGAAAACATTGCCCAGTGACCAGAATCTGCCAGCCCCTGTGCCCTCTGCATCCAAACAGCTCCGAGGCAGGAACAAGGCTCCCATCCTGCCCCAGGAGAGCAAGACAGCTGGACACGATCAGCTGATTGGTCACTGCAGCCTCGCGACAGGGAGAAGATGCCCAAAGGACTTTCCCAGGCAGACGCCGTCTCTGCCGAAGCTCTGTGCCCGGGAAGACACAGGCTGGCGAATGTTGGTGGTGCCTGGCGACCCCTGTGCCCCTGGGGCGGAACTCGAGACTGAGGGGCGAGCTGTGATTTCTGGGGCTCTTCCAGTTGATGACCTCGAGCCCTGCCTGGGAGTCTGGGGGTGGGCTCTGTCCTGGGTCCTGACTGCTGCCCCACAGGTCAGGCGCCCTTGTTGCTCTTGGCTTCAAGGAAGAGTTGACTTTCATTGAAAGTGGCTGGGGCAAATTGAGAGAGTGGTTGGCCGAGATCCCTAACAGCCTAATCTTTTATGCAGGGTGAATCAGCAGGAAGGTTAGCGCTAGTCTTCATCTAGAACTTGTACATGTTTGTGGTTTGTTATGTGTGTATTTTACATACTTTACAGGCGTGTATATCCTACGTATTTGGGAACCGTATAGCATGTCTACGTACGTGCACATGTGCACACATTACTCTTCTGGAATAAGAGTGTTTAAAGTCTGATTCCTGCTTCACAATCAGGATTCAGTGAGGCTCCTGCTGAAGATTCTAGAGCATTTTGTTGATCAAAATAATAAAATGGAATTGCAAATAATGTTAATTCCAGGCTCAAATGCACTTTAAACGTATTTATCCCTGTGAACCGATCTCCACAGTGGTTGAAGCTGTTTTGACGAGAGCTTTCACTGTTCACAGATGTTTGCATCTGAGAGTGGATCTCTTCTGATGCTACCGCTACGAGACACAAAAAGATTGATTTGTAGGATCTAATGGGATGCAGCTTTTTAAAAATGTTTAAGGGATTATGTACATTTGAATGCCAGGGAAGGTGTAGAGAGATCTTCCATCTGCAGGTTCACTCCCTACATGGCCCCAGTGGCCAGCGTGGGCCAGGCCGATGCCAGGAGCTTAATTTGGGTCTCTCGTGTGGGTGCAGGGGGCCAACACTTGGGCCATCTTCTGCTGCTCTTCCCAGGGTGTTAGTAAGGAGCTGATTCATAACTGGTGAAGCCAGGACGCAGACTAGTACCTGTCACAGGCAGCGGCTTCACCTGCTTTGCCACAACACTGCCCCAGGGTGTGGCTTTCCATAAACTACAGTTTTTATTTTACTTCAGCCTGAGTCGCACCTGTGCCCCAAGAAACCTGGCTTCCCACAGGGCCTGTGGGACTTGCTCACTTAAGCCAAGGGCCTTTCACTGCCTCTGCTGGCTGGTGTGTGCCTTACAGAACTTCTCTTTCTCTCGAGGGCCCTTTGATGCATCCAGGTCCTTGCCCAAGGCGTGTCCCACCAGTGCTGACACTGCACGTGGGGGACAGGCCCAGCGCAGGCAGCCGTGGAACGGGCTGGGTCTACTCTGGGAGGCGCTGACACCTGTGTGCAGAACTGGGTGAGCAAGGACGCCTTCTCGCCTGGGGCCCCAGAACATCGCCCAGCCCTCCTGGTGCCGTGGCTTTAGCCTGGGGAGAGCCCCGCCCCCCGACTCCTGGCCTGCACCGTGGTGGTGTTAACAGTGTGCATAGCCTTGAACCACTGAGTCTGTGGCACTTGGCTCAGCAGAGAGGAAAAGTAGTCCATCCAAGAGGACGAAGTCACAATACCTCCTTCCTGCTAGCAACGTCCGTGCCCTACGGCAGCATCAGTGCACACGACGTCACATCCTCTGCCTGTTCGGCTAGGGCAAGAGTAGAGAAGACAGCAAGGAGCCGATGCCCGAGGGCTCACACATCGGCCCCGGCCTCTGTGCGGAATTCCACAGAGACCGCTCCCAGCTGAGCAGCACGTGCACTCCCTCTCTGTGTTCCCCCCTCTCTGTGTGGGTCAGCCCTGCTGAGCCAAGCCCAAGTGGCGTTTGTTCCACGGCATCAGGAGCAGTCTTGTCTTTGGAACTAATTCTTTGCAGGGAGAGTGTGCTTCTGAGAGCTCTTCTGGGGGACAGAAGGCCTCACCACACAAATTTCGCCACTTGGCTCGGACTCGAAGCAGGCACGAGTCCCAGTGCGGGAACAGCGGTTTGTGCGGGGTCACAGCGAGGCTGTGAGCTGGAAAGCAACGGAGGACCTGCGCGGTCACGCCGAGTCAGACTTCTGGGGTTTGCTTTAGACCAACAGAAAGGCCTCGTCTGCCACTCACAACGCAGGCTGCTAGCCGGGCGCTGGCGCCGTTGACATCACTTTGTAGGCATTTGGTATTTCTGGAAATAGAAGCAGCAGGAAAAAACACTTAATCCCCGACGAGAGCGAAGTCTTGAAAATTCAATTCCGTGCTCAGTGACAAGCTTCCCCTGAAATCTCTTTGAAGACGAGCGCTCACATAAACACACTCCCCGGGGCCTTCTCCAGCCTCTCATCCACTCCCCACGCGGGGCTTGGACGGCTCGCCCCTCTGCAGGTGGCCACGCTGAGTTGGCTGCGTGGTGGCTCCGCACCCAGGGGATGCACAGGACAGGAGGTGAAGGGACATGGCCTCGGCGAGGGCCCCTGTGGTGACCACACGTGGCAGAGCCGTGCCCAGGCTCCTCGCACCTGCGGAGGCCCTGGGACTCGCCCTCCAGGCCAGACGGAGAAGTCCGAGTCCCTGGGCTGTGGCAGGACAGCATGGGCAACAGTTAGTGAGTCGACAGATTGTTCGGTAACAGCCGGAAACCACGGAGTCTGCCCGGAGCCTGGAGCTTTCGGATCTTTGCCGCCGTCTCCAGCGGCCGCAGGACCTAGCCGTTGGCTTTCGCCCGTTCTGCCTCCTCCGTGCCGCCTTCCCTCCGCCGTGGAATCTTGCACCGGGGGTAGAGCGGATGATTGATGGCGCTCTGGCGGTGGGAGGGAGGGAGCAGATGGCCGGCACCATCAGTCCCAGGCCGCGCCGGGGCTCTGAGGGGTCGGCTGTTCTCCTCGGTGGGTGGCTCCTGCCTCTGAGCCTTGGGCGTCAGTGGCCCGGGCGTTTCGTGAGTCGTTCTGCAGCGTGCTGTGCACGACCCGCTGCTGCACCGACCCAGGGCTGGGTGACCTTGCAGGCTTGCTGGGCCTGCTGACAGCTCTGCAGCTGTGACATGAGCTGCACCACCAGCTGGGGTGTGCAGTCCGTCAGCCCCGGGTCCCCTTCTCTCCCCTGAGCCGAGGGGTCCCTGGCTACTTCATGGGGTGACTTGCTCCTGTCCTCTCAGTTCTGCTGATGGGGCCTGTGTGATGCTGCCCTCCCCTACTCAGCCAAGCCCAGGACTTCACGCAGAGGGCGAGTTTGTCTCTCTCGATTCTGACTTAACAGAAAGCAGAGAAAGGACACCCGCCCCTGAGCTGCTCCACCCAATGGGCTGACGGCTTCCGCAATCCCACCGGAGTGGCCAGCTCTCGTCTGCTTGCCGGGGTTCTGGTTTGCTTGGGGATTGGAGTCACAGTAACACATAGTGGGAGAGCAGGTTGTGGTGTGTGGGAGTCTGGCTGCTTCTCACCTGGTGCGCTCTCTGGCTTGCGTCCCGGGCGATCCGAGTAAACACGTCTCATAGAAAGTAAGTTTCAGGTTGCTTTGACTGAAGCTGACAATAAGACGTGTGCAAATACAGCTGAAATACATTAAGAAGCAATTATTATCTCTTAGCTGAAATACATTACAAAACAATCATCCCTTATAATGCATTCAAATCGTTTTTATTCTGCTTGATTACACACACACACACACACACACACACACGTCGCGACCTGCTAAGTGATCTCACAGCGCTCTAATGGGTCTGGACCTGCTGCTTTGGGAAGTAGTCGTGGCCAATCTAGCATTTATTCGGAGTGCCCTGGGGACCCAGACCATCCGCAGTGGGGTGACTGCTCAGTGGTGGAGGCCATGCTGCGCTGAGTGTGGTGCGGTGGGTCCTCAGACGCTGGGGCCATGGCCTCAGCCTCGGGCAGAGCCGTCCACCCACCGAGAGCCTCACTGGGGCTCTGGTTCTGTTACCGCAGATAAGCCTCCTGGTTTGCTGGCTAAGAGAGTCGCATAACACAGAGCAACAAGTAACTGCCTCCCGCGTGAGCTCTGTTGCCGGGGGGGGGGGGGGGGGCTCAGGGCACGTCCCCCAGCGAAGGCGTCTCTGGGCGGATCTGTGTGCCATCCTGCAGAGGTGTGTGTGTGGCTGTGAAGATGTATTTATTTATATGAAGGTCAGAGTTACACAGAGGAGGAGAGACAGAGAGAAAGGTCTTCCATCGCTCACTCATGCCCCAATTGCCCGCAATGGTTGGAGCTGTGCCAATCTGAAGCCAGGAGCCAGGAGTTTGTTCTGGGTCTCCCACATGGGTGCAGGGGCCCAAGGACTTGGGCCATCTTCCACTGCTTTCCTAGGCCATAGCAGAGAGCTGGATTGGAAGTGGAGCAGCCGGGACTCGAACTGGCGCCCATATGGGATGCCAGGACTGCAGGTGGCAGCTTCACCCACTACACCACAGCACCAGCCGCCCCCCCCCCCGTTTTGTTTATAAAACGGGTGTTAAGGGTTCTGTAACTGCTTTGTTTTTATTAAAAGAAACTTAGGTACCTTCTTTAATGGCAGGACTGTATAATGCTTTCCCAACATTGCTTTATTAAATATGTTGTGTTTTTTTATTAAAAAGATTTATTTGTTTATTTGTACGAAGTAAAGAGACAGGGACTCACACACACGGGGAGGGGGGAGGGGGGAGCAATCCATCTTGCATTCAGTGGTTTACTCCCCCAGATGTTGGCAGTGATCAGGGCTGGGCCAGGCCACACCCAAGAGCCAGGAACTCCATCCAGGCCTCCCACGTGGGTGGCAGGGGCCAATGACTTTGAGCCATCTTCCGCTACCTTCCCAGGCCAGTAGCAGGGAGCTGGAATGGAAGTGGAACAGCCGGGACTCCAGCTGGTGCCCACAGGGGATGCGGGCGTTGTGGGCAGCGGCTTTCCTCGCGGTGCCGCGACACGGGCCCCTGTGTGTTGAACTTTCAAGTTCTTTCTTGGTGAGCGGGTGGATCCCTGCTGTACTTCGGCTGCTGGAGGGAAGACTTCAGTCGGTAGCTGTGGGGTCCACACATGCTGTGTGTGCCTGAGTCCTTCCTCCTGGATGGGCTTGGGGAGCTGGGGGTCGGCGTCTATGGGGTAACGTTCTCTACACAGTTGTGGGTCCCCTTAGCTGCCGCTGGCTGACGGGCGCCCATCTCCTCCTACCCCCAAACAGCAGCCTTCAAGCTTCTCCCCACCAAGGAGACAGCCCCCAGTTTCTCACGTGTGAATCTGCATATCCCACTCAGCACTGGACGAGGGAAGCAACCCAGTTAAGAATCGGGCAGAGGAGGATTCTGGGAAGGTGGCGGGCGGGAGGCGGTCTCCCCTCCTGGCCGGGGATTGCACAGGAGACCCTGTCCGGGGACGCTGGAGTCAGCTGCCACTGCAGGCCGGGCGGTGACTGCCGCTGACGCCCCTCATCCTAAGCCCCGGAGAGCAGCAGGCGTGCACCCCTGCCTGCCCCACCGTGCAGCGGCAGCACACGGCCTGTGAGACCCTTGTCCTCCAGACATCCAGGACCTGGGTCCTGAAGGCTGCTGACTGCTGGGGTCACGGGGCAGCCAGGCAGGAGGCCTCTGTGGTTACACCCCACCCCAACCAATGGTTGACAGTCCCTCCCATCTGGCCCAAGTTATTTCGGAGGACTTAAAGGGCCAGCACCCAGCAGTTAGACAGGTGCATGAGTGACAGGCAGACTGAGAAGGAGAATGGTGTCTTTGTCAGCAACTTGATTACGTATGGTTTAAAAGGAATCAAAAACCTCCCGACATTCAGGAATGATCATAGCAAGGCGTCAGGAACAAGGGTAACCTGTGAAATCAGTTGCCTTCCTATGCGCTGGGATTAAACAGTCGGAGTTTGAAACTGAAGGTGCAGCATCCTTGATAGTAGCACCAAAAACACTTCTAAGAAGGGATCTGTGATCTGTGTTAGGAAAGCGGCAGTCACGGACCGAATGAGTGGAGGAAGAAACTGTGTTCAGGGGCAGGAGCACTCGGCATGCCTCAGTTTCTCCTCTTCCGGTCTTCATCTGCAGATTCAGTGTAACCCCAATCAAAACACGACGAGGTGCCGTGCCAACACTGACAAGAGGATGTCAGGTTCCTAGGTGGAGACCAGAGACTCACGCAGGATTGGAAAGCAAAGCTTAGAGGGCTGACGCCAGCAGGGTCCAGCACTTGGTGTAAAACTTCGGCGATCAAGGCAGCGTGATGGTGGTGAAGGAACGGACCAGGGAGAGAGGACGGTCTGGCTATCGGATGATGCCGGGACGCCTGGGCAGCGACTTCAGCAGAGCTCTGTGAGCATTCCCGTGCCAGCCTATGAGCGTGTGTTCTCGTTCACCGGGGTGAGAGCACACGTGTGTATCCTGGGTCATGGAGCCAGGGTTACTCAGCTTCACAAGCAGCTGCCAAGCGAAGCAACACGCGTTAAGCTCAGAGTAACTGTGCTGAGCGCAGGGAGCCGGGGAAAAGACTGTGTACTGATTTCAGTTGTAGAAGCTTCTAGAAAACCCAGAGTTACGCAAACTGACAGAACACAGTGATGGGGGGGGGAGATTGTAAAAAGGGACAAAATGTTGAGGCAAAATCTTGGATATGTTTGCTATTGTGATTACGGTGAGAGTCCAGCAGGTACAGATGTAGGTTTCAGAACTCCGCAGACTGCTCGCTCCACATAGAGCGACTTCCTGTCCACCGGTCACACCGCGAGGACGTTAGGATGCCTTGGGTAGAATGTTCCCCTTTCGCAGTACCCACGCCAGTCTCTTCAGCCACATAGAAATAGCCACGACAATGGGAACTCAGGCTGTCTCTTCCCATAGAGCTGAGTATGTTTGAAGTTGTTCTCTGAATATATAAATTAAAAACAATCGCATTCAAACTTCCATCTTTTCAGGAATGCCGATGAACTTGACAAATCGCTTTTAAGTTTGGTTTGCTTTGAAATTCTCTCCCGGAGACTTTTGAAAGAAAACAGTCAAGATGGGGCGCGTGGCTTCTCAGCTGTCACAGTGCACCTGGTTCCGTGGTGACCGAAGCAGCGCGGTGCGGAACGAGAAACTGCAGAGAGCCCGGCCCAGCGTACGGGAGGCAGATTAGGGCAGACAGCTGTGGGGTGTGGACGTGGAGGAGTGGAGTTTAAGGGACTGTGGTTTCACTTAACGGCTTTCAGGACTGTTTGGGGTTTTCCCGGAAAACACAGATTGCCTTAGAAGTGTATGTAGATGCACGTGTGAGCAGTGCCGAGCTCTGCAGCGCCTGCTGTGGGCAGCTGTTGAGGAGTCACAGGCCTGGAGCTTACGTCGTCCTGCCTCCCAGAGTGCAAGGTGTGCAGTGTTGGAATTCAGTGTACCTAAACACAGGCAGGTGCTAGGGGCCCGGCGCTGTGGCACAGCGGGTTGAAGCCACCACCTGTGGTGCTGGCATCCCACATGGGCGCCAGTTTGAGTGCCAGCTGCTCCACTTCGATCCAGCTCTCTGCTATGGCCTGGGAAAGCAGCAGAAGATGGTCCAAGTCCTTGGGCCCCTGCACCCACGTGGGAGACCTGGAAGAAGGTCCTGGCTCCTGGCTCCTGGCTTCGGATTGGCTCAGCTCTGGGCTTTGCCGCCATCTGAGGAGTGAACCTGCGGATGGAAGACCTCTGTCTGTCTGTTTCTTCTCTCTCTCTATATATATATGTGTGTGTGTGTGTGTGTGTGTGTGTATGGATGTATATATCTTTGTCTGTATATATATATGTATATATGTATATATATGTATATATATACATATATATGTATATATATGTATATATCTTTGTATAAATCTTAAAAAAATGAAAGTACTATAGGTATCAACTTTCTCTGTCTCTGTCTATAACTCTGCTTTTAAAATAATTAAATAAATCTTTAAAAAAATACTTTAGGGACCAGATCCTGAATTCCTTTTGCAAGGGTGATGGAATACTTTCACCCCCTTCTCTTTGAACTCTTGACAGTGCGTGCATTTTACTTACGTCATGTAAAACTTTGAATTAAAACAATCAGTGAGGAAGTGGATGACTGACACATGGACATTAGGATGAACTGATCACTCCTGGAAAAGTGGATTGGTTATTTTTTTTTTTTTTTGACAGGCAGAGTGGACAGGATTTGGTTATTACCTCTGACCACACATGAACCACATGGACATTTAATGCCACGCAGGGAGGGTACTTGTGTTTTTGTGCCTGCTCTTTTGGTTCTCACGACAGAGACGGAGAGAATGTGCAGGGTGGGTGTGTTCCACTGGGCAGGAAGAGTGCAGCTAGGAGAGCCTACAGGTGGCAGGGCTGGGGCACACCCTTCCTCTTCCTCCCTTTCCACTTAGCTGGTGCCGTGCCAGGGGCTGTAAAGCCGTCCTGGGATAGAATATCTTGTACCTGTTGGTGGTTTTTAAAAAGTGACCTAAGAATGATTCTTAAAGTTTTTAAGAGAAGAACAGAAGGAGAAAACGAAGTGTGTGCACTTTCTCCTCACCTCACTGTTGGGGTGCAGTGGGTCTCCCGTGGTCTGGGATTGGGGTGCAGTAGGTCTCCCATGGTCTGGTTTGGGGTGAGGTGGGTCTCCCATGGTCTGGGTTGGGGTGCGGTGGGTCTTGTGGTCTGGGGTTGGGGTGTGGTGGGTCTCCCGCAGCCTGGGGTTGTAGTGTGGTGGGTCTCCCATGGTCTGGGTTGGGGTGTGGTGGGTCTCCTGCAGCCTGGGGTTGGGGTGCAGTGGGTCTCTGGTGGCCTGGGGTTGTAGTGTGGTTGGTCTCCCATGGTCTGGGTTAGGGTGCAATGGGTCTCCCGTGGTCTGGTTTGGGGTGTGATGGGTCCCCCGTGGTCTGGTTTGGGGTGTGGTGGGTCTCCCGTGGCCTGGGGTTGGGGCACAGTGGGTCTCTCTGGTCTGGGGTTGGGATGTGTGGGTCTCCTGCGGCCTGGGGTTAGGTGTAGTGGGTCTCCCACGGTCTGGTTTGGGGCACAGTAGGTCTCTCGTGGTCTGGGGTTGGGCACAGTGAGTCTCACGTGGTCGGGCTGGGCACAGTGAGTCTCACGTGGTCTGGGGCTGGGGACTGAGGCCTGCTCTTGCAGTGATCTCTGTGTGGGAGCTTGACAGCGACACCGAAGCCTTCAGCCACGGTGTTCCGACAGGAATGAGAGTGCAGGGTCTCCCAGTGTTCTGTGAGCAACCCCGCCTCTGCATCTCCCAGCCTCCTCTCGGCCCAGTGATTGCCATGCGGTGCTGGGCGTGGCCGGCGTGCTCGCGGTCCTGTAAAGCAATGCGGGCCCGTGGCCGAGTGCTTGAGTGGCAGTGTTAGCACCGACTTCCAAAGTCCAGGGACGCGACTTCTCTGGCGCGCGCTCGCTCCTTAGGTGAAAATCCAGGATGGCCGGGCTCACCTCTGCCCACCCCCACCCCACTGCTGGCCTGCAGTGGGCGCTCAGGGGTGAGTAGTGGCAGGTGACACATTCACTTTGTTTCTTACCCTGGGGATGCTCCCCTTGGTGCAGAGTCTGTAAGAAATAGTTTACTGATATTTACTGTCATAGCTTCATGATCCCAGATTATTTAGCCCTCACGTTAGAGTTAATACCAAAAAAAAAAAAAAAGAAGGATCTCCTCTCTGTGCCTTGCCTGCCGAGCACAGGGCTGACGCTCTGCCCATCAAGTGTGTTTGAGGGTTATGTTTCCAGTCGTGGCCGTGGAAGGACGTAAGGCGACAGGACCGGGAGCAGATGGGATCTCTTCGCGTCCCTGCCAGCTCGCCAAGGGGCCTCCACGGAAGCTTCCAGAAGGCCTGCTCTCTGTTCCCCATCTACCTGACGCTGGTGTCACACATAAAGCCAGCTGGCCATGGTTTATTGATCTTAAGATCGAGACAGAATGGGCAGTGCGCAGGTAACAGGTGAAAGCCCCCCGGGAGCAGTCGGAGCCAGCTGGGGCCCTTCCAGCTCCCGCGTCCCCGCGTCTGGCAGGCAGGTGTCCCAGCTCCCGTGTCCCCGCGTCTGGCAGGCAGCTGTCTGTGCCCAGGACGCAGCAGTGTCCCCGGGGGTCAGAGGAACCTGCCTTCTGGGTCAAGCCTCCCGAAGTCCGACTTGTGGGCAAGTTTGTTTCATGCATTCTTCACGGGCTTCCCTTGGGCCTCTGGGTTAATACTTGATCTCCTCGGTTGGTCTAAGTTTAATTCCTGCCCCTCCGCCCCTCCCGTTCAGCGGTTTTTCTCTGCCAATCTCCATCTCTCAGCCCCTTCCTTACACCTGCGACCAGCAGCCCAGCACCGGCTCCCACTAAATATCCTAAATGATCGCTCAGCTGGGCCCTGCCTGACACGTCTAGGGTGTGACGTCTCAGCTCTGCCTTTCGGTCGGGAGACCCTCCCCAGGGGGTAGCACAATGAGCAGCGGCTCTGGTCTCCTGGGCCGCTGTCCTGACCTGGTGCCGGTGCTTCCGCAAACGTCCAAGTGGCCTGGACTTGACCCCTGGCTGCAGACAGACTCCCACACCACCACCAGGGAGCGGTCTCCTGGGCAGTGGAGTGCCAGCAAGAGGATGGGCAGGGCTACAGGGGGCTGGTACTGTGGTTAGTGTGTGCAGCTGATAACGTCACAGTTCAGAAGGGGGGCAATGCTGTACGTTCTCTCAGTGGTCCACAGCGCGTCTCGTTAACTACAGAGGTGTGCCCAGTGAGTGGTGTCTCCCCCACCCCCCACTGATGTGCATCCAGAATTCAGAACGTGAGCTCCTTGGAGGAAGGAGATAGTGCATTGTAATTAATCCTAAAGGAGGTTGTACTGGATGGTGGCAGGCCCTGGAGCCAATGGCTGACACCCTCGTAAGAAGAGGGCGGGACACAGACACTCACATGCAGAACAGGCTGTGTGAAGATCGGGGCAGAGACCAGAGACGGAGTGGCAGCCGCAAGTCAAGGAGTGTGAGGACTGCACAGGCCAACCAAGAGCCAGGAGGAAGTGAGGGCGGTGTTTCCCGGGCGCCTCCAGTGGGAGCGTGGCACACCGGTGCTTTGATTGGCAGTCAGTCTTCGGGACTGAGAGAGACCTTGACGCGCTCAGTGGTCGATCGCTGCTATGGAAGTCCCAGGCAACTGATACAGACGCCAGCTCGTCCTTTAAACGGACCTGAGCGGCGGGTACTGGCTTTGAGCCCGATTCTCCTGGTTAGGTAGCAGAGTCCATGAGCCGCAAGTCCCATCCCTCTGGGAGCTCCGTGCCCCATCTAACACAGAGACGGAGGCCCTCCACTCAGGGTGGCTGCACGGAGGCAGTGGGATGACCCTGGGAGGCCAGGCCTGAAACCTGCACTCAGTGCAGTCATCGGAGCAGCAGCAGAGACGTGACGGGGGTGCAGGTGCACAGGGGCGAGCTGGGAAGTGCATCTTCCTCAGGAATGCAGGAGTCTTCCACCGCCCTGTAAACCTTAACCTTCCCACCCGAGAGACGGAAATGACCAAAAGTGAAAGCAGGCGCTGTCTCCCTGATGTGTCTGTGATCTGCACCCTGCCACGGTGCTTCTCCACCCCTGAATTCTCACTCTATCTGCTGTGTGTCCTCGATACTGACTTTGGAGCTGGCGATCTTCGCTGTTCCTGGCCTTTGACGTGATTTCTGCCGTCACCCGCAGCTGCCCAGGTGACTGGAGAGCAGGGGAGACCTGGGGCTGTGCGTGTCCCCTGCTCGTGTGCCGGAGCTCTGCGTGGTTGGCAGCAGGTGCAGCGTCAGCTGGGCTGCGTGCCTCCCTCCCTGGGGCCTGCTCCCCAGCACCTGGCCCGCGCCTGTTCACACACACCCAGCAAGCTCTCCCTGAAGCTGCCTCTTGGGGATGTAGCATTTCGTGTCCCAAGATCTGCAGAAGCCTCCCTGGGGTGTTAGTCCATCCAGCTGGGCAGAAGTAACAATTCAGTCCATACCTGGTGAAACTGAAAACACCAAGGTGCCCCACAGTCATTGTGCTCCAAGGTACAAATGTCGCACGGGTCAGATTCATGCGTGTCGGTTTGATCAGTTTCTCGAGGGCGGTCTCTGATGGTGCGCTTAGGCTCGGAGGGGGCTCTCACAGGAAGCCAGGGGAAGCCTCTGCCTGTTCAGTTGATATCAACAAAGAACCCGGTTGGAGAGACGTTAGGCAGAACGCAAACTTGGCGACCTGAATTCTCTGCCGTGAGTTTTCCCCGATGGCCGCCCGCTCACACGGTACTGCCCTGAAAGCCGCGGCGGGAGGCAAAGGCCCCGGCACGTCCCGGCAGCACCTGGCACGGTCTTTGAGCCGGTGAGGGAAGGTGGAGCAGGAGGTGTTCTGGTTGAAGCCAGCGTGGGGCAGCTCTTTGTTTCTACGATCTACACCGGGTGTCTTTCCCGCCTGTGTACTCTCCGGGTTTGTGGGGGCGGAACGTCTGCAGCTCTGTGTTCCCTGGAGACTTCCATGGTCAGTACGGAGCCTGCACGCTCTGGCTGCTGGACTGGACAGACACAGACTGCTCACTGGTGTGGGAAGCTGTGGTCTGCTATTGTTGGCACTGCAAACGGGTTTCTGTTGCAGTTGTCAGACCACAGCTAAATTAATGGAAGTTCGGGGGTACAGGTGGGTGACATTGCATTCGATGATGACTGACCGGCAGACGGATGGGTGGACAGGGGGACAGACAGCGTCTGATCCTCCCCTCCTCCTGCGAGGTGTCAGCCCGGATTAGGGCTGTGAGCGGATGCCATGCTGCCTTTTGTTTCCATGGTAACTCATCCGCAACCACAGCTTGTTTTGCTGCTTTTCCTAGCTGTTTAACTGATTTAGGTGTTTATTGTAACGTAGTGAAAAAGATTTGACTATCTGTAGGAGTCTCCACTACAGCGGGGAGTCCCCAGGGGAACAGGTGACTAGACGTGAGCAGCTGCTGGAGCTGGGGCTGTGCGTGATGCCAGGTGTGGGAACCCGAGCCGTGATCAAGATGCTGGCGTCCCATAGGCAGCTCTGGGGAGCCCCACCCGTCCCTGCATGGGGTCAGCGCCCGGTGCGGCCACTGGGTCACTTCCAGGTCCTTGCCACGGGGTCACCACGTGTCCCTTTCATGGGGAGGCCGTCCAGGGCCCTGGTCCGCAGGAAACCCCGGAGTGTCTGCTGCGAGGGGCACCAGCCTGGTCTCTGAGCACTGTGCTCCGGGTGGTGGGGGCAGGGCTGGCGGCCGGCCTCTGCGGAAGCACGGGGTGGGAAAGGCCGTCTGCGCTGAGATTTGAGCTCCCCCAGCTGTGTGTCAGACGTTGTGGGAGTGGCCAGGGGCCCGGGTGGGATCCAGTGCCCAGGCCCACGCTGTGTCCCTTAACCTTGACAAGCTGGTGGCCTCCGGATTCGCCAGGGCCGACTCAGTGGTGGGGCTGGGCGGCGACGGCTGGGGCTGCGGGGGTCTCCCACCTCCTCCCACTTCCACTCCGGGACTTGGAGGTGGCTGAGCTCTGTGCTTGGTTAAACTGTGTTTATAAGGGAGTACTCCAGGTCTGTGGACGGTGGGACCTCGCTGTCGGCGTTGGAGGATGTGTGCAGCAGATCGGAACCAGAAGCTGGGGAGGAAGGTGGCTTGTTCCCCTGAAGTCTGCAGTAGGCAGGGCCGCTGACTGGTTGTAGATTTCAGAGATCTTGTATCTGCTGGTTCACTCCCCAGATGGCCACAATGGCCAGGGCTAGGCCAGGCTGAAGCCAGGAGCCAGGTGCTTCTTCCCAGTGGCCCAAGTGCTTGGGCCATCTTAGGCTGCTTTCCCAGGCCATGAGCAGGGAGCTGGATCCCAGGGGATCAGCCAGGGCTCCGAGTCCCCCAGCACACACTGCCTCCAGGGGAGACAGGAGGCAGGAGGAGGCGCGGCAGCTGTGGCTGCCTGCAGCAGTGGGTGTCGGGGGCAGGCCGCATGCACGCTGAACTGCGGCGTTGGGGGCAGGCTGTGTACGCGCTGAACTGCGGGCATCGGAGGCACACTGCATACGTGCTGAACTGCAGGACGGGGGGGTTTGAAAACAGACAATGAAATGGGAGGAGAGGCCGCCATACCGAGGTGACGCATCTATGCTGCCTCCACTCAGAGGTCAGCCTCAAACAACGGGGCACGGCAGACTCACTCCTGGGGGTTCCACCCATGAATCCCACAATCTGGAGGCTGAAAAAGAGGGGTGAGTTCCGCCTCATACAGTAAAAATAGAGGGTTTTGCTTAGCAAAAAACCATCATGAGCAAGTCAGAAATGGCTCAGTAGGAGTCGCTGTTTGCTCTTTTAAATGAGAAATTGATTGATTGATTTGAAAGGCAGAGCATTGGAAGGAGAGAGGAGAGGGAAGAGGGAGATCCTTCACTCCCCAGATGCCCTGAGCAGCCAGCGTTGGGCCTGGCTGAAGCCAGGATCCTGGAGCTCCATCCTGGTCTTCCACATGGGTGGCAGGGCCCAGGCACTTGGGTTCCACCTGCTGCCTTCCCAGACGCGTTAGCAGGGAGCTGGATCAGAAGTGGAGGAGCCGGGACTCGGGATGCCAGTGTCACCGGTGGCCGCGCCTCAGTGCTGGCGCCCAGGGGTGGTTTTGTGATTTGCTTGCTCAACACTGAGCCCAGCGCAGGGGTTGTACCAGGGGTGACAGCTCACAGCCGCTCTGCTTTGTGTGGCCTACGCTCTGGTTTACCGCTGGGGCCTCCTCGTGTGTGACGATCTCTAGAATGTGATTACCGTCCCCAGCGGAAGGAAGCGTGCAGTTCAGAGCGAGGAGAGAATGGACAGCTCTTCCCCGGGGAGCCAACAGGAAGCCTCGGCTCACTCCTGGAAGAGGTTCGGGGAGAGCCGTCGTGATGCCCGTGGACCCCTGTGACAGGGGCTGGCGAGGCCGCGGAGGGCGGGCGCCCCGTCCTGGCTGGGGCCTGGACCCGTCCCACCTTGGTGCAGGCCATTTGGAATATCTGCAGAAAGCACGAAGACCCTCTGCGTGAAGGATTTCCCTCCGGGGCGCTGAGACGCGCGGTGTGCGGACGCAGAACCGCCGGGGGCCGCTGCTGGGGGCGTGTGCGTGGACCGACAGTGCATCCGCCCCGGGGGCAGTGAGAGCCGGCCACAGCAGCCCAGCCCCTCAGGTTGTGTGGCCTCACCTAGGAATCTCTCCTACATTTCACAGGGTTAAAAAAAAAAAAAAAGGCAGAAACAGGATATTTTATGACACGTGATAATTAAATGAAACTGTGATTTAAGTGTTGACAAAGTGTTGCTGGAACACAGCCAGCCTCGTCTGTCCCAACCTGTTGTTCCTGGTTGCTGGGGAGCTGGGGTACCAAGTCCTGGTGACAGAGGCCACCCATTGTGTGTGTGTGAGGTTAGGGGTCCAGGTGTTGGTGACACACCCGTCGTGTGTGTGGGGTTAGGGGGCCGGGTACTGGTGACAGAGGCCACATGTGTAGGGGAGGTTAGGGGACTGGGTGCTGGTGACAGAAGCCAGATGTGTGTGGGGGCGGTTAGAGGACCAGGTGCTGGTAACAGGCCATGCGTCGTGTGTATGTGGAGTTGGGGACTGGGAGCAGAGGCCACGTGTAAGTGTAGGGTTAGGGGATTGGGTGGTGGTGACAGGCCTTGCATTGTGTGTGGCTGAGGGACAGAGGCCACGCATTGTGTGTGTGTGTGGGGGGGGGGGGGGGCTAGGGGACCGGGTGCTGCTGACAGAGGCCCTGCGTGTTGCTACTTTGGCATCACAGGGTGGACTTACTGCCGTGAGGACCTGACAGTGTTTGAGTGCTACTTCAATACTAAGTAGAATTTCAGAATTTCGTACCATGATCCAGGTTTTGAATCTCCATGAGTACAAGCAACATGTTTTTTTTTTTTTTTTTTTTTTTTTTGAGGTAATATTTACAGATCCAGGACCAAAGACTTCTGTGAAAATAAAGGAGTATTCTATGTGTGCACATTTAAAAAAAACTGATAGAAATGTCTCTTTGTATCATTTGCGTGTTTTCTAGAACCAGAATCCCAGGATAAAATATCATTTTACCGCCACCCGCAGCTCCAGGCCGGCTGCAGAGACCTGGTGACGCCCGTCCTGGAGAACGCGGAGTCCGAGACCTCACGCGGCTGTGGGGGCTCCTGGACCCGCAGTGGTGACTTCCTGCAGTCACCCCCGGGCTGAGAGGCCCCCGGTGCTGAGTTACAGCCGTACTCTCACCCCTGCTGCACACCAGACTTTACCATTTTCTGCCACGTAAGCAGAAGCGCCAGCGCCCGTACCCAGGGTTTCTGTGCACCGGTCGGCAGCGGTCGGCGCTGGCTTTCCGTTTCCCCAGCGCAGTCTCGTGGGCACCGCTCCTGCTCGCCAGAGTCCCACGGTGTCTGCTCTCGGGTGGAAATCAGTGACGGCCTGCGGAGTTATCAGCGGCTCAGGTCTGCAAGTAATTCTGATGGAAAGAAGAATCTCCACTTCATCTTGTGTAAGTGCAGCAGACGGAATTATCAGTTGATCTGAGCCCGTCGGTTTTTCTACATGCGCCTCTTTAAGAAGGTTTAATGCACTCATGGAGAAAAAAATGACATGTGAACAGTGTGCTTTAATGAATCAAAATGCACCGAGATTGAATGATTAGAGGTTCCCAGTTAATTACTAGAAAGGAAAATAATTACATTGCCGTTCAGCCTTTGTATCGGCTGCTGGAGCGAATGCTAAGACGGACCCTTCAATCATTTTCCCATTAGAAGGAAACGGGAACACTGAGAGATGCAATTTTCCTTTTTAAAAAAATCCTGTCCAAATCGCATCATTTAAATTGTGTTTTCTGCCTCGTTGCTGTACACACAACTGCTAGCAGTGGTGAGCGACTTCGGGGGAGCTCAGCCCCTGGTAGAGCAGGAAGCGCCGGGGGTTCAGGTGGACAGTGTTCCGCAGCAGCTGCCCTGGCTCCGGGCGCTGTGAAGCCCCTGCTCTGAGGCCGCAGGGCTGACGAGCTGTGCCGGGTGCAGGACGGGACACGGCGCCCAGCGTGCACGGTTTGCTCTGGCCTGCGGTTCTTTCCCAGCACGTGATGAAGAGGAGGAAGCAGGTGGAGGCGGTGGCCTCCCTGCTGGCCTGGACAGAGCTGCAGGCAGGTGGATTCTCAGAGCCCTGGGCCGCGCCGTCTCAGACCCGGGCACTGGGCATCTGTCTGCCCTGCTCGGGGCTGCAGGATTAGGCAGAAGTCCCGGTTCCAGCACCAGGAAATTGCTTTTCTGGCCAGCCTGCTCCCTGTCAGCCGTTTCTTGATCAGCTTTCCCAAGAGAGACAGGAGCTGCTCGTGGATGGTGGGCAGCGGTGGCCATGTCTGCGTCGATAGGGACAGCTGACAGCTGCAGGGACACATGGGGGCATGGAGGAGGGCCCTGCTGATGGGTTCCGGGAGCCGTGCTGTGTCCTTGGTCTGAGCACTCCGAGGTGCCGGTCCCTGCGGGTCGCCTGTGGTATGTCCTGGAAGAGGGGTGGGAACCTGGCCTGTGTCGCGACCTCCGGGCCGCCCTCCTCTTTACACAGGCCCCTGCAGGTGTCTGAGGTCCGCATGCAGCATTTCCAGCCGATGCTGGTGCTGCCGGCTGGGGGGGCGGGGCTTGTGTTTGGGATGAGAAGAGGTGCGGATCCTGTGGGAGAGGCAGGGCTGAGGCGGGGTCGCTGCTGGCTCCGGGGCCCCAGGTGTTTCCAGTACAGGAGGGTGAAGTGGAAGGAAGTGGGAGACCGTGTTTGGGAGAGTTTCAGCCGCATGGGGAAAGTGCGGATGCTTTAGGAGTAGAACCAGAGTGCCCTGCCCGGTGCCCGTTTTCCTGGCTGAGAGCGGGGATGGCTGCCTCCTGCCAGCGCGTGCCGTCAGCATGGTTTGTGTCCTGGCCCGTGTTTCAGCCTGGGGGGTGCGGGGAGACAAAGCTGAGCGCTGACCTGAGGCTCCCGGGTGCTGAGCAGGTCTGCCGCCGGTGGGGCTCAGAGAGCTGCCTCGGAGGCGCCTCGAGTCCAGCCCCGCCGCCCCGGAAGAGGTGGGACCGGGGCCTTCAGTGCTGGGAAAGGAGGGGTCTGGTGTGGAATCTCCAGTTCAGTAGAAGGTTGTAGATCTGAATGGCCGGGAGCCACCAGAAGACAGAGGCCCAGGCTCCGAGACGGAGGCCCCGGCCTGGGCGACTCCCCTGAGGTCCTCCGATGCCCGTGCCGTGCCGTGCCGTGTGGCGGGCTTTGAGACCCTCTGGAGAAGAGCTGTGTGTCCAACACTTGTCCAAATTAATCGTCGAAAGTGAAATTTGAAAACACATCCAAAGGGAGTGACAGCCCATGACCCGGCCATGGCTCCCGTGGCGCTGAGGGTACGCAGAGGGCAGGTTCTGGGGGTCCGTGTTGTCGCAGGGGACGCAGGGCCCTCAGAAATAAGTGCAGCATTTCTGGGGCTTCTGCTGGCTGCAGTTCACCCAGATGTGCAGTGACAGTGAGTATAACACCTTTTAAAAAGAACGCAGCAGGCGTACGCGGTCCCTTGGGATCTGGGGGGATCTGCGGCAGGACCTGTCCTGGATCCCATCGTCTGCAGAGGGTCAGGATTCCCCAGTGGCCGCCTTGCACCAGCTAATGTATGAGGGGGTCGTGCACTGCCTCGTCTAGAGACAACAGCAGGGCAGGAAGTCCGTCTGGTGCAGCTGCAGCCCGCCTGGGCCTCACTGCGTCTCCAAGTGTGGTTGGATGACTCCGCCCTCCCCGTATGGAATGCGTGGGCACGGAGAGGCCACAGCGTGCTCTTGCAGATCAGTTAAAACCCAAACCCTGAAGCAGGATCTTCCCTGTGTTCCTTTGTGGTCTAACAGAACCCACGCTGCTGTAACTGGAGACAGAATTCTCCTGCTGTCCTCAGAAGGGCAGGGAGATCCTGCTTCAGGGTTTGGGATTTAATTGCTCTGCAGGGCTGGGATAGTGATGCCGGCTTCTCCTGTCCTGTGGCGGTGGTGGTGACTCGGGGAGAGTAGGCAGTCCTCATGGTATATGCGTTTATTCTCTGTCTCTCAGATCCAGCCGTTAGGGTTAAGAGCAAAACCAAAGAAAAATGCATCAGAGCCAGTTCCGTGGTGCAGTAGGTTAATCTTTCACCTGCAGTGCCAGCATCCTGTATGGGTGCTGGTTCGAGTCCCAGCTGCTCCTCTTCTGATCCAGCTCTCTGCTGTGGCCTGGGAAAGCAGTGCAAGATGGCCCAAGTCCTTGGGCCCCTGCACCCATGTGGGAGACCTGGAAGAAGCTCCTGGCCCCTGTCTTTGGATTGGCCCAACTCCAGCCATTGTGGCCAATTGGGGAGTGAACCAAGGAAGGAAGACCTTTCTCTCTGTCTCTCACTCTCACTGTCTGTAACTCTACCTCTCAAATAAATAAATAAAAATCTTTAAAAAAAATGCATCTGTAGCGATGGTGCATCTGACACTGCTTCTGCTTTCTGAGTTAGTGATTTATTTCATGTTACTGACCATGTTTTCCCTGAAGCAAAAATAATCCAATCTATTGTTACAATACAAATGGCATACAAGATGGCACCAGCAGAGACTTCAGCAGCCAAGACAGGTTGAAATAGTGTAGCATTACTCACTCTGTTTTTGTTAAAGTCAATGTATCTACAACAGCCAAAGATGGCCCAGAACTCCGTCCCAGTCTCCCACACGGAGGCAGGGAGCCACGTCCTCATCCTGCGGCTGCTTTCCCAGGTGCGTGGGCGGGCAGCGGATTCTGAAGCCGAGCAGCAGTGCAGCTGAGACTGGGACGGGCCCTCCCACGGCAAGTGGCCACTTCCCTGCCGGGCCACGGCGCCAGCCCCCGGAGCTTCTTTAGGATCTCTTGAGCTTAGCATGTCGTCCTAATCCATCAAGCCCTGAGATACTCATGGTTCCACTCAGGATTGTAGAGAGCCGGAGCTGAGCCAGCGAAGGAGACAAGAACGTAGTTTCCGTGTCAGCCTGATGTCTACCTCCGGGTGCCTGTGGCACTGGGGTTCAGCACAGAGCTCCCAGGCCCCACTGCGTCGAGAGGGAGGGGCCAGCAGCCGGACAGCCGTGGGCTCAGCTCTTCTCACGGTGACAACAGCCCCGACCTGGAAACAGGGAGAGCTGGAACCCTTCCAGTGCAGACGGACCGCTCCCTCTGCTGTCTTCCCTTCTGTGATGTGTTCACAGCGGGACACGTTAGCCCAGAACCCAGCCCCCAGCAAATGCTTTTCCCGTTGTCTGCTGGATTGCACCCATCCATTCTGGAACAAGCTAGCATAGAAAATAGAAAACACACACACACACACACACACACACAAAATTCTGCTCCAAAGTAAGTGGTGATATTGTATCCCACAGTGCTAGCTAAATAAACAAGACTGTGACAATGAGGAAATTGGAGCTTTTGCTTTTATTTTAAGCGAATGCTTGTTGAGAGGGAGAGGAGAGCTTTTGCTTGCTTCCTTTCCATCTTCGCGGTGTGATTCTGGTGTGCCCTTAGAACTGATTATCTCAAAATTGCACGGATGGATTAGTGATAAGAGTGCAGTTACGGACGAATTCCTTGCAATCTGGATAATTCTTACCTCTGCACTCTCCTGTGAGTGGAGTGACTCGGCATTGATCGGGGGAGTGCGTGGCTGTAGTTAAAACGTGATTGTCTACTGCTGCATTGATCGCCTTTCTCGTTAAGGATGGCAAATTGCCTTCCAGACAGGCGGGAGGCTCGGGCCGAGATTTTCAGTGTCTTTGCAGAAATGCTGCCATGTCCTCGTGAGAGAACGTTCGCTCTCCTTTTCTTGTTTGTTCACAGAGCTGCAGGCCCAAAGGCCTTCACCGCAGGACCTCTGGGGCTCCATCTTCATGGCAACGGGCTCCTTAAAAATACTGACACCGAAAATGAACTCGTTGCTGTTAGGGCCCTGCCAGCAGAGCACAGTGAGGACACTGGGCTGCGAGATGTGTTTGCCATTCACCGTTGCACTGAACAGCCCTGCAGCAGGGGTGCAGGCCCAGGGAGCCCCCTGGGGTGGGACAAGACCAGACTGAGTCACTTTCCTGCTGCCTGGCCCTGGGCAGGGCCTCGCGCTCCCTGAGCCGTTACTAATTCATGCGTGAAATGAGGTCTTCATAAATATTACCTCCCTCCCAGGACGGCTGTGGGGTTGAAAGAAGTTCGTCTATGCAGACGGCATGAAATACAGTCATGATCAATAAATGCTGGTTTTTATTGTGAGTGACACATCAGGATGCAGCTACATAAAAGCAAGACCCTTCTCCCCGGGGTGGGTTCACTTCACAGAGATGGAGTGAACGTCTCCCAGTGGCAGGTGCCTCCTCAGCACGGGCCCGAACCGCCCAGGGCTGGCTGCTGGCGCCTCGGTGTGAGCCCGGACCGCCTGGTGCTGGGCTGTGCCCTTGCTTCTGGGTCCAGAGGTCGTAACGGTCCCTTTTCACCTTCTGTGGACTGCAGGGGAGCGGTGGCGACACAGGTGACTTTGTGTTCCAATGACCGTAGAGAAGGCGTTAGCAGTGCCATTTCCTGATGGCCAGTGATGGCCGGGCTCAGCTCCGTCATCGGATCCTTACGTGTTGCGAACCTGGAGTGAAACGCCGCACCCCAGCCACACGAACAGCGACTACATGCTCATTAAAAACAGTGAAAATGAGTATTACCAAGGCACCGCACGGGTTTGCTCTTGTTAAAAACTTCCCTCATTCCTGTGGAATCTGCTCACTTTGACCATGAGATGCCAGCTTACAGGTGCTTTCTGGGAAAATTGGGCTTTTCTGTTTGTCTGATTCTCTTTGATCCGCTCTGCATATCCTGGAAAATGAAAGCCGATAGCCCTGGGTAACTCCAGCCCTGGCTGCAAGCCCAGGTGTGAGACTGTCATGTGTACGCAAGGAACAACACTGTCCTTTTAAAAGTCTATTCTTTTAAAGGACAATTTGATCAGCAGATAAAAGACAAAAGTGATAAAAGGAGTTTTGAAGTTGTGCCAGAGAGGGGCTTTGTTTCCTGGTTTGTAAAGGCAGCTGGGGAGGGAGGAGAGAGCCTGAGGCCCCTCAGGTGCCCCCACCCTGGGGAGGGGGAAAGAGCCCGCAGGCCCCTCTGAGGCCCCCACCCTGGGGAGGGAGGAGAGAGCCCCCAGGTCCCTCTGAGGCCCCCACCCTGGGGAGGGGGAGAGAGCCCCCAGGTCCCTCTGAGGCCCCCACCCTGGGGAGGGGGGAGAGCCCCCAGGTCCCTCTGAGGCCCCCACCCTGGGGAGGGGGAGAGAGCCCCCAGGCCCCTCTGAGGCCCCCACCCTGGGGAGTGGGGAGAGCCCGCAGGCCCCTCTGGCGCCCACACCCTGGCAGTTGGGGCTGGTGATGCTGGCCCCCGCAGTGTGTGCTCCATGTGTTTCACTCGGGACCACCAATTTGTTGTTCCCAGACCCTGCAGAAAGAGCTCGAAGGTGGTGGGGGAGGAAAGGCCATGGGGGCCGCGGGATCCAAGAGCTCAGGTCTGGTTCTGGTTCTGAGTCGGCTCAGCCAGCCCCGTTCTGCAGCTGCCGTTGGAAGAAGATAGCACCTGCTGCCCACATGGGGTCTCGGGCGGTGAGCGGATGGCGCTGGTGCCCACTGCCCATGCGGGGTCTCAGGGAGGTGCTGAGTGGACAGCATTGACGCCCCAAACCCACTCAGGGTCTCAGACCATGAGTGGACAGCGCTGACACTGCCCACACAGGGTCTCAGACCATGAGTGGACAGCGTTGATGCCCACTGCCCACACAGGGTCTCAGACTGTCAGTGGACAGCACTGACGCCCACTGCCTACATGAGGTCTCAGTGAGGTGGTGAGTGGGCAGCGCTCATACCCACTGCCCACGCGGGGTCCCAGTGAGGCAGTGAGTGGACAGTGCCGACACCCACTTCCTGAGGTGGGCAGTGTCACGGAGATGGTAAGCAGAGAGTGCACCTGTCCGTGCAAGCAGGTGTGTGATAACCTGGTGGTGTTACTTCATCTGTCCGCCCCCAGGCAGTGCTGTGAATGTCCTTGACTTTGTGGGTCTCAGGGCTGTCCCTGTTCCTCTTGGTGGCAGAGTGGCTGCCATGGACAATGTGCACTAATGGTTGTGTCCCAATAGACATCAGGTTTTGAACTTTGCACCAATTTTATACATCATGGGGCATTTTGTTTGGATAGTTGTTGGTGACTGTGAAATCGTTCTTGGCACACAGGCCGGGAGAAGGTGTGGTTTGCTGAGGCCCAGGTGTCCTGGGAGGTGTTTGGGGCTGTCTCCTGAAGTGCAGAGGGCCCTTTGTGAGGACCAGGAGTCAGCGGGGCTGCTGGGCCCTGGTGAGCAGGCAGCGGGGCATGCCGGGCCCTGGTGAGCAGGAAGATGGGACGGGCGAGGTGTGCAGAGCAAGGGCACCACAGCTCTGGGTAAACACGGGGGAAGCCTGGAGCCGAGCAAGGTCTCTGTCTCGTGTAGGGGTGCTGGGAGCCTGACCCTGGGCAGCTGGGAGGGCAGTGGCTGCTGCTGGCATGTGAGGGGCTGGACAACGAGGACAGAACAGCAGAGATGGACATGAAAGCCTGTTTGAGGAAGGGGTGAGCTTGGGAAGGCTACAACTGCCAGCATGCTTCACACTTCCTGCAGGAGGATGGAGGGGGACCACGTGGTGCGTGTGTGCCCACAGACTGTGGCCACGCCCTTGAAGAGTGGTCCCTGGGACGGGCGCGAGCTGAGGCCCTGGGAGAGTACCTGTTCCTTCAGTGGCCCGGCACCAGGCACCTGGCACCTCCCATGTGGCTGGTATTTGGCAACGTCTTGAGGACGGAACAGTATATCAGTGGATTCCAAAAGCTTGCAGAAAAATGGAATGAAAATAAAAGCTGGTTTTGGTGCTATGAGCATTTTTGGAAGCCATGCCTGATTTTTCCATGATACGTGTTTCCATGAACTTTTTGAAAGCCCTTGGTGCAGCGCGTGTACCTGTGAAGGTGGTAGGCAGGGGCAGTGGGCAGCTTGGTGGGCGGATTGTGGGGGGAGGGTCTTAGACTGGGAAGACACCCAGGCACCATTCAAGGGGATGCAGGGGAGGCCCCAGGAGTTGGCGCCTGGCGGAAGATGCCCAGGGAAGGGAGGAGCCTAGACGGCCAAGTTTGTGGTTGCAACAGTGAGAGACACACAAGCTCTGTGCCGTAACGTGTGGTGTGTTATGTGCCGGAACGTGTGGTAGGGCTCTGCGTGTTACGCAGCGACTTCTCCAGGACTGGTCTCTTTGGAAGTTCACCAGGTGGGAAGTGCGTCCGTCTGAAAGGCGACCAGTGCCCTGTGAGTTATTTCCACCAGGCTTTCCCTAAGCCTGTGCGTCAAGTCTGCAGCTAACAGTGTGTGGGAAACACCGTGGAGAGGTGGCGTCTGCAGGAGAGCATCCTCTCCTCTCCAGTGCTTCTGCAAGGACGTGGCGACGTTGCCGACGCATCGGGGAACGGATTTCATCTCAGATTTGTGGTTTTCTGTAAGACAGCACAGCCAGACTCACCGACTACCGACTTGCGTGTTTCAGTAAACGGTCTGTGAAGGGCTCCCAGCCATTGAGGGTGGGGTTCAGGTCTCCCAATGAGCGCTGCAGCACCGGCGTCTTGCCAGAAGCCCAAATTTACAAGTTTCTCAGACACCACCTGCCTCTTCAGACTAGCAGCACAGCGGGAACGGCGGCTCCGATGAGCCCGTGTTGAGAGCCAGGCTCTGCTTTTTAAGAACGGGGGTCTTGGGCAAGTCGTTTAAACTTTGTGCTGGTTTCTTCGTGTACAAGGGATTGGAGGAGCCACCGGAGGCTGACTCCTAGGGCCTGCGGGAGGGGTCGAAGTGCAGACAGCGCAGTGATTTGCGTACATTGCAGCCTGCCGGCAGCTTCTTGCAGGTGCTTCCTCGTCTCTGAGCAGCGAGCTCTGTTCTGGTTTTCCTGGTGCTTCTCTGCTGCTACTGTTGCAAACAGGAGTCCCATTTCTCCCCGGCGTTTTAGCTCAGCTTTTACGCACCCTGAGGATGATGGGAATTTATAGATTCCACAACGTTCACGTTTCTCTCTCCCATTTTCTCATTCTCCGATCATCTTGTCTGAGGCTGAACGAAATCCGCTCTTTGTTTCAAGCTGCCAAATCAAAGTTTTCTATCAAGATGTTCAGCGTATACCTAGGTTCCTATAAATGCCTCCCTTGCTAGTGGTGGAGAAATGCAACAGAGAGGTGAGAATGGCATAGTAATTAACTGGCCTTTCTGGTGTTCTCAGGGACTTCACGGTGTGCAGTGTTAGAGTTTCATGCTTGAGAATAAGGACCACGGCCCCCAGATGAAACTGCACATCTCCAGCTGGCCCCTGCCCACCCTCTGCCAGTTCATCCCACATGCACCTGCCAGGGCCGCCTCCCATAAATGGCCCTACCTCACACCCCCTCCGCCTCTGGGATCCGCGGAGCCTCCTGGTCCCCATTCTGCTCCCTGACCCAGCACCCTAGCGTCACCGTGAGCTCCCCTGCCCTGTCCTGCCTGGTGCACCTTCGTCCCTCCATAAAGCACAGCAGCTCCCAGCACACCCATCAGTTCCGAGCACCGGAAGGAGGCGTCTGTGTTGCGTGCCGCTGCCGGCCTCTGAATGGTCCCATCCGCCTGCAGCTCGACCCAGGGCCAGGTTAGTGCCCGTCGCTTCCGTGATGCACCGGTCATGGCTTCCGTGCGAGAAGCCCGTTTCTGATGCCTCCGCTGTCGCTGCTTTTCTACAGCAAGATCTCTCAGGCTGCGCATTAAGTGGGCGCGCTCTGGCGGGCTGGTGTGAAGTCCGTGAGGTGCTGGATTTGCGTGTGTGTCTGTGTTCCTGGACGCTCCAGAGGACTCCAGCGGCGCTCGTTTGGAGCAGGGAGGACAAGCAGGTGGGGCTGATGATGTCTCCCTGCCCAGCACACGCCAGACCTGGGAGCCACAGCACAGCACGTCCTGGCTGCCGAGCATCCAAGTTAGCGCGTCTGAGTGTGGCGTGCAACGCGAGGCCCTGCTGTACCCCCGCAAGGCTCGGGGAGGCTGGGTGGGTCTCGCCCCACCACAGACCCTGCTTCCTGCTGGATCACAGAGCGAGGCTGAGCTCCTGCCAACGCCCCCCCCCCCCCGCCGCCATGCCACTGCTCATTCCCACCCTCCACTGTTGTGTCCGAATTTCCCAATCAATGTACAAGGCACAGTCAGGGATGCAAAAGAAGAGGTTTATTTGTTACCAGTGGCCTGGGACCCCCTACCCACACACAGCCATTTAGCAGTGCACAGGCAAAAGGCCCTCTCGTTTGCATAAGAGAGGTTTTTATAGCCTCACACTTACAAGGGCGCACGTCATTTCCTGCATAGGCTACCTTCTTATTCTCTATACAGCAAGGTATTAGGACCTAGCATGTTTATTGGTTCATTTAATCGTAAAGGCTATACCTTATGTGGGGGGGGGGGGGGGGGAAGAACTGCCAGGAAGCATTGGGCCATAAATTCTAAGGGAGCTGGTGGGGGGCAGAGGGTCATAAGTTCCAGGAGAACTTACTCTCTCTGTTCTCAAGGACCCGGCCTGCCTCCTTCCCGGGCCAGGATGAGGCCTGTCATGGCCTTACAGCTGGCAAGCAAGCAAGCCAGAGTACAGGAGCGAAACCGGCATTTAGCAAGCTAGGGACTCCAACTCCCACACCACCGCCGCTCTCTTGTCCTGTGAGAAGGAATTTTGCATTCTTACTAACAATCTCTTCCCGAAGTAATTAATCTCCGAGAAGCGCAAGACAGAACCGTTCACAGATGTCGCTCTTGGAGACAAGACAAGCTTTATTAGCCTGTTGGCCTGGGACTGTTTCTGAACTGTTAATTTTTTAAAGAATTTTTTTAAGTCAGTTATATAGAGAGCGCGGTCTTCCATCTGCTGGTTCACTCCCCAAATGGCTGCAGTGGCTGGCACTGGCTTAGGCTGAAGCCAGGAGCTTCTTGCAGGTCTCCCACATGGGAGCAGGGCCCAAGCACTCGGGCCGTCTGCTGCTGCGTTCCCAGGCCCATTAGCAGGGAGCTGGATCAGAAACTGACAGCCAGGGCTCAAAGCGGTGCCTGTATCAGTGCGGTGTTGCAGTGGCTCAACCCCTGTACCGCAGCACCGGCCCCCGAACTGCTTCTTACCCTGATCTCACAGTTTGCCCAGTCCCAGCAAAATGTGGCACAGATGTGGGACCTTGGCCACTGCTCCACCAGCAAGGGTCTTGGGCTTCGTGGCACTTGGGCTGTGCTTCCAGTCCCCACGTCGTCTTAGGAATGATGATAAAGACTCCCTGTCGGCCTGCTGGTCTCAAGCCACCATCACGTTCCCCGCTCACAGGAGCTGTGTACTCGGAAACTTGGTCCGTTAGGGGGGGGCACGTGGCCCTGAGAAGACCCCTCCTGGATGCTCACATTCCGTGGTCCCTTTGTCGAATGTTGGGTGATGTCTTTGTGCACGGGACTTGGCTTAGGTGCACGTGTGTTCACCCCGTGTGACAGCGTTGTTCAGGCTTTCAATGTAGTTGAGAGAGAAGTTCTTGACACGTGATATTGTGTGCCTTGTCTTTTGTTTCCAAAAATTTATTGATTGATTTGTAAAGGAGAGCATCAGAGAGAGAGAATCAATCTTCCATCCACTAGTTCTTTCCCTAAGTAGCTGCAGCAGCCAGGCTGGTCCAGGCCAAAGCCAGGAGCCCAGAACCCCATCTGGGTCTCCATGTGGGTGGCGGGGGCCATCGTGTGCTGCCTTCCCAGGCACGTTAGCAGGGACCTGGGTCAGAAGAGAAGCCAACCAGCACTCCAGGACGAGATGCCTGCATCGCTGGGCCTGGCTTAACCCCCTGGGCCGCGATACCATGTATTTACCAAGCCCTGTACTTACCCACTTAAATCACAGAGGCACTTCTCAGGAGATTGAGAGAAATCCCCATGGCTACTGATTAATGTGCGCAGAAAATGCATTTGTCACACGTTCCGGGGGCACCTTGCAGGCACTGAACTGTGTGGCCTGGGAGCTAAAACCGCTGGCTTCGCAGTTGGGAGAAGCGGGGGCAGACCCTCCTCGCCGGAGCTCACTTCCCGGCCGGCGCCTCCGCTCCCCGGCCGCAGACTCCACGTCCTTGTGGGCCTGGCCCTGACGGTGCACACCTCCCAGCTTTGGAGATTCGAGCATACGCAGTGCTGAGGACCCGTCTCCGTTTAATGAAATGTCCCAGCAGTGGCTTTGCAAGAGGCAGCCTGCGGCAGGGCACCGGCGTCGCTGTTAGGAAGGCCGGCTTGTGTAGGGGGGACAGCCCCTTCCAGCCAGCGCGGGGAGGGACGTTCTGTCCAAAGTCCCCTAGGCCTGGCCTGGGGGCGGATGTCCTGCCCACACCGCAGGGGCACGCGTGATTCTTGTGGTTCGCTCTGGTTTCGCGCCTGGCACTGACTCCATCCTGGCTGCTGCTCCTGCTGATGTGGGTTCGGCCCCCTCTCAGGTCCCTGTGTCCCCCCCGTGATGCCCCCACGCAGACACAGGAGGGTTCAGACGTGCAGCAGGGGCTCCACAGGGCTCCTCCAGCAGTGTGGCAGGAGGCACTCAGAGGAAAAGCCCTGGAAGGTGAACGTCCAGCCCCAGTGAGCCCCTGCCTGGCGGATCCCAGTCCCGCAGCCCCCGGGGACGGGCGGTGGCTGCTCCGTGCTGCCTGCCATCCCCAGTGCTGCTGCTGCTGCTGTGACAAAACCCAGCAGGCTGTGAAATTGGAATTTAATTGTGATAAGATTCTCTCCAAAATCCCTTCACGGTGGAAAGACCTCCAGTGCTTTCTTCCCAAGCGTGGCTGTACTTTAATTAATCGTGGTGTTGCGCTGTCCACGGCGTCTACCCAGGGTGTGAGCCGGGCGGGCGACCCCGTGTGACCTGCGGTGTGGAGGGCACTGGGCTCCACAGGGCTTGTGTGTGAAGCCTGGAGCTCCTGCACTGAACTTGAGCCAGAGAGGGGGCAAGCTCCCATTTGTAAGAATCTGCAGTAGGGGCCCCAGTGGTGTGGTGTAGTGGGTAAAGCTTCCCCCGCAATGCTGGCATCCCATACGGGCACCAGTTCAAGACCTGCCTGCTCCACTTCCAATCCAGCTCCCTGCTAATGCACCTGGGCAAAGCAGTAGAAGATGGCCCAAGTTCTTGGGCCCCTGCACACACCTGGGAGATGCAGAAGCAGCTCCTGGCTCCTAGATTTGGGGCCTGACTCAGCCCTGGCCGTTGAAGTCATTTGGGGAATGAACCAGCAGATGGAAGACCAATATTCTCAATATTCTCATTCTCTCTCTGTCTCTGTCTCTCTAACCATGACTTTTTTTTTTTTTTTTTTTTTTTTTTTACAGGCAGAGTGGAAAGAGAGAGACAGAGAGAAAGGTCTTCCTTTGCCGTTGGTTCACCCTCCAATGGCCGCCGTGGCCAGCGCGCTGTGCTGATCCGATGGCAGGAGCCAGGTATTTCTCCTGGTCTCCCATGGGGTGCAGGGCCCAAGCACTTGGGCCATCCTCCTCTGCACTCCCTGGCCACAGCAGAGAGCTGGCCTGGAAGAGGGGCAACCGGGACAGAATCCGGCGCCCCGACCGGGACTAGAACCCGGTGTGCCAGTGCTGCTAGGCGGAGGATTAGCCTAGTGAGCTGCGGTGCTGGCCCACCATGACTTTCAAATAAGTAAATAAATCTTTTTTTTTTTTTAAGTTACAATATAGGAGGTGAAGTTAAGATACCTAATTTCTCTCGCCAGCCGGCAGCTGTCTGTGGCGTCTCCCCGTGGGCGACCTCAGCTCTGGCCGCTTCCTTTTGAGGGAGCCGGCTGTGTCATTGAGAGGACTTGGGGTGTGGGTCCTGCTGCATTGGCCCAGGGCCGCCCTGGCAGCCCGGGACTCAGAGCCGCCCCACCTGGGATGGACAGTGCTGCTGGCCTTGTCCACCGAGAGGTGCTGTTCTGTAGTTCTCACCTGGGCTCTCTCCCGGAGAGCTCGGGGCACACTGGGTACCCCAAGGTGACACAGCCAGAGGCAGTGAGACACCAGCAAGGAAGGGCTCCATGGATACCACCGCTGAACGTCTGTGCCAGTGCAGGTGGGGGCCCAGGGGCACTGGGCGCCAGGTGCATCACACACGCTCTCTCTGTGTGTAGGGGTGTGTATGTCTGTGTGGACATGTATGTAGGGGTGTGTGCAGTGTGTGAGTAGGGGTGTGCATGTCTGTGGACGTGTGTAGGAGGGTGTGTAGTGTGTGCATGTATGTGAACATGTGTTTAGGTTTGTGTGTGGTAGTGTGTGTAAGAGTATGTATAGGGTGTGTGTAGTGGCATGTCTAGGGCTCTTCATGTCTGTGGGTGTGGGTGTCCGTATGTGTGTAGGTTTGTGTAGCTGTGTGTGTGTGTGTGTGTGTGTGTGAGGTGAGTCTCTCTTGAACAAGAGTTGCTGAGGGAGGGCTCCCCACTGGTGGGTCCCGAATGTTGCACGCTGGATTCACAGCAGGGCCCAGGCCCCTCGTGGACACCGACCGCCTCTGTGTCCACACGCAAGACCTGCCTTCTCCAGTCTCGCCTGCCCGTCTCCCAGCCAGGGCCTCCACAGTGGCGACTGAGACCCCTCCTGTAAGAGGCTGGTCTGTGCCCGCGGCCCTGCACACCACACGGGCGGTTCCTCCCCAGTCTGGACCCTGCCCTTCATGCTGGTTCATCCCGGGGGCACGGGGCTGCGGTGCCTGCACTCAGCTGTTCTCGTTAACGAGCAAGAAAGCCACATCTGCCTGCTCAGGTTTTGAAACACAAAATGACATTTATGGGTCCTTGAGTAGGAAAATGAGTTCCATTTATTCTCATAAGGAAAAGTCAGTAAGAAACTGGGTGTTGGTGGCAGTACACGGAGCGGAGAGCTGGGCGTCGGCTTCATTTTTCAATCATGGAATCACACAGTTAGATACTCAATGGGTGTTTGCAGGCGGGAACCAGGACAGAAAACACATCTCAGCATTTCTTCCCGTCGCTATGACGATGTGTTAGCGCAGCTCTGCCCCACGCACGCAGACACAGGAGGGAGAACCCACGGCCGTCGTTAAAAATGCAGCGTGTGCAGCGCGGGCGTTGGGCGCGGGGGCTCAGAGGGTGCTGCATTGGCGCACCTTCCCGGGGCTGAGCGAGACTGGGGCCGCAGGCTTCCTGTTGGAAGGTGGTCTCAGTCCGTGGCAGGCTCCCCTCAGTGGCGGAGCTGTGGGACAGGCCTGCGTGGTGTGTGGTCAGCGCACACCGTCGTGTCTCGTTCATGCATTTTTAAAGCTGCACGCGGGCGTCTTCCGTCCAGTAGCCTGATTTTCCCGTTTTATAATGTTTCCCACGAATGCTCAGTAACCTGGATGCGTGTGTCTGAATTCCTGTCTCACCCCTTCTCGTAGCACTGCCCCCCGTCCACAGCTGGGCCGCCTCAGAAGCTGTCCCAGGAGCTTGTGGCCTGGGGAGTGTGTTCACGGCACGGTGACAGAGGTGACAGAATGGCCGGGTCCTTCGGATCAGAGCCTGGGACGTGGCGTATTCAGAGCGCCCTGGCCTCTGCCGTCTCTTCCCTTGTCCTCCAGCTCTCCCTCACTCGCCTTACAGGATTCTGGAACCTGCGACCTTCTGGTGTGACCTTAGGGGAAGCTTCAATCCCTGTCAGAAATGTTTTTTGTTTTCTGGAAAATGACATTTTCTTCTTCTTTAAATATTTTTTCTATATGATACCACCTGCATTCTCTTATATATACCTTATTTTTAAAAAAGATTTATTTATTTGAAAGGGTTACAGAGTGGCAGAGAGAGAGAGAGAGAGAGAGATTAATCTTCCATCTGCTGGTTCACTCCCCAGATGGCCACAATGGCCCGAACTGTGCCAATCCAAAGGCAGTAGCCTCCTCTGGGTCTCTGATGCTGGTACAAGGACCCAAGGACTTGAGCCATCTTCTATGGCTTTTCCAGACTGTAACAGAGAGCCAGATAGGAAGTGGGGCAGCCGGGGCTTGAACCGGTGCCCATATGGGATGCAGGCACTGAAGGCAGCGGATTTACCTGCTATGCCACAGCACTGGCCCTCTAAAATGACATTTTTAACGGAGATATTCTCACCGCCCATCAAGCCAATGTCTTTAGGAATTTCTAAAAATAGATTTATTTGGGCCGGTCCTGTGGTATAATGGGCAAAGCCACCGCCTGCAGTGCCAGCATCCCACATGGACACCAGTTCATATCCCTGCTGCTCCACTTCCGACCCAGCTCTCTGCTATGGCCTGGGAAAGCAGCAGAGGATGGCCCAGGTGCTTGGGCCCCTGCACCCATGCAGGAGACCCTGAAGAAGCTCCTGGCTCCTGGTTTTGGATTGGCCCAGCTTTGGCCATTGCAGCCATCTGGGGAGTGAACCAGCAGATGGAAGACCTCTCTTTCTCTCTGCCTCTCCTTGTCTCTCTGTGTAACTCTGAATTTCAAATAAATATTTTAAAAAGATTTATTTATCTGTTTATTTGAAGGGTGGAGTGACAGAGAGAACTGTCCACCTGCTGGCTCACTCCCCAACTGGTTGTAGTGGCCCGGGCTGGTCCAGATTGAAGCCATGAGCTTCCTCCAGGTCTCCCACGTGGGTGCAGGGGCCCAAGGACTTGGGCATCCTCTGCTGCTTTCCCAGGCCATTAGCATGGAGCTGGATCTCAAGTGGAGTGGTCAGGACAACAGCTGATCCCACTGTACCACAGTGCTGACCCCCAAATAAACTTTTAAATCGATTTTTCACTAACATTTTGAAGTCCCCTGAATCACTCTGTGTTCAACTTGTGAACGGAGGGACAGAGATGCCACCTTCCTAGTAAGGTGGCTGGCAGCTCTCAGGGCTCCGTGTCCAGTCCCGCCTCGAACAGACCCCACCCTGCCTGGGGCCTCCAGGCTTAACCAGCACCCCACCCCACCCCACCCCACCCCGGTCTGTGCTGGGCCCTGGAGGGCCGTCCGTCTCCAGCGAGGGCAGAGTCGGTGTCAGGCAGCTCCCCCGGAAGTAGCTCTCAGTGCACAGGTAATTCACCTCCTTGCACATGCGCTGTTAGTAGTGCTAGCTCCCTCCGGAGTTGAACGCGTGCTTTGATGCTGGTTAAGGATCAGGCTGACCCTGTTCTGGTCCTCCCGGGACCCCGGGGGGCTGCACACGGCACCCTGGGGCTGACAATAAAGGAACAGCCTCGTCCCGTGGGCGCCTCGTGTGAATCTGACGTGGTTCTGCTCTTGCCCAGCGTTGCTCACCTGAGCTCTGTGGGGGCACAGGGTCCCAGCCGTGGGTTCCCAGGACCCAGGGACTCAAGCTGGGTTCGTGTGTGTTTTTGTTGGTAGCAGCAGTCATGCACCTGCCCGGAGGTGGGCAGCCTCGGCCGGCATCAGCGCCCGAGTATTGCGCCCCCTTGGCGTTGCTCAGCCCGAGTCTGTGGGCGCTCCGCACGCTTCCTCCCCTGTGCTGGGCCTGGTCCCTCCCTCCTCTTCCCCTTTTTCCTGTGCCTCTTCCTCAAGGCCAGGTGGGGACCTGCACCTGCCTCCGTTTCACTCGGCTTTGTGGACGGGTGCGTTCTAGGCTCCCGGGATCCCAGCCCTGCTTCCGCTCTCTCCCATTGGTGCTCCTGGCCTCTGTCTCACGTCACCTGTCAGTGATGTCAAAGCTGGAACCCAGAGCCGGGCCCACTGTCAGCAGTCCTGGCTGTGAGCCATCGCTCGACCCCAGGCATTCAGGGTAGATTCCGTCCCTGCTCCAGGACCCTGCAAAACCCCTGCTGGAGCCGTTAGCCTCTCTGGGTCAGTCTCTCAGGGCTGAGACAGGTGTCCCGTGAGAGCACCAGGCACTGCCCCAGTGGGCATCTCACAGAGTCTCCCAGTCAGGGATCCCTTGAAATCCATGCTCCTCAAACCCTTGTGTGCAGTTTGTTTATTTATTTTTTTTTTTTTTTGACAGGCAGAGTGGACAGTGAGAGAGAGAGACAGAGAGAAAGGTCTTCCTTTGCCGTTGGTTCACCCTCCAATGGCCGCCGTGGCTGGTGCGTTGTGGCCGGCGCACCGCGCTGATCCGAAGGCAGGAGCCAGGTGCTTCTCCTGGTCTCCCATGGGGTGCAGGGCCCAAGCACTTGGGCCATCCTCCACTGCACTCCCGGGCCACAGCAGAGAGCTGGCCTGGAAGAGGGGCAACCGGGACAGAATCCGGCGCCCCGACCGGGACTAGAACCCGGTGTGCCGGCGCCACTAGGAGGATTAGCCTAGTGAGCCACGGCACCGGCCGCAGTTTATTTATTGAATGTCAGGAGGTTAGACTGCGGCCAGCCCTGGGACACAGGCAGTGAAGCCGTGCTGTGACCCTGGCGTCCCGTGTCAGAGCACGAGTTCGAGTCTGGGCTGCTCCACTTGGGACCCAGCTAACGTGACTGGGAAAGCAGTGGAAGACGGCCCACGTGCTTGGACCCCGGACCCCCGTGGGAGAGCAGCTGGCGTTCCAGGCTTCTGACTGTGATCCGGCCCAGCTCTGTCCATTGCGGCCATCTGGGGAGTGACCACGTCTCTCCTCCCAACAACCCCCACTTTTCTGAGCCATTCCGCCTTTCAAATAAGCAAAGTTGATCTTCAAAAACAAGATAGTTGGCTTTCTGTTGATGGGGTATGTATGCACTTTGTGGTCAGTTTTTTAAATATGTTGAAAATTTGGGGCTTTTTTACATTTTTTAATAAGTTAGCTATAAGCAGGTGGTGCTGATCACCCAGTGTCGGGAAGATGAGAGGCGGCGGGCACTGGGCTTCATCTGGGATTTCCCCTGAACGCTCGTTTCCTGCATTTCAGGTGGATAAGCCATTGCCTGTGTTTCTCTCCACTAGTTCTCACTCCTGTTTTGTTTTTAAGTGAATGCAGAACATGTGTCGGGGCGCATTCCTGGCATTGGCATTCAGACACGGAGCAAGGCCCTGGGTCAGGAGGAAGCCTGGGCCCACGAGGCTCGGGGTGGCCCGTGGCCAGGCTGTCTCGGGTGGCCCGTGGCCGGCCTGTCTCGGGTGGCCCGTGGCCGGCCTGTCTAGGGGACACTGCAGCAGCCTAATGGCAGCGTGCAATTTGCAGTCATCCTTTGTGCAATAAGCCGGCAGAGCGAGTTCAGCACCAAGAGCAGCGTGTGGCTGCCTTTGCCAGTTACGCGAGAGGTCTCCTGCGAAACCTGAGTTAACCGGAGGCATATCTACACTGGAGTCTAGTGGTGCCGCCTTGACCTCTGAGAACCCACATCCCCGGCGCCTGTGCGGCTCTGCAGAATGCAGTAAAGATTAAATGAGCAGAGCGGGGTGCTCCCGGGAGCCGGGGCGCACGCAGGGGCCCCGTGGAACAGCGCTGCTCCAGTTTCACTGCAGTCCATCATGTCCCCAACCCTGGATTGGGCTTCTAGCGTGACAGGTTCAGCTGGCTGCTAGTCACCAACCTCAGGGCAGAAACTTCGGGACCTCTGCGTGCTCTGTGGAATGAGAAGGACCACAGTGCGCAGCTGTCTCCCCCACAGCCACGCAGACGTGAGATGGTCAGGAACGGGACAGGTGGGGGACTGCTGGAAGGAAACAGGTCCAGGGCCAGGAGCCCCGCCCCTCACCTGGGCAGCGTCCTCGTGACCGCTGGATGGGGTGGCCTGGGGCTGAGGCAGTGGTGAGGAGTGCATGGATCCCCACGGGAAACACACGGACTCACGGGTCAGGCCAAAGATGACAGGAGAGCCGGAGGGAGCGTCAGTGGGGAGAGAAGACGCCGCAGGCTCCTGCAGGAGGGGGGGAGCAGCAGGCAGCCCCGCCACTCCAGCTTCCCCTGGAAGGGGGCGCCCTCCTCAGGCCGACTCCCAGCCCCCGGGAAGCCCCCTCCCGCCCCAGCCCCAGCGTCGGTTCCCGTGTCGCTCCCCCTCTTCGTGGAGGAACGACACTAAGCCCTGCCTAGGCTTCATATCCGAGTCACGGCACCATTATGTCGCTCCCCCTCTTCGCGGAGGAACGACACAGGACCCTGCGCTGTTCTTTCGTCTGCTCGGCCCTCCCCGGGTTTGCTGCTAGTTCTTCCCGGGTTGGCTACCGTCCCTTCCACCTCCGTGGAAGGGCGGTGCCCCCTGCCACTTTCCCCACTTCCACAGGGGAGCGGCACACCGCCGGCCGGCTCTCTCGGGGGCTGCTCAGGTGTTCCTTCAGACAGATGTTCCTGGTGCATGTTGTCTCTCTCCTCCTTTATAGTCCTCTTCCACCAATCCCAACTCTGCTACCCACACGCCGAGCACGCTGCTCTCCTCCAATCAGGAGCAGGATCAGCTCCTGCAGCTCAGTCAATCAAATTGGCGAGAGGCAGCTGGGTAGAAGCTGTTTGCTCCTCTCCCAGCGCCATATTGTGGGAGAGCAGATGCATAGAATAAGTCTTAATTCGAGTAACTTAGTCTAGTCCGAGTTGCTCCCCACATTCCCGGGTTCCAAGACTGGCCGGGAACAGATGACCTCCCTCCTGTGCACCTGAACCCGCAGGGAAAAGTGCACTTTAATGCTGCCATGGTTTAAATGATACCTAAATGGCTTTTATAAAGGACTATATTATCAGGTTCCTGTTCAGGAATCAGCAAGAAGCCAAAATCGACTTCATTCGTTTCCTGAAGGCACTGGCAGCACAGGTAAAGCAGCTCCATGGAGGATTCTGTCTTCATCCACCCAGGAGGGCACGGAGCATGCTGCGCTGAGCTCCAGCCACTCCCACTTGACCCTCGCAGCTCATCTGAACGCTGAGGCTTGCACACGTGAACTTCCCTCCGAGAGCCTGTTATCAGGGCAAGACACAGTTTCCAAGTTAAACACAGGCGTTGCCTTGAGAAAGTATGGGGGCAGGTGCACCTCACGGCTGTGTCTCCCGCTGTGGCTGCTGGGCATCAGCCTCCTGTCTGCAGCGCAGTGTCCGCCCCCCAGTCACTGAGAAGGCTGCGGAGGGCTGTGCCGCATCTTACCAGCTCCCTCCTCCTCTCCCCAATGTGTGGGGCTCGCTCCGGCACAGGTGCACAGAGGATCCTCGCCCGTGTGTGTGGGGGGGTGGGGGGAGGGTGCCTGGAAAAGACCGTTTCTTCCCGCCAGAACTCCCCTCTTGGACTTAGCAGGCAGGTGGAGGGTGACGGTGTTTCATTTCAAGAACTGTAGAATTTACAGTAGATAACCAAAGCTGTCAGGATGCCCCCTCCCCCGTCCGTTTGTTCTTTAAGAAGTTCATTGTGGGGACCCTCGGAGCAGGAGTCCGCGACTCAGCTTCCGCAGCCACTGACGCGGAGTTAGCATTGGACCCCCTTCCTGGGGCTGCATTGTCGTCTTCATGGCCACACCCCATGCCCGCACCGCTTGCCACGTCAGGCTGTCCGCCATTCACCAAAGGAGCGTTCCCAAACCCTGGCTGCCGAGCTCTGTACTGGGAACTGGAGTGGATCTGTAAGTTAAAACTGACTTGAGCAAGGGAGACAAGTGTGAAAACCTGGTTACGAAAGATTAGAGGAGCAGCACCATGGCCTAGGGGGTCAAGCCTCAGCCTGCAGTGCTGGCTTCCCACGTGGGTGCCAGCTTGAGTCCCGGCTGCTCAGCATCCAATCCAGTTCCCTGCCAGTGGCCTGGGAAAGCATGGATGACGACCAAGGTGCTTGAGGCCCTGCACCCACATGGGAGACCTGGAAGAAGCTCCTGGCTCCAGCCTCGTCCAGCCCCAGGCATTGCAGCATTTGGGGAGTGAACCAGTGGATAGAAGGCTCCCCCCACCCCCCGACTTCTCTCTCTCTGCCTCTGCCTCTCTCTAACTCATATCTTTAAATTAAAAAAAAAAAAAGTGAGTAGAGACACGCGGACATGAATGATGGTGATAATGACGAGGGTCATGGTCTAAGCAATGGGACTATGGTCTAACCTAGGACAGGACTGGGGGCATCCCAGGGAGGGGTCACACGAGTCAGTCACCTCCAGGCCACCGGAGTGCAATCACTGAGCGGATGGGGAGAAAGGGGTGGGGAACTCGTGCAGTGGGCATAGCATGTACGGCTGTGCAGTGCAGAGCTTGGCTCGCTGGAGGGCGAGAGCAGTGCCCGTGGTCAAGCACAGACTGGTGGTGGAGGCAGCACGGAGCCTGGTCCCCAGCCCGCTCCTGCTTTCCCTGGCTTTGCTGAGGCTCTGAGGGGCGTTTGGCCCCTGTGGGGTGAGAAGGGCTCAGCACGGGAGCAACGTGATGAGACTTGTGTGTGCCACACGTGGGCTCTTTGGTCCACGCTCGCCCGGGGGGCGGCTCTGCACAGAGTGGGGATGTAGTGTGGCCCCTGTGAGTCTGTCTGAAGGACAGCTGGGCGGTGGCTCCCCCAGCATGCTGGGCTTTCCACTGGTGGGGCCTGGTGGGCGTCCAGTGCTCTCTCGTCTGAGCCACTGGGCAGTGGCAGAATGGCCAGACGTGGCCTGGGGAGCAGCTGATAGTGGGACAAGTGCTGAGCCAGCCTGGAAACATAGCTAAGGGCATGCATGTGCACGCACATGGATCTGTAGCTTTCGGTGGCTTTGTGGCTGGAGGAGAAGGACGGGGCAGGTCCTGGCTGGGGCGGGGTGTGGTCAGCTCACATCCCTGGGGGCCACGTCTTCCTGCCCCGTGACCACCTGGAGGGCAGCACCTTTGCGGGGGAGGGGACTGCGTGCCTTGGCAGGGGTGAGGGAGCTGTGAGATGGGAGGACGCAGGCAAACGTGTCAGTGCGTGTCCGCCCTCGATTATTTTGCCTGTTTAATTCAGCCACCTTTTAAAAGGACACGGCTGGATTTCTATTTCTAGAATGCAAATATCAGATGGTGTTTGAGCCTTGCAGCAAAAGACAGTGTTTTTCTCGGTCTTCATCGGGGCTGATTTAAACCTGCGCAGTCGCCGCTCACCACGGCTGTGGAGCTCAGTGTTTGAAGGAACAGAAACTTCGCCAAACTTTACGTGCGTATGGAGGAGGTCGAGGCGGGCTAATAGGAAACAGGCTCTCTCCCCCGCGTGCGGGGCCCTTACTGTTCCTGTCTGCATGTGGGGCTGCGGGAGCTGCCGGTCGCGTGAGTCGAGGTGGCGCAGGTTTGGGGGTTCAGTCTCACATCCTGTGCTCTCTGGTGCTCAGGGGTCTTAGAAATTAAGGCCCTGCTACCCAGCTTCCAGAAGCTTCTTCCTGGATGATGCCAGCAGCCGAGGCGGAGGCTTCAGCTGCACCGCAGTGCTGGCCCCAGGTAGATTTTTACGACTGCGTTGCTGTGCTGATTTTTTGAGGATGCATCTTGGAAGGGTCACCTTGAACCTGGTCCCCAGTGGGCGATGGAGCCGTCGCTGCTCTCACGCCAGGTGGGAGCCTCCACGTTTACCCATCTCAGCTGAGCCTCTTCAGAGGGGTGGGCCAGCTGCTTCTCAGACAGCATCTTGACTTGGAAAGCGATGATGTCGGTGCCCGGTTGCTTAGTCACCGGCCAGCGTTTGGCACACAGCTCGGGTGTGTGTGTCTTAAGGGTCAGAGCTGGACAGAGGTTGAGTGTGACCGCGGGACACTGCCTGCCTGTGGCCTTTCTGGGCTGTGCACGGTGTCCACCTCCCCTGGAAAGCTGAGTGACATGGAGAGGCTGCTTTCCCTTTGGTCCTCATCAAGTGTGGGGCTGTGAGGTACGGACGGGCCCTGAGCAGCATGAAGGGTGTGAGAACCAGGTGTCCCAGCGCATGTTTGGGTGAACTCTGGTCCCGAGTGGGCCGAGGATCTCATCCTCTTCTGCACGTGTGAGCTGTAGATGCTGAGCGGGGTGAGCAGCTGTCCCAGCGGGCCCCCGGCAGGTGCCTTGCCCCGCCCTCCCCTGACAGTTGGAGGGCCAGTTCCCCAGCTGACTCGCGGACAAGATTTTGCAGTTGAGGAAGACAGCACAGTGAGATCAAAGTCCGTCGCTTTAAGAGCAGCATCTTGGAGCGGCTTGCAGCCAACAGGGGGCAGTTGGGAGGGAGCCTGCCCGTAGGTGAGGCACAGCCATGCTCGGGGGTGCTGGCAGCTCGGGGACAGGACGTCTGACTGACGGAACTACGGCCGGCAGATGTCGTTCCCTGAGCCATGCACTGCCCCGCGCCGTCGCGGTGCAGCCGCAAGGGTACACAGGGACACACTATCTCCACCTTACAGGTGACAGCCCTGAAGCTGGCCCAGGTGGCGTTGGCAGCTTGGAGTTCATCGTCTCAGTTTGTGCAGCAGGTATGGAGCCGAGCAGGTGTGAGAGTGATCTGCCTGCCAGCATTCTTTTCTAATGGTTACGCGTGTGTGTGTGTATTTTTAAACCCTTGCCTAACTAGTCATGTGCGCACCTGGCTGTGGGCACAGGGTGACACCTGCAGCACAGCCTGACACAGGCGATGGGCGTCCCCCTCCCCGCGGCTCCTCCACACGCAGAGCCGCCTGTTGTAACGTGTGACTGTGACCCACGGTGACCCCTGAGCTGTGGACGCTGGTGCTCAGGCCTCCCCTCTGACTGTGCTGGGACGTGTCACGCAGCCTCCTGCCCCTCCCCACCCCCAGGGACCGCTGTTCCCGTTGAGATGTGCGTGCATCTCTGTGACTTCCGTGCACTGCCTGGGTCCTCAGTGCCTCGGCTCCACAGCCTGGGTCCTTTAGGAACAGAAGAGCATCATTGCCTCTTAAAGAATGGGGCTGGCGGCACCGTAAATCCAGTCCTGTGCTTGCCACCCCGAGTGTGCATTATGGCAGTCGCACCTGTCGTGTGCGACTGTTGTCTTCCCAGCATGGTTTCCTGCAGCCCTTTCTGCTCAACATGGGCTTCAGGGGTGAGAAGACAGTGCCAGGCATGGGCTGGGCTGGCGGGGCACCTGTGTGCGTCTCTGCGGGGGCTGTGACAGGTGCGCGGGCTGGATCCTCCTGCTCCCCAGGTCTCACCTGGAACGTGCTCCTTTTGTCTTTGCATTCTGTGCTTTTCTTCTGTGGCTGTGCTACGCCCACTGCCTATCCGTCCTCCCTGCTCTTTGGAGATGAGTTCATGCGTTGCAGGTCTTACTGTAGGCAATCAATTAGCCATACGGGTCAGTGCCTCGGACCCCGTGTCTGCAGCTGCTGTCTGTGGGGACTGATCACTCCTTAGCCACAGCAGTTGGAAATATTTATTTTATGCAAATATTAGCCCTCACCTGTATTTTAAAAAGCTTAACCTGGGCTGCCGTTGTGTCTCCGTCGGTTAAGCTACCGCTTGTGCTGCTAACATCCATTTTTAAGTCCCAGCTGCCCCACTTCCGACCCAGCTCCCTGCTAATGCGCCTGGTCCAGGTGCTTGGGTTCTGCCTCTCAAGTGGAGTTCAGGTTCCTGGCTTCAGCCTGGCCCAGACCCTGCTGTTGCAGGCTTTTGAGGACTGAACCAGTGGATGGAAGAGCGATCGATCAATCAGTCTTCCTTCCTCTTTCACTCTGACTTTTATGTAAATGTAAAATAATATAGTAATTTTAAAAAAAATAGCTCTTTCAGTATTTCAGTGATTGCTTTGTATTATGTTAAATACATAACCTAAAATCTTTACAAGTTTATTGTACGGGGATGGGGCAGTTATGTCAGATCCACACCGTGACGTTTCAGCTGTCCAGCTCACTGCCGGCCACAGTGCAGCCAGGTGTGGCAGCCCTCTGGAGCGTGCTGCTCCTGAGCCGTGACTCGAGCTGTGGATCACCAACCCCCTACCCTACTGCCAGCCCCGGGACCCCTGACCCCGGGCTCCCCTTGGAGTCTGTGGATTTGGTGTGTTGGCCATCTCACATGAGACGAATTATTCAGTATTTGCCTGTACCTGGCTTTTTGCACTAAGTGTGACGTCCTTGGGGCTCATCCGTGGTGTTGTGTAGCGCGGAATTCCATGTTATTCCAGGCAGGATAAACCCCGCTGCGTGCTTGCCCCACGTTTTGCTCAGCCGCTGGTGTGCTGGAAGACGCAGCGGTTGTTCCCTAGCTCGGTCTTGGGGAATCTTGCCGCAGTCAAGTGCCGGGGTCTCTTCGAGACTCTGACTTTCCCTCCTTGGAAACCCAGAAGTGGGATTGCTGGATCATATGGTGGTGATATTTTTAACTTTCTGAGGAACCTCCACACTGTTTTCCATTGCAGCTTCAGCGGTTTGCATTCCTGCCAACAGTGTGGGAGTGCTGATGAGAATATGAGGGATTGGAGCCATTTTTACCATCTTTACGTGTGCGACTCAGTGGCATAATTAGATGCAGTATTGCCCAAGCTTCGTCACTGTTCCCAGATCTCACTTCTCATCCAGAGCTTCTGTGCCCAGGCTCCACTGAGCTCTAATGTACTTTATTTCCTGTCTTTTTATCTATCTCTTTACTTGTTTGGATGGAGGAGAGAGGGAAGGAGGGAGGGCTCTCTCCTTTGGCTGAGTCACTCCCCAAATGCCTGCAACAGACAGGGCTCAGCTGGGATGAAGCCAGCAGCCAGAAACCCAGTCTAGGTCTCCCATGTGGGTGGCAGGGATTGAGAATGTGAGCCGTCACTCTGTGCTTCCCAGTGTGCACACAGCCAGAAGCTGGGAGTGGGAGAGCCGGACTGTGGCTTGATCTCAGGCACTCGGGTACTTCATGTAGGCATCCCAAGTAGTGTCCAAACACCACCCCTCATCTACTCTCTGTCTCCGTGAATCTCCTGTTCTAGGTGTTTCATTGTGTCTGGCTTACTTCTCTTGGCGTGTTTCTAAGGTTCGTCCATGAAATAGCCTGTTAGAACAGCACTGCTTTCCCAGGCTGGGCATTCCATTCTGTGACTACGCCACCTGTCACGTGTTTGCTGCTGTCAAAATGTCTGAGCATGCGTTTGTTTTAATTATTTTTTAAGGACTACAAATTTCATAAGTACTTCAGGAAGGGAAGATAACCATACCCACCCTCCCACCCTTACTCCCACCTTCCTCCTCCTGCCCCTCCCCTTCCCAGTCCTATTCTCCATTAAGATTCATTTTCAATTAACTGTACACAGAAGACGAACTCTATACTAAGTAAAGATTTCAACAGTTTGCACACACACAGACACACTGTAACTAGTTTTACAGTTAACTCTCATAATACAACTCTTTGAGGACGGAGATCCTGCATGGGAAGTTAGTGCCCAGTGACTCCTGTTAGTTTAACAGTAAACACACTTATGTATGATTTCAGTGATCACCCAAGGCTCTTTATGTGAGCTGCCAAGGCTATGGAAGCCTTTACAGTCCACAAACTCTGTCAGTATTTAGACAGGGCCATATGCATGGTGGAAGTTCTCTCCTCCCTGCAGAGAAAGTTACCTCCTTTGATGACCCCTTCTTTCCACTGGGGTCTCACTCACAGAGGTCCTTCATGTATGACCTTTTTTTGCCATAGTGTCTTGGCTTTCCATGCTTGAAACGCTCTCATGGGCTTTTCAGCCAGACCAGGAAGCCTTAAGGGCTGATTCTGAGGTCGGAGTGTTGCTTAAAGCGATTGTCATTCTGTGAGTCTACTATGTGTACTGAGCATGCATTTGTTTCTCTCCTTGTTTCCAGTTCTTG
The DNA here is from genome assembly GCF_964237555.1 of Oryctolagus cuniculus. Taxonomy (NCBI): domain Eukaryota; kingdom Metazoa; phylum Chordata; class Mammalia; order Lagomorpha; family Leporidae; genus Oryctolagus; species Oryctolagus cuniculus. The sequence goes on from NC_091441.1 coordinate 121,999,163, forward strand.
GGGGCGTAGACCCTAAGTAGTAGGGCCCAACAGTAGCTGGATTATCTGCTGTTTCTATTTTAACTTCTTGCTGAAACCCCAAATAGTTTTCCACATGGCTGCCCATTTCAGGTTCTCCCAGCAGTGGGCCAGGGTTCCATTCTGCTCACATCCTCACTGGTTTGGTTTCCATTTCTGTTAGGTACAGAGTTTGTGGTCCATATCAGCCACTGTCTCTCTGTAGCTTTGATTTGTGTTTCCATGGTGGCTGACGAAGTTGGGCATCTTTGCAGTGGGTTATGGATCACTTATCTCTCTTCTTTGGACCAATGTTCCTTCAAGTCCTGTGCCCATTTTAAAACTGGCTACCTTGTGATTGAGTTGGAGGAATTCTTCACATAATATGGATAGTAAATCATGTATATATGTGTGTGTGTGCATATATGTATATATATATCCCTATCTGTAGCCATATTTCTTACTTTGTTTGCACTACCCTTTGATGTACAAAAGATTTTAACTTTGGTGATGTCATTTTTTGCTTTCACCTTTAGTGTTTCTGGTGGCACTAAGAATTCACTACTAAATCCAAGATCAGGAACTCTTAACTGTGCATCTTTTCCCATTGATTTTAATGCTTATCTTTAGGTCATTGATACATTCTGAATTGATCTTGCATATGGTATGAGGTAGGGGCCCAGCTTCACCCTTTTCATACTGAAATCCGTTTGTGCCAGCACGATCTGTCGAGGACACTCTTAGCCACTGGATGGACTTAGCACCTTGTTGAACATTAAACTGGGGACACAGCTGGACTCTGGTTCGTACCCTGTTGGTCAGTGTGCCTTTGCTTATGCTCACACTACCCCATCCTGATACTGTAGCTGTGCCTCGATGACTGCTCCTCACGGTGGCACCTGTGCCTGTTTGTTACTTTGCTGCCCCCTCTTGGGACTTCTGCTTATACTTGTATGTTAAGAACACCAGGTGAGTTTTCTGTCCCTGCATGTTGCTGGCGTGCTGGGGCCTTCCTTAAGGAAGAAGTTCGTCTTGGTGCATGGCTTTGTGATGTGTGACCTCTCCACTCTGTCTCACTCCCAGCCAAGCATCATGCAACCTTAGGTAAGAATGGTCGTGTTCAGTTTGGAAGGCAGGGGAGAAGCCCCCATGGACCTGTCTCTCCTCTATCTGGATGCTCAGAGTGCTGTCAGGCAGGGCAGAAGTAGCCCTGTGTGAAACCCCTGAGCATCAAGATATTTGAGTTCACTTTTCTGCTGTGTTTTGTATGCTTGTAGCTTCCCAAGGACTCACCCTCGAGATAAACTAAGCACTATGCTAACTTAAAAATAGTGAATCTACATAGTGATTGATTTTTTTCCCTTTGTTAGGAGCTTCAGGAAAGATTCATTGATGTGTGGATTGACATTTAATCACTGTCTGGGATTTACGTGTCCCCTGGAGTTGCCTTGTGCTGAAGTCTGGCTCTGAGGCATCTCCCCGGAGCGAGTGTCGGTCCCAGCAGCTGGATGCCTGGAGCGTCCTGGATCCACGGGAGCACGGGAGGCAGTGAACGCGCAGCGTGAAGGCTCCCAGCCCGCCCTCCCCGAGGGTGTGCACGCAGAGTGTCCCTGGTGTGAAGGCTCCCAGCCCGCCCTCCCCAAGGGTGTGCATATGAAGTGTCCCTGGAGTGAAGGCTCCCAGCCCGCCCTCCCCGAGGGTGTGCACGCAGAGTGTCCCTGGTGTGAAGGCTCCCAGCCCGCCCTCCCCGAGGGTGTGCATATGAAGTGTCCCTGGTGTGAAGGCTCCCAGCCCGCCCTCCCCGAGGGTGTGCATATGAAGTGTCCCTGGTGTGAAGGCTCCCAGCCCGCCCTCCCCGAGGGTGTGCATATGAAGTGTCCCTGGTGTGAAGGCTCCCAGCCTGCCCTCCCCGAGGGTGTGCAGAGTGTCCCTGGTGTGAAGGCTCCCAGCCCGCCCTCCCCGACGGTGTGCACGCAGAGTGTCCCTGGGCATTCAGGCGAATCCAGCCAGCAGCGTGTGCTCCTTGCCCACGGGCCGAGGCTCTCGCTTGCTTCAGATGCTCAGGAGCTCCCAGGTGACCCAGGAGGGTCGCTGTGCCTGGACTTCAGCCTCCCTCACCGTGACTTACAGAGCAAATGAGCACGGGTGGCTCTGCAGATGTCAACGGTAAATTGCAGTCAAGGTGAGTACGGACACCTTGTTATGTGCAGTCAAGGTCTGTTTCCCTTTCAGAGAGCTAACTAGTAAAAACCACCGCTTTTAATTTAGAATGAATATGGATGGGGTCTTCGCTACCCTGTTTACATTTAATCTGTAATTAATTATCAGGAAAGTACCTCGCCTATAGAAAATTCACACCACCACTAAAATAAAGTGTAGTCCTCAAATATTAAATGCCTTAAACACCAAAATGGCACTCCGATTACCTTATTTATATTATTTTACTGCTAAACACATAAAACTGGTAGCAGCTTAATGGGCTTGCAAGGCAAGCAGGCACTTGGGTTAGATAAATTAATAAATCAGTTCATATTGCTTATAGGGAAAAGCATTGTGGTATCTGAGTGTAAAAAGCCTTTCTCTAGGGGATCATAAGCTACGTTTGAACTTTCCTTGAAATGTGTGCTCTCGGGTCAGCAGGGTTTAGAAAGGATTTCCCCGCAACAGTAAGGCAGGAGAGAGCTTTGCCAGTATAAATTTTTTTTTTTGCACACAAATAAACTTATCTTTTAAATCCATTTTTCCACATACTGCTTGATGTGCCCTCATGTGTGCACACCCTCACACATGGGTGTGCATCTGTTTGTACACAGACATGCAGGAGGCGACTCCTGAACACGACCAAGGGGCATTGGTCTTCCCAAGACGCTAGGACACAGGACATAAATAACAAAATTTGAGTTTTGTCTTTGTTACTAACAACCCAAAGACTCCTCATGTGGGTTTCTCCCTGTGACCCTCCTGGGCTGGGGACCGGGGCCGTGTGCTGGCCTCAGTGTGAGTGGGACCCCGTACCCCTGTGGCCGGGCAGGGATGAACTTCTGTCTTGGACTTCACTCACTACCCCCGCCGGCAGCTTCCTCTGTGCTTGAACCCCTGATTAACAGCTCAGATGCTGGTGACACCAGCACGGAAGCCAGACTTGGCTTAGGGAGATCCGAATGGGCACATGTGACTTCTGCTCAGAGCTATGCAGAAGGAGTGAGTAGGATTTTAGCACATGCTGACTTGTCATGGGCACGGGGGAGATGTTTGCTCCCTACAACCGCACCACTCTTCAGGAGGGCCCCGTGAAGACCCCCTGAGGGCATGGAGCATGCGCATTTGCTTAGAGGGAGCGGCAGATATCATTTAGTAAGGGACTGTGTCAGAGAACTCGACTGTAAAAGTAAGAGCGGCCGGCACCGCAGCTCAATAGGCTAATCCTCCACCTGCAGCACCGGCACACCGGGTTCTAGTCTTGGTCTGGGCACCGGATTCTGTCCCAGTTGCCCCTCTTCCAGGCCAGCTCTCTGCTGTGGCCAGGGAGTGCAGTGGAGGATGGCCCAAGTGCTTGGGCCCTGCACCCCATGGGAGACCAGGAGAAGCACCCGGCTCCTGGCTTCAGATCAGCATGGTGCGCCGGCCGCAGCCGCCATTGGGGGGTAAACCAATGGAAAAAGGAAGACCTTTCTCTCTGTCTCTCTGTCCACTCTGCCTGTCAAAAAAATAAATACAATAAAATTAAGAGCAGATTTTTTTATTATTCCCATCCAACCTCCCTTTTCCTCTTTCTTTTTGCCCACATTTAAGCACCTTCTCTCTCAGATCAAGGCCTTGTACACTTGATTGTTGCCATGGAATGGTGTGATAAATATCTAAATGGCCCATGGCAGAAATAAATGTTCCCCACTCCTGCACAGAACAAGGTCAGCTACTGTCACAGCAGGTGGAGTAGAGTGACCGGTCATGGGTTTGGCCAGGACAGATGAGCGTTCTCGGCTAGAAGTGGTTGGTGGTGGGGAAAAGCCGTGATGACCACGCAGGGATTTCAGGGCTCCCTCAGGCTAGAGAGGTAGTTAGATGAACTGATAACCACCGCTGCTCAGGAAGACAGACCACAGAGGAAGCAGGCACCCAGGAAGAGTGCAGCACTTCCTAGAGACGTGGTCTCCGAAGGCAGAAAGCCTTGGCTCCCATCCCAGCTCCTGCACTTACAGACCAGTGTTACGAGATCAACAGCCCCGTTTTCTTGTCTGCGAAGCGCAGGTTGCCTGCTATGAGGACTCGTTGGTGCAGGGTCTCTGAGCTTTTGTGTGGGGCACCTGGCACACAGCAGGCATTCGGTAAATACTTGATGATGACACGGCACGTGACAGTGTCTGGATACACGAATCCATAGGCAATTAAAAATGGGGAAGCAGTAGCTGGCTTGGAAATAGATGAGGTCTGTGAGGGTCCCCACATTGTGCCCCAGGCTTCTCAGGTGACAGATATGCAATGAACACCATGGGAAATCCATGTGACGTCCCCCCACACCAGTCCATAGGACCTGTGACCCTCAGGTTCCCCAGGGGGCCTGTGCTTTCTTGACCCACTCAGTCTTCCTCCCCCAGAGTGACCCATGATCCTAATGCCTATGAAAATTATTATTCCTTTAATACACAATGATCTTGGAGGTCTTAGAGGTAGAAGTCTCTCCTTAGCATAAATATAAGCATATTAATAACCATTTATTCCTTCTGAGTGAGTGTGAGTTTACCTGAATATTCTGGCTCTCTGAGTGTTAGTGAGATAAGGTGAACTAGAGTTCAACCTTACGTAACACGTGGGGAGATATTTTAGTGGCAGTGGTTGAAATCGTGTCCTGTGGATTTCTACCCAAGTGAGCTGTAGTGGCTGTAATTTCTAAATGTTCTGGGCAAACAGCTGAACATATTTTTATTACAAAATTATTATGAAATCTGAGACATCTGTGTGTTTCTACACATAGCCATGTGGTTAATTGTAATATAATTAATTTGTCCCTGCAAAGTTTTACAGTCTCACATAAGGCAAGACTGAAGGTGACTTTATAAATGTGGGGAGCAACTTGGACTAGACTAAGTTACTGGAATTAAGACTTATTCTATGCATCTGCTCTCCCACAATGTGGCGCTGGGAGAGGAGTAACAGCTTCTATGCAGCTGCCTCCAGTTCAACCAAGAAACTGTAGGACCTGCTCCTGATTGGAGGAGAGCAGCGTACTCAGCGTGTGGGTAGCAGAGTTGGGATTGGCGGAGGAGGACTATAAAGGAGGAGAGAGACAACATGCACCAGGAACATCTAAGGGGAACATCTATCTGAAGGAACACCTGTGCAGCCCCCGAGAGAGCCGGCCGGCGGTGTGCTGCTCCCCCGCAGAAGTGGGGAAAGTGGTTGGGGGAACTGCCCTTCCACCTCCGTGGAAGGGTCGGTAGCCAACCCGGGAAGAACCAGCAGCAAACCCGGGAGGGCCGAGCAGACAAAAGAACAGCGCAGGGTCCTGTGTCGTTCCTCCACGAAGAGGGGGAGCGACAATAAAGTACTAGGACCTTCCTTGGCAACCTGCTTATGACTAATTTATCCTGGCACTCTCTAGAGCTAGCAGTTTAACTGGTTAATGGACATGTTAACCACCCAGCTTCATCCTTGTGTGATGGGAGTCGCACTGTCCGTGGAAGGAACCACGGGCCAAGATGTGCCTGTTCAGTGGTCGGCGCTGACGGTCAGCTCCTGGGCTTCAGCACCTTGGAGAGAGGCGGAAATGTCCCGGCAAGACTGCTTTCCCGGGGCTCCGGGATCCGTGCTCTGTGTGTGACTTGGGCACACGCTTTGTGTACTGTCACCTATCTGAGTGCTGGGAAACATGACCTGTCTGGTCTCTTTTCTTCTTTCAGAAATAGTTTCCCATCTTCCTGACCGTGCCTTGTTTGCGCCTTCAGAAGTTAAGTGAATCAAGACCGAGGCAGTGGGCAGGAGCCCTCTGCCCTCCTCAGGGAGTGGTTCTTGGTGTGAGGAGTTGGCTCCCTTCGTTGGTCCAGCATGGATGTGGAGCTCTGTGCACTCTGCCGGGGTCCACACTGAGTCGTCACGGGAGACCACGCGGAAGCGGCCCCTGAATCTGCAGCGAGCGCTTCGCGCTTCACAGCCTACGGGGATGTTGTCCGTGACTTTGGCTGGGAACACCTTCTCCTCCTCCTCCACGTATAATTGGTTCCCTTCTTTTGTGAAGTTTATTAGCAGCTTGCATTCGAATTGAGCACCGTGGCATTTATAGGTTCAGTAATCTGAGTGGTTGTGGCTGTGTGTGGGTGACAGTGCTGGCTCGTGGCAGGTTTGGTTTCCAGTGCTGCCGAGGCGCAGGTTCACTCTGAGCACACAGCCACGCTGGCGGCGCGAGCAGTCGTGTGGCTAATGGGCGATTCTAGCCCCGTGCCTGCCACCCGCATCTCAGCCGCTTAGGTGTTCCTCTCCCCACTGGCTGGGTGGGAATTCCTGCGTAGTGACGGAAACGTTTGCTTACTCATGGAAAATGGCCGTAAACAGAGAAAAAGGGAGAGAAATACTCAATAAAGTTTAAAAGGTGAGCATACACAGGGAGGATATGCAGAATGAAAAAGTGAAATGTAATTTTGAAGAAATTCGGGAAACTGAACAAACCAGCATTTATAAGGGGAGGGCATTTTAAATTCAGGACATCTCATCCAGAACTGTGAGGATTTAATTCAGGGCCCCCCCCTGGGGCTGACTTACGTGAGGCTGTCCACTTACACCTTCTGTCACAGTTACTATGTGGTTTTTTCCTTCATTCCTAACGTATACAAAAGTGAATTATAGGATCAGTGTGGCATATGTTGCCAGCAGTTCATCCAGCGTCCATGGCTTTAAAAGTTCTTCAGAAAGTTCATGGAAATTGAAATTAAAAGGCGACTTTATTTTGGTGCAATTTTTAGAGATACTCATGCCGTCTTCTCGCCACTGGCATTTCTTGGAAAGTTTTGAAGACGTCCAGCGTCCCAGTGCCTCACAGGCAGTCACTTTGTTTCTCCGCCCCGTCCTCTCCTAAGGATCCCGTCCCTGGGCACGGACATGGGGTGGTGGCTCCAGGCCCAGGACTCCCCCGAGAACCTGCCCCTGGTCCACAGTATCTGCTCGGCCCCACGCAGTGGAGGAGAGAGGCTCACACTCGGCAGTGACAGCGTCTTCCTCTGTGTTCCTGTCCCTGCCCCGCCCCACTCGGCTTCTCTTTCTGCCAGTCTCCCGCACGCTCCCTTCCACAGTCACAGCGACGTCACCACGAGAGCATGTGGTCCTATCAGCCACGCTTCCTGTGGGTCTGTGCTGTGGCAGCCAGGCGAGGGGAGGGAGGATCGTGTTTCCTGTGATGTCCTGAGTCTCTGGCCGGATTCTAGCTGTGCGAGGCGGTGAATTTGTCTTGAGGCCAGAGCACTGTGTTTCTAGCAGACTTACGGAGCCTGAGTAGAAGGCAGGAGTTTTTGCACTGTGCATGTGCACGTGTTGGGAGCGTGTAGATCACAAATCTTGAGCTGGGCGCATTGGTTTCTTTATGATTAAACTGAATACATCTGACAAATCCCCTGCTCTCCCTCCCACTCCATACCTTATGACAATCTTTAAAGATGTATTTTATTTCTTTATTGACTTGAAAGGCAGAGTTACATAGAGGGAGTAGGGCTTGGGGAGAGGGAGAGAGAGAGGTCTTCCATCCACTGGTTCACTCCCCAGATGGCCACAACAGCCAGGGCAGGGCCTGACAAAAGCCAGCAGCCAGGAGCTTCCTCTGGGTCTCCCAAGTGGGCGGCAGAGGCCCAAATACTTGAGCCATCTGCCACTGCTTTCCCAGGCCATTAGCAGGGGGCTGGACCAGAAGTGGGGCAGCCGGGATTCAAGCCCCTGTCCATGTGGAATGCTGACGCTGCAGGCAGTGGCTTTACCCGCTGAGCCACAGTGCCAGCCCCGACGATCATTTTGACCTGTCAGCTGAGGCATCCAGCACATCTTGGGATAGATCAGCTTTGAATTTGTGCAAGTCAAGGGCCCATGGGGGAAGGAAACTTGGCTAGAATGTAGTTTCCAGTGCAAAAAAATGGAATCTTCAATCCAGTCATTTTGTCTATACAGAGACTTACAATTGTTGGTTGTTACCGGGTTTTGTCCGTGCAGTGCATAAATACGTCCAGTTCAATTCAAGAACTAATTAATCCACCGGGGGAGGGGGGCAGCGAGGCCGCTTACTGGACTGGACTGAGCAGCAAGTTCAGCTGAGACAGCAAGTCCCCTGCTGAGGGGACACTGGCAGGACATGGAGGAGGAGGGGACTTCCCACGATTGGCGGGCTCGGTGTTCTGGACGCTGGCTTTGTTAGCGTCTGCAGCCCACTGCTGATTCTGAGCACGGCCAGGCGGTCTGGATGGAGAGCAGAAAGGGGGAAGACTTGATGGGAACATGGAGGAGAGCTTTCTAGAAGCGGTGAGAAGGTGACTTCTTATGCAGTCAAGAACATTCTAAAAGCAGAACTTCTTGGAATCAAGGAGACTGCGACCTGGCGCTTCTGCAGCCCACGAGGACTGGTCCCAGGCACTGTGTGGTGGGAATCTTGGAGGGAGCCGCAGGGCGACCTCACGCCTGTGGGGCCAGGGAGCATCCAGGCAGGGGAAGGCTCCTGAAATCAGGAGGCAGAAGTCTACTGACCAGGTCGAGCCTCAGCGTTGCCTTCCATAACAGGGACACGAAAGCCCGGGAGTGGTGTTTAGCAGGGAACCCTCGTGCCTCTCAGTCTGTGTCCTGGACGACGTGCTGATGTCTGACTTCCATAGGCACAGCCTTGCTGTGTCTGAATTCTCTTTTCAGATTCCCACCTCTCCTGCCCTTGCTCTCCTCTTGGAGAGGAGGTGTCCCCCCTCCATTCCAAATCTAACGCGTCAGCCACGGGTTCAGCTGAGTCCTTTCCAAGAACTGCAAACTCAGAAGCCTTCACGAGCCGGCTGAATGAAGCAAACGTCTGGCGCAAGACAGTAGGGCTTCCTGGACACTGCAAAGAAATTCAAGGGGGCTTCAACAAGACTGTGGGGGAAAAGTGGAATTGAAAGAGAGCTTTAGGTGTAAAACATGGAAATCGCACATACAAGTGCTCATCAGAAATGTCTTAAAACTGCATGAATGTAACGACCTTTCTACACCAACATTAGCTTAGCTTGCAGTTGCATTTCCCATGTCTGCAGTCGCCTTGTAGAAGGGGCGCTCTCTACCCGAAGCTGACTTCTGAGTGCGCTGGGCACACCTGCACGGCTGCTGGCAGCCTGGGCTCTGTGGTCAGCAGGTGGGACTCCTGCTTTCTCAGTTCCTGTCTCTCCTCTTCCGCCATCGCTCGTAGGACACCCAGAAAAACACCGTCTCCCCTCAGCCCAGCTCCCTGAGCCAGGGGACTCCTTCCTGACGTGTCTGTCTCACGGCGCCTTCACAGGAGCTAGTTAGTGCTCATTCGCACACTTGCGCTCTGTCACACACACACACGCACACACACACGCACACACACAGAGCATCATTAATTTGAACAACAGGCTGAATTGTTAAATATTTGGAACCTGTAGGAAAGTGTGGACAGCCCATAGCTGCCACTGTTGCTCAGAGTGGACGTTCACTAAGTGCGGGGCTCCTCCTGAGGTTGGCTCCTGTCCCTCTCTCTCCCTTCTTGGAGGTGACTGCCAGCTGAAGTCCATGTGTGTCATTCTTGTGTTTTTTTTTTAGCATGTATTTATTCATTTGAGAGGCAGAGTTACAGATAGAGACATAGAGAAATCTTCCATCTGCTGGTTCACTCCCCAGATGGCCAGAGCTGGGCCATTCCAAAGCCAGGGGCTTCATCCAGGTCTCCCACATGGGTGCAGGGGCCCAAGCATGTGGGCCACCTTCCACTGCTTTCCCAGGCACATTAACAGGGAGCTGGATCAGAAGTGGGGCTGCCGGGTCTCAAACTGGTGCCCATCTGGGATGCTGGCATCGCAGGCAGTGGCTTTACCCACTCAGCCACAGTGCCGGCCCCCGTCTTGTGTGTTTAAAAACCTCCACCTCTTGTGGCAGGCATTTGCTACCACAGTTAGGCTGTTGCCTGGGACACTCAGATCCCAAAGCAGAGCCCGAGTTCCTGTCCTGCCTCTGTTTCTGATCCAGCTTCCCGTTATGTGTGCCCTGGGAGGCAGCAGATGATGGCACAGTGATTGGTCCCTGCCACCCATGTCGGGGACTCAGGAGTTCTGGGTTTCTGGCTCTGGCCTGGGCCAGCCCCAGTGTGGCAAACATTTGGGGAGTGAACTAGTGGACGGGAGATCTCTTTTCTCTTTCTCTCTCCCTCTCTCTCTCTCCTCCCATCTTTTCTCTCTTCTCTCCCCTTTTTCTGCCTTTCAACTATATGATAATAAATAAATAAAATTGAAAAGGCAAGAAATTTTAAAAATATTTATCTATTTATTCTTTAGAAAGGTGGAAGGAGAGAGAGAGGGAGGAACAATTGATTGATCGTTCTTCTGTTTGTTCGCTCCCTAAGTGGCTGTGACATCTAGGTGTTGGCCAGGCTGAAGCCAGGAGCCAGGAGCTCCGTCCTGCTCTCCATGTGGGTGGCAGTGGCCGTCTTCCATTGCCATCCCAGAAGCACTAACAGGAAGCTGAGTGGGAAGTAGAGCCAGGCTGTGAACGCCAGGCACTCCAGCAGTGTCTCAACCCCTGCACCAAACTGGACCCCCATGTTTTTATTTTTTTAAGATTTATTGTATGGCCGGTGCCGTGGCTCACTAGGCTAATCCTCCACCTTGCGGCGCTGGCACACCGGGTTCTGGTCCCGGTCGGGGCACCGGGTTCTGTCCCGGTTGCTCCTCTTCCAGGCCAGCTCTCTGCTGTGGCCAGGGAGGGCAGTGGAGGATGGCCCAAGTGCTTGGGCCCTGCACCCCATGGGAGACCAGGATAAGTACCTGGCTCCTGCCATCGGATCAGTGCGGTGCGCCGGACGCAGCGCACCGGACGCGGCGGCCATTGGAGGGTGAACCAATGGCAAAAGGAAGACCTTTCTCTCTGTCTCTCTCTCTCACTGTCCACTCTGCCTGTCAAAAAAAAAAAAAAAAAAGATTTATTGTATCTATTTGAAAGAGTTACAGAGAGGTAGAGACAGAGAAAAAGAGAGGTCTTCCATCCACTGGTTCACTCTCCAACTGGTCACAACGGCCAGAGCTGTGCTGATCTGAAGCCAGGAGCTAGGAGTTTCCTCTGGGTCTCCCATGTGAGTGCAGGGGCCCAAGGACTTGGGCCATCTTCTGTTGCTTTCCCAGGACACAGCAGAGAGCTGGATGAGAAGTGGAGCAGCCAGGACTAGAACCGGCGATCATATGGGATGTTGGCGCTCCAGGCCAGGGCTTTAACCCGCTGTGCCACAGCACCGCCGCCACCCCCCACCCCCCGCCATGTTATTTCTTACCTGTTGTTGTATAACCTTGGTGGGCTCACAGTTTTACAAGGAATCGTCCAGTCTCCTGTGCCTGGGAGCTGTTTCCACACACAAAGCCTTCGTTTTAAAGCAAACAGCCTTGGTGATCTCCCAGCTGATGTGTGTTGGTGTGGCATGGTTGGGAAAGCGCCATCCTTCCGTTCCCGGCTGCTGCTCGCTGCTGCTCGCTGCTGCTGCACTCTGCTTCTACGAGACCAGCTTCCGCAGACCCCACAGGCCCGCGAGACGGGGCCGTGTGTGCATTTCTCTGCCTGGCTTGTTTCACTTTCTCTAACGACCTTCAGCTCCATCCATGTGTGAGGAGGCGGGCAAAGCTGGTTAATGAGCGCGCTGCAGCCGGCAGCCGGCGGGAGCACTGTGTGTGTTGCCACAGCGGGGTGACTGGGTTAATAGCAGTGAAGTGTTTGTTCCAAGTAGCGGGGGAGAGTACTTGGAAAGCCACCACACTCAGCAGGAGTGATGAATGCTTGCAGGGAGGTGTGTGGTTAGCGGTGGTCCTGGCACAGCAGTGTAGGATGGGGCCTCACTAGCACCCAGTCAGGGTGCAGGTACTGTGCAGCAGTGAGCGACGTAGAGGTACTGTGTATCCACGCAAGGTGGGTTACTGTGCATCAGTAAGGTCTTTGAAATGTTCTCCAGCCCAGTGTAACGATAGCTGCTTGTGTTTTCTTATAAATTCTTTGCTTTGGGCATTTCTAATTCTAATGCATCGGAAGTGAGGTTAAGTAGAGACCTACCCGCGTCTTTGTCCACCGTGAGAGTCCCTGTCCCCATGATGCTGACTACCTGGGGGTGCCTTTCTCCGGGGCTCACCTTCCTCCTGTCTGGGACGCATTCCGTGTCCCCGTATACACGGGAGTTCTCTGAAGTCTCTGCTTGGAGCCGTTGGTCATGCTGTCTGTCCTTACAGCTTTTCCATCCCTGACCTTTGATAGTTTCTGTGTCTTCCAAGCCCTGTTTTGTGTTGGTCATTTTTGAAAATCTTTGATGTCCAAGTGACAGGGTCGCCTCCCGTGAGAATGGGTTCCAGGGACAGACAGACCTGGGATGCTGCCCTTACCTCTTTTTCAAACACAGATATCTGGTGACATCAATAAAGAGTGTGTTTAAAGTTTATGTGTGTGTGTGTGTGAAGTCTGTGGAATATTCCAGAGCCTATTGGTTGCCTAGGAGGAAAAAGAAAGAACTTTTTTGGAATTGGAAATTAAGTGTTCTTTTTCGGAATTAGAAATTGTTTCGAAATGTCTGCGACTGACCCGTGTGTGGCACGACCCATCCCCGCCTGTCTGCAGCATCGTGGCTCTGCCTTCTGCCTCTCTCCGTGTGGGAGAATCTATCGGGTTTCTCAGGCTTGACTCTGCCCTGGGTTGATTTATTGCCATGGACTTTAAAATGCATTAAGAAAGGAGTCAGAAATAGTGAATTAACTTGAAGCCTGCATTGGTATGGATGAAGAGCGAAAAGTATTTATAAAAGCATTAATCATACTTCAAAATACACTTGAAAACGAATCAAGACAGATGTGATGGGCGCATTTTCATTTGCTGTTGCTTTACAAGCTGGAGCGTGCTAGAAGCCCTGAGCGAAGTGGTGCTGGATAGGACTTGTGGTTTTCCCCAGTTCTTTTATGTGATGAATCTGTCTTGTCATGGAGCCATCTGGGCCACAGTGAGGAGCCGACTGGTACCTGATGTTGGCTCGGTACTTAGTTCAAATGAATCCCAAAATAAAGAGCCACAGGAGCTTGAGTCTCAGGTCCAGCAGAACACGCACCTTGGAAAGCTCTCTGAAATCAGGCTAGAGAGCCAGCAAAGCCAATCTGTGATTCTTGCACAAGTACAAAGCTGTCCTCAGGACAAGCAAAGTACAAAGATGGTATTAACCGATGATTGACTGAAGGGGAAGACGAACCTGACTGTGCCTGATGGCACATGAGCCACAGGCGTGGTTCTAGGTTGACACGAGGGAGGTTTCTGGAACACCGTGTGGGGTCAAGTTCCTGAGGAGGAAGCTGGAATCCAGTTTACCACACCAGAGTGGAAACAAGCTCAGGGACTGTTACTCAGGATTCGGTATCTGTGGGGAGCAACTCGGACTAAACTGTTACTGGAATTAAGACTTATTCTATGCATCTGCTCTCCCACAATATGGCGCTGGGAGAGGAGGAAACAGCTTCTACACAGCTGCCTCCAGTTCAGCCAATAAACTGTAGGACCTGCTCCTGATTGGAGGAGAGCAGCGTACTCGGCTTGTGGGTAGCAGAGTTGGGATTGGTGGAAGAGGACTATAAAGGAGGAGAGAGACAACATGCACCAGGAACATCTGAGGGAACACCTGTGCAGCTCCCGAGAGAGCCGGCCGGCGGTGTGCCGCTCCCCCTGCGGAAGTGGGGAAAGTGGCAGGGGGAACCGCCCTTCCACAGAGGTGGAAGGGATAGCAGCCAACCTGGGAAGAACCAGCAGCAAACCCGGGGAGGGCTGAGCAGACAAAAGAACAGCGCAGGGTCCTGTGTCGTTCCTCCACAAAGACGGGGAGTGACATAATGGTGCCGTGACTCAGATAGGAAACCTAGGATAGGAAACCTAGGAGGGAAGAAATGGGAAGAAGTGGGAAAATACCGGAGAGAGAGACTAGCAAAGAGCCTAGGGAAAAGCCGGACGGAAAAGGTGCCGGAAGAAGCTATCGAAAGCCTAGGCATAGACTCGGATATGGACTGTGGGAAAGAAGTTAGGATTGAAAGTGAAAGTGAAAGCTTTCATAGACTCCGATGCGGACTATGGCGGGGAAGCTAGGAGATTGAAAGTGAAAGTGAAACCTGGAGGAGGCTTGGACTCGGATGCGGACTGTGGGAAGAAACCGGGAGAAATGAGAGGGGAATATTGTTGTTGGAAGAAAAGTTAGGGAAACATACCGGGTAGAGAAAAATGTTAGGGAAATTGAAGCCGCGAGGGCAGGCCGAGGCGGAGACGTAAGCCAGCTTGGAATTCTTCAAGTCAGCCCGGGGAGCAAAAGGTGAAAATCTGGAACCAGAGGTAGAGACGTGGGCCGCCAGGTTGGAATTCGCCAGGTTAGTCCGGGGAACTTAGATTGAATACCGGTGGCGGAAACGTGAGCTACGCTGTGTGACTCGCGGAAGCCGCCGCGTGCAGAGAGAGCACAGGGCGTGAATAGATAGGGAACCCAGAGCTAGCGCGAGGCCGTGGTGCGGACGCGAAGGGGCGCGGAGACCACGGAGTGCGCGCGCGAAGCCGGGAAGCCGCGCAGATGAGAGAAGCGCGGGCTGAAGCGGCTCAGAGCCGGGAAGCCACCGAGAAGCAGCCTCGGGGCGGGCGCTGGGAAGCCGCAGGGATAAGAAAAACAGAAATTTAGAAGTAAAATGAGAGAAATAGGAATGCTGGAAGATAGAAGTAAAATGGGAGAGATAGGAATGCCCAGAGATAGAGAAATAGAGAAAAATAAGGCCTCCCCTCAACATGGCAATGAGAGAGCTTGGATTCGGTCTGCCTGATTAGGGAGGTGGTGAGCACCTGCGGGCGGCTAGCAGCTTATGCGCCGCAGGTCACCGAAGACAGGCACGAATTAACATCAATAAGTCTCCCCACAATACCGCAATGAGAAGGCTTAGATTTGGTCTGCCTGATTAGTAAGGCGATAAGCACTAGCAGGCAGCTCGACCAGAGTATGAGCTGCAGGTCACCGAAGATAGGCACGAATCAACACCAATAAGTCTCCCCACAAGACGGCAATGAGAGGGCTTGGATTCGGTTTGCCTGATTGGTGGGGCTTGTAAGCACCTGCAGGCAGTTCTAGCAGAGCAGAGCATGCGCTGCAGGGCACCGAACACAGGCACGCATCAGCGCCTAAAAACCTCCTCACAATATGGCGAAGAGAGGACCCAGATTCGGTTTGCCTGATTGGTAGGGCTTGTAAGCACCTGTGGGCAACTCTAGCAAGCAGAGCAGAGTGTGTGCCGCGGGGCACTGAAGACAGGCGTGTATCAACGCCAAAAAATAAAAAGAAAGAGGGATCTGTGGGGAGCAACTCGGACTAAACTGTTACTGGAATTAAGACTTATTCTATGCATCTGCTCTCCCACAATATGGCGCTGGGAGAGGAGGAAACAGCTTCTACACAGCTGCCTCCAGTTCAGCCAATAAACTGTAGGACCTGCTCCTGATTGGAGGAGAGCAGCGTACTCGGCTTGTGGGTAGCAGAGTTGGGATTGGTGGAAGAGGACTATAAAGGAGGAGAGAGACAACATGCACCAGGAACATCTGAGGGAACACCTGTGCAGCCCCCGAGAGAGCCGGCCGGCGGTGTGCCGCTCCCCCTGCAGAAGTGGGGAAAGTGGCAGGGGGAACCGCCCTTCCACGGAGGTGGAAGGGACAGCAGCCAACCTGGGAAGAACCAGCAGCAAACCCGGGGAGGGCTGAGCAGACAAAAGAACAGCGCAGGGTCCTGTGTCGTTCCTCCATGAAGAGGGAGAGCGACAGGTATCTACCCCCAATTCAAAACCAGAGATGTCGAGCAGCGACAGAAGGAAGCCTGCTCCATGCAGCACAACCTTGAACGGAAGGAAGCTCCTTCGATACCTCACAATCAGCACGGAAGCCACGACAGAACGACTCGCTGAGTGGTGTGCGTGTTGAAGGCAGGAGTGTGGTCATTTTATCCAGCAGCCGACTGGCAGCTCCAGTCAATCCATTACGACGAACGTCCCGTAGGGGATAAAGCTCTCTGGAGCATGCTCTTAGGGGTAAGATCACATACTTCCCAGATAAGGAAGCTCTAGCAAAACTCAGAAAAGAATCCAGTGATCCAGCAAGGCACAATTCGAACACTGTGAAACGTTAGATATTAAAATGGAAAAAAATCATTCATAGTTGGTAAAAATTTGGGAGACCTAAAATACAAGTTTAGGAAAAAAGCTCCAAGTCCTGGTTAGAAGCATAAAATTTTATTAAGGAGTACTAAATAATGATGAAATAATTGAAGATATGTATTCTTATAATATTCAAAATATGATACACATGTCAGCACTTCTCAAATTAATTGTGAATTTACTGTAAATAGTTGGCATGTCACCACACGAAAGACTACGTCAAAGCTTACACGGAGTGGCTTTTACAGCCCTCACAGCTCCTATGTCTCAGGTGTTGTGCTGCAGCCGCAGTCTTCACACTGGCGGGTCAGTGGCTGGGAGACGCCACGTCCTGCTGGAAGACACGTGAACTGGGGAAAGTGTTGGTGGCATCCATCTGCGCAGCCTCCCACTTCCTGAGTAGGGGAAGTCTAATTTATTCAAGTGGGAAGAAGAATCAGTGCTTTACATAGCCAGCTACAGATTAATTTTATTTCATAGGGGAGTAGTAGGTTGACACTCTCTTGAATCAATTTATAAGCACCCCCTGTGTTTACTTCCGCCTTGTGTTAAAGTTTCCACTCTCAGAGCTGGGCTTGTCTCACCCTCGCCCAGTGACGCATTCCTGTGTCGCCCTCACAGCACCTGCTTACAGCGCCCGAGGGTGAGACGAAGCGGGTGTAAGTGAATCCGTGGATGGACGGATACACAGTGCTTCTCGGCGGGATTCGTCCTGGGTCTCGTGGCTTTGCTGTGTGGATCAGCTGTGTGTTTAGACAGCAACCACCTGAAATACCACGGGACGTGTTCAGCACTGCTGTCGTCGGCCTCTTCAGGCTGGTAGAACCTCTACGCAGACCCTGTCCAGATGCTGGGCTCAGAGGCCACAGGGGCGTGGACAGTATCAGTTCTACTCCTCATGTGACCAGGCCCCTGCAGCGAGCTGGCCAGGCTCCGGGCAGCTTTGGGGATGCAGGTGGGGGTGGGGCGAGGAGGCCTTCACAGGCACTGGGCCTTGAGTGCAGGGTTTCCCACTGGCCTCCTGCACCTGGACTGCGGTCTTAGCACGCCTGGAAGACGCGCAGAAGGCAGAGAGTGAGCACGTGCCAGCAAGCTGTCAGAGCCAGACAAACGTGCAGGTGTAGCCTCTCTGCTACGCACGCGCCATCCCAGTCTGCAAACATGGAACGTTCCAGAGCGCCCCCCTCTCTCCTCCTTGTGCGGACACTGCAGGACACGAGAAGCCCTCGTTCTGGAAGGCCGGGGTGCAGGACACGGATGACGGCTTGGTGTAGCAAAGCAAACCTGGGGTTTCCAGGCTGATTTGTCAGCTGATTGCTCCCTAAGTTTTTAACATTGGGAAATGTATTTAACAAAGGCAAGCTTTAATATTTCTTATCTAGAAATGGACCACGCTGCCCCCGCATAGGGCTGTGAGGGTTTGACTAGGAAGTATGTAAAACACTCAGCACACACCGTGGCCTGTATTAAGTGCTCAGAGAAATGACACTTAATTGTTACTGCTGTATTACTGCAATTACTCACGGAGGACACAGCAGGGAAGATTGGTACTCGGGGAGCCCAGTCTGAATGAACACAAAATCCAATCCTTTAAAATGCCGGCATCTATCAAATTAATACACACAGTTAGTGCATCTCCAGTAGGAATCCCTACGAGTTTGGGGATGGATACGTAAAGTTGTTTATATGATCTTGCTACGGGGTAACCACAGGAGTCTTGCCTGGGGGAGTGCAGAGAACAGTCGTGAAGGGAATTGTCTGCAAGTTGCTGACTCAGCGCACAGCTGGTGCTAGGGGCTTCAGAAGGCTGTGCAGGAGGTGAGCATTTTCCCCGAAAGGAGGCTGGCCCTGGGCCTGGAGCCTCTTGGAGAACAGGCACAGTAGGCATCTGGCCCCGCAGCCAAGCACAGACACAGAGCAGTGACCCGGGGGCTTCAACAGACACCGATTGGATTTGTTTCCTTTGAAATCTCACGCATGTCATTTCGTTCATGGAAAAAGATGATCGTGAGGTGTGTCCTGCTGACGTCAGGCTGTCAGACGGCTGATTGGTGCAATGAAACAGAATGAAAAGCTTGCAGAACTTTCTAGAAAAGCCAAGTAGAAGTCGGTGAAGGCGTTGGCGATCTTTGGCTGCTGGGGAGTCACGCGGAGCTTCGTGGCTTACAGCAGCAGCGCCTGTGCCCTGTCTGTGTGCGTGAGCAGCCCAGGCCTGCTGACCAGGACCTCCATCCAGTCTCTGTCTGAGGCTGAGGCCTGGGGAGGAGACCTTGTCCAAGTTCACTCCTTGGTTTGCTGTAGGCTCGCTTCCTCCTGGGCTTTTGGGGCCAGGTCAGGTCTGACCTCAACACTGGCTGCTGGCCTGATGCCACCTCGGCGCCTTGTCCCCAGGCCTCACCCTGGTCAGGCTGTGCCAGAGAAAGGCCCCCCAGAGAGTGGCTGTTAGCACAAGGCCTGGTGTTGTGCCCGCTGCTCCCCAGAGTGGCAGCCACTGCTTGTTCCACGTTCCACTCGTGGCGGCCGATTCCCTGAGCCTCCCTCCGCATGCCAGGAGGGTGTGGACTCTGAGAGCCGCTCTAGGCCCTGCCCAGCACAGCAGAGCCATGGCTCCACATCAGAGTGGGCAGCACACAGCCCTCCGGGCACAGGTCCCTCCATGTACAGATCTCCACGTGCACAGGTCCTTCCGTGCACACGTCTGCGTCACCTGGTGATTGAATGAAACGGTGGAATGCTGTGTTCCTGTCTTGCACCACAAGCAGAAGCCAACTCCAGAAGAACAGAGCGCTCACCCTGAGTGACCAGACTCTACATGTCATCAGTTTAGGACAGGGATTGAGAAAGTCTTCCTAGGAAAACCAGAACTGGCTAAGTCAGTGGCGGGCTGGTTAGACCCAGGTCAGGGGACAGCCGCAGTCTGAACATCAGTGTCGTGCTGGGAGAACATATCAGTGCGGTTTTGGTCACCCACGGTCACCTGCTGCCCAGAAGGGTTAAAAATGGTCTCGACCTTTCGAGAGAGAGATGCCCACCCACAGAAGTTTTACCACTGCATTATCGTGGTGGTTTTATTTTGGCCTTAGTTATTGGGGACTGATTAATGAGTTGAACTTCATTATGTGTGTGTGTGTGTGTGTGTGTGCGTACAGGAAAAACCATGGTGCATGTAAGGTTCGGTACTGTCCGAGCTTTCAGTTGTCCCCTGGGAGTCAGGAGAGATTACTGCATAAAACACGTGTGTGCGTGTGCATGTGTGTCCTCTACAGGATATAACACATCCTGTACACACACTCACAGCTTTGACGTGGAAATAAAGCATGCGTAAAATTCACCTGAACAGATAATGCTGATCTGTGTCCAGCGTGCTTATTACATGAGCATTTCGATAGTTCTCGTTACAGGGGTGGGCGCCTTGGTTCTGCCAAGGGCCACTTGGAGATTTATCACATCATTTGCAGGCCATACAGAATCCACTTAAAAATTAGCCTGCTACCGGTTTATTGAATTGTGAGTCCTGTTGGTGTGGCCTTGGCAGGGATGGTTTCGTGGGCCTTCGATGGCCCGAGGGCTGGGTGTTGCCCACCTGGCTCCACACCCCACCCACGCCCAGTCCCGTGAATTTCCTCATCTCTGCCTGTCTGTGGGCACCCATGGCTCGCTCTGGCTTCATTTTAGCCTCCCCGGGAACTAAGGTGATGGACCGAGGTTCTGTGCGTCCATGGCCACAGGTGCTGTTTTTCTAAAGCATTCCTGTTTCTGGTGCCCATTTTTCTGTGTTGTTGATATATTTTGCTGATTTGTGTTCTTCTGCCAGTTGTATGCATGGTTAGTATTTTCTCCTGTGTATTGCCTTTTACTTAGGAATATCTGAAAGCCGGGCTCTTTGCTGGTGTTCCCAACAAGGCCCGTAAAATGTTTTCAGGGCTGCAAATCTTTGTTCCCCTGTAAGGGGTGATGCCGGCGGATGCATGAGGAAGCCAAGACAGAGTCATTTTTAAGACCCTTTTGCTGTGTAATGTGTCAAAAAGCGTTTGTCTCTTTGCACAAAACATATCAAAGCACAGTAAATGCGGTTTGATTTTCTCTTAGCGCCGTTCTTGGTAAACATCTCTGAAATAACCAGACTCGTCATCGCGGAATGAGTGCAAGCGAGGTGGCTGTCCCGGCCGAGTGCTAACCCCCAACAGGCAGCCCAGCATGATCCCGGAAGTCTGCTGGGTTGGCTGAGGGCTGCCGTTGCCATCTTCTACACGGATGGGTGGAGCCCGGCTCTGCCTCAGAGGGTCTTGTACGTGACTCAGCTTTAGTAGACAATTTGATAAGCACAGCAACTATAGTGAGAAGTGGTGGTTTTGAAACATTTATTTGAAAGGCAGAGACAGACAAACACACAGACTCATAGATCTTCTGCCCCCTGGTTCATTCCCCATTGGTCCACAACAGCCAGGGCTGGGCCAGGCAGAAGCCAGCAGCCAAGAACTCAGTGCGGCTCCTCCCTGTGGGTGGCAGGGCCCCACGCACGGAGCCACCACCCGTTGCCCTGTAGACTGTCATTAGCAGGGAGCTGGAGTTGGAAGCAGATCTGGGACTTGAAGTTCACTCTCTGATACGCGATGCAAGCATCATGAGTGGTGTTTTAACTACTGCACCGATCACACACCCACGAGAAAGTGTGATTTTTAAGAAGGCTGGTTTTCACTGAATACTCTCAGAGCAAACCCTTTACCCCAGTAAAAAGACACACAGATGTGACGTGTATGTTGCCTTCAGGTGGGGGTTAATGGCTGGAGGAGTGTGCAGAGACACAGATAATTGTAATTATCAATAGAAATGCGTCTGATGCATGCGGCTTCGACCCTTGACAACTCTGGCAGGAATTTTCCACTTGCTCCTCTTGGGTCTTCCTGTTCAGGACTCCCAGTGCCGCCCGTCTCCCGCTCAGGCCTTTCTCCTCCTGCTCCTCTCCCCCACCCTCCTCCCTCCTCTCTCCTCCCTCCTCGCTCCTCCCTCCTCGCTCCTCGCTCCTCCCTCTCCCTCCTCCCTCTCTCTCTGCCTCTGCCTCTCGATGACTTGATTCCCAGTCTCAATAATCAAGGAAGAAGAGTCCATGAGAGATGGGCACGGGGAGAAGGGTGGACAGGGCAGAAACTGCATTCAGTGGGCAGAATGGAAGGAAGACGTGCGTGCAGACAAAAGCTGCAAGAAAGAATTCTAAACGCTGAAGTCTGTCGGCAGTTAAAGGTCAAAGAGGGAGAGCATTCTGGTTTAGGGTGCAGAAATCCAAGGGGAACAGGACCGGTGCTCAAAGCTTGGCCATCAACCTGACAGTGGCAGTGCTTGTGTCGTGAGCGTTTCCTGTAACCCAGCCTCGGAACTGGACACATCACATGTTCACATTGCTTGCTTGTTTCCACATCAGAGCTTGTGAGGAGTATGTGGGGTGAGAAGAAATGACCACGATCCACGTAGCTGATGAAGCAACTGAGGTTCCTGGTGGTCACAGAATCTGCTCAGCTCCACACAGGCCTGCTGCTCACTGCCCTCCTCCACTGGGCTGTGTGGCCTCCTGGAGAAAGACGGGGACGGGCTGACGTGGCCACTGCCACCCGGGCTGCTGCTCAGCCCTCTTCATGCCCTGCGCAGTGAATTCCCGTGGACCTGTGCTGCACACGACACCCAGAGCCGAAAGAGCTCTGTGGCCATGCTGAAACCA
This sequence comes from Oryctolagus cuniculus, assembly GCF_964237555.1. Taxonomy (NCBI): domain Eukaryota; kingdom Metazoa; phylum Chordata; class Mammalia; order Lagomorpha; family Leporidae; genus Oryctolagus; species Oryctolagus cuniculus. The sequence goes on from NC_091441.1 coordinate 122,021,270, forward strand.
TCGTGATATCCCGGTGGTCACGCGTGGTGCAGGCCTGGCCCACCACGGGGTCCTGTGTGGCCACACGTGGTGCAGGCCTGGCTCAACATGGAGTCCTGTGTGGCCATGCGTGGTGCAGGCCTGGCCCACCACGGGGTCCTGTGTGGTCACGCGTGGTGCAGGCCTGGCCCACCACGGGGTCCTGTGTGGCCACGCGTGGTGCAGGCCTGGCCCACCACGGGGTCCTGTGTGGTCACGCGTGGTGCAGGCCTGGCCCACCACGGGGTCCTGTGTGGCCACGCCTGGTGCAGGCCTGGCTCAACATGGAGTCCTGTGTGGCCATGCGTGGTGCAGGCCTGGCCCACCACGGGATCCTGTGTGGTCACGTGTGGTGCAGGCCTGGCCCACCACGGGGTCCTGTGTGGCCACGCGTGGTGCAGGCCTGGCCCACCACGGGGTCCTGTGTGGTCATGCGTGGTGTAGGCCTGGCCCATGATGGTGTCCTGTGTGGTCACGCGTGGTGCAGGCCTGGCCCATGATGGTGTCCTGTGTGGTCACGTGTGGTGCAGGCCTGGCCCATGACAGTGTCCTGTGTGGTCACGCGTGGTGCAGGCCTGGCCCATGACAGTGTCCTGTGTGGTCACGCATGGTGCAGGCCTGGCCATGATGGAGTCCTATGTGGTCACACGTGGTGCAGGCCTGGCCCATGATGGTGTCCTGTGTGGCCACACGTGGTGCAGGCCTGGCCCAACATGGAGTCCTGTGTGGTCACAAGTGGTGCAGGCCTGGCCCATGACAGTGTCCTGTGTGGTCACGCGTGGTGCAGGCCTGGCCCACCACGGGGTCCTGTGTGGTCACGCGTGGTGCAGGCCTGGCCCACCACGGGGTCCTGTGTGGTCACGCGTGGTGCAGGCCTGGCCCACCACGGGGTCCTGTGTGGTCACGTGTGGTGCAGGCCTGGCCCATGACAGTGTCCTGTGTGGTCACGCATGGTGCAGGCCTGGCCCACCACGGTGTCTGTGTGGTCACACGTGGTGCAGGCCTGGCCCACCACGGGGTCCTGTGTGGTTACACGTGGTACAGGTTCCACTGATCATAGCTGCTCCTTTCTGAGATGTTTTCTTCCTAGATTCTGGAGGTCAAAGTTCTTTTCCCCAGGGTCCCCAGGCTGGTGTGGGGTGGGCCTGGGTCAGCTCTGCTGTCCACACTCACCTGACCCCCCACAGTGTGGAAGAAGCACCCGACATGGACAGAGAGCCCCGAGGGGCTGGGGTGTGGAGACGCGACAGGGGCCTCTCGGTCCACAGCCCAAGCAGCCCTGGGCACGAGCCGCTGTGTTGTGCGTGAGCTACTTTAGGCTGGGCACTGCTGATGGAGCCTGGCAGGGTGAGGGGACGGGAGGGGGGAGAGAGGGGGGCACAGGGGAGCATGGGGGGCCAGTGTCTGAGGCAGGTGGCAGGGGTGGGGTGGCGGCGGTGGGTGGGGACTAGCAGTTCTGTGTGGGAGGTGTTGCTGAGGTGGAGGGTGAGGGCGTGAGAATCCAGGGTAAAGCCCAGCCCACTGCAGGGGTCTCGGCGTCACACTGAGCCCACAGGTGCTCCCCACCGGGTGTCCTGTCTGCTTCACATCTGAATGCCTTAGGCCAGCAGCCCCAGCACCCTCTGTGCCCCACCCTCCGCTGCCTGCTCCCCGCCCCGGACTCTGTCCTGCTCCTCACCCTCTGCGTTCCCGTCGTAGTGGTCCCCGTATGTTAGCTGTCTGGCTCCCGACGCTCGGCCGGCAGCCCTTCCTGGCAGGGCCCCCTGCGTGTGCCACAGCGGGCTTCCCGGGGCTCCCCGTTGCCGGGTACAGTTCTGTCGGTCTCGGTCCTGCCCGGCCTCGGGTGCGTCCTGAGACCCCAGGTCCTGCCTCCCGCTTCGCGATCCTTCCCACGTCTCTCAGCGTCTGCTCGGCCCTCGCCGATGGCCCCTGCGGTGTTCTGCTGACTTGGCGGGCACAGGGGCGTAGCTCTCAGGCTTTGCTCTCATTCCATGTTTCACTTGTGTAGTTTCTGTCTCGTCACTTCCGGGCCTTCTTAGAACCTGCTGTGCTGTTCCCCGGGGCTGTGGACAGCTTGGGGGCCATGGCAGGCGCCCAGCGAGGCGGTCACTGTCAGGCCATCTGCAGTTGCCGAGCACAGCCCCTCGCCCTGCGGTGTCCCGTCGTGTCCCGGTGCTCAGCCACAATGGTGGAACCCGGATTTGGTTCCAACTTCCGCCCGGTTCACCAGAGATGGAATATCACGGTGAGCCTGGCCCAGGTCCTCCACGTCGGAAACCTGGTGGGCCTTGGCCTCTGGCAGTGCAGGAGGCCTGGAAGTGTGAGGGGAGTGGGGCGCGGCTTTGATGGCGCCTTCTGTGCGCTGGAAGCCGTGTTTGCACTTGGCTGTGTGAAGAGAAGACGGGTTTAGATCTAGCAAGACACATCTTCCAAGCACCCGTCTGCTCCCTTCCGTGAGAGCTTCAGAACGCTGGCGTCTTCAGCTCTGATGATCTTGGAAACGAAAGGAGGCTTCACGGCGACATGAGTGAGACGCGGACGTGGTTGGAGGAAGGGGGCCGGTCTGCTGGGCCGTGTTCCTGCTCCGCACCCTGCTGTTTCGGGTCCCTGTCGGCCTCCTCTGCAGGGTCTCTGCAGCCCTTGGAGAGGCTCTGTGGGCACCTCGGGAGCATCCCCAGGGCTGCCCTCGGGTTGCTGGTGAGTCCACATGGTGCTCGAAGTGGCCAGCGGTCCACTCCTCTCGGTATTCTCAAAGTGACCGTGTCCAGGGGGCTCGCATGCTGGAATCTTGGCACGTCGCCTGTGAGTGCGGGAGGAGCTTTCCCACTACGCCTGGAGTGGAGGAGCCCCGTGGGCGTGGCCTCGGCAGAACAGATCCCACCGCCCTCGTCCCACACCACAGCCAGTGCTCCCAGCCCCCGTGCTCCGGCTATTAGCTGAGGAGCAGGAGGTCAGCCCAGAGCCTGCAGGGCCTTGCCTGGGGGCGGTGAAGCCCCCGCTCCAGACTCTGTGCTGTGTTTGTGCCTCCACACTCCAGCTCCCTCATCGGAGACGGTCATTTCAATACACACCACTGTCTAGAAGTGTGGCAGGGCTGGGGTTGGGTCTGATTTGAAGTGGGAAGGGAGTGGGTCCCTGTACCGAGACATCTGCTTCACCGGAGGGGGACTGTGGTCCCCACCGTGGACTCACACACTGTTGTCCTGGGGACGTGGTGTTTGCGGGTTCGCTGCACCTGCTCTGAGACCCGGTCCTGCGTTCTGCCTAGCAGGACAGGAGTGAGACAGATGGGTGTGTGGTACTGACTGTTGGCTGACAGAGGAGTTTTTAAAGATCTGCTTGGCTGCACCCGGGGAATGGCCCTCAGGGCTCTACAAGGCTGCTGAGCCCTCTTCTCTCATAGGCTCTCGGGTCAAGTGCACGACAGCAGGCATTGTGGGTATCAGTGCACTTCCCGGCCGCGAGGTGAGGAAGGTGTGATTGTCAGCAGCCACGCGCCGTCTGATCTCCTGCCAGAGCTAAGGCGGGGAGTCAGTCCTGGCTTGTGCTCCTGAGTCCCTGCTGTGTCCCAACACGGGGCAGCTGGTCCTCTCAGCAGTCCCGGGGGAGCAGGTGACATCAGAGTCCCTCCAGCTGCTCAGGCCCTTCCTCGGGAACCAAGATGTTTTTTAAGATTCACTTATTTATCCGAATGCAGAGTTACATAATGGAGTGTCGGGAGCTGGTGGGGAGGGACAGAGAGAGGTCTTCTATCTGCTGGTTCATTCCCCAAGTGGCTGCAATGGGCAGAGTTGGGTCAATCTGAAGCCAGGAGCTCCTTCCAGGTCTCCCACGTGGATGCAGGGGCCCAAGGACTTGGACAATCTTCCACTGCATTCGCAGGCCATTAGCAGGGAGCTGGATTGGAAATGGATCAACCAGGACTTGAACTGGAGCCCACAGGGGATGCCTACCTGCAGACAGCAGCTTTACCCACTATGCCACAGCACCGGGAACCAGGATGTAACCTAGGGCTGAGCTGGAAGTCCCCTGATCCTTTGCCACACCTGTGGCCTTCAGTGTTGGCCTAACTCACCAGCCCCCCCAGGAAGCAGGGTACTACCTTGACCCTGCACCACCAGCCCCCCCCAGGAAGCAGGGTACTACCTTGACCCTGCACCAGCCCCCCCCCCCCAGGAAGCAGGGGTACTACCTTGACCTTGCACCAGCCCCCCCCCCCCCGCAGGAAGCAGGGGTACTACCTTTTTTTTTTTTTTTTTTTTTTTTGACAGGCAGAGTGGACAGTGAGAGAGAGTGACAGAGAGAGAAAGGTCTTCCTTTTGCCGTTGGTTCACCCTCCAATGGCCGCCGCTGCAGCCGGCGCACCGCGCTGATCAGATGGCAGGAGCCAGGATCCAGGTGCTTTTTCCTGGTCTCCCATGGGGTGCAGGGCCCAAGCACCTGGGCCATCCTCCACTGCACTCCCTGGCCACAGCAGAGAGCTGGCCTGGAAGAGGGGCAACCGGGACTAGAACCCGGTGTGCCGGCGCCGCAAGGTGGAGGATTAGCCTATTGAGCCACGGCGCCGGCCAGGGGTACTACCTTGACCCTGCACCAGCCCCCCCCCAGGAAGCAGGGTACTACCTTGACCCTGCACCAGCGCCCCCCCCCCCAGGAAGCAGGGGCGGCGTCTCAACCCTAGAGGAGCACTCCACATTCGGATGGCAGCCGGATTTCGTTCCCAGTTGTCATCTTGAGTGTTCGCTTCACCTTCAAAGTCAGTGTCCTCAGCTGGGCCCATTTCCCTTGTAAATGGAGTTAGATGACGTGTGACTGTGCGTCCGCTCTGGGGTCTCCCTGCCACACCTCCCGCGGAAGCCCCCCCACCCCGGGGCTGCCATGTTGGAGGCCGCTGGCTGGTGTTCTGCCTCACAGACCCACCCCTTACTCTGCTAGTCCTCAGTCAAACCTCCTGGCCGGCCAGGTGGGCTCAGGGCTCAGGATCGGGAAAGCGAGGAGGTATCTCTGTGCCTGAGCTCAGCCAGCGGCGTCTGTGCCTTGTCACCTGCGTCACTCTGATGCCTGAACCTGGTCACGGTGCCCTCCTCGTGGCTAGGAGGGAGCTGGCCACTTCCTGAGGCGGGAGGAGGGGACCAGGCCCTGGGAAGCTCTGCAGCAGCACTTTCTCCTTCACAGAATTCTCAAGCATTGCCTGGAGGACCACAGACCCGTTTCCTGTCGCTGCGAACGCCCCAGGGTGCTGAGGCTCCGAGGAGAAGGTGCCATGGTTGACATCACCTTGGCTGAGAGGTGTCACCCTGTGGGGAGGGGGAGAGACGACACAGTGAACGGAAGGCATTGGCGGCTCTGGATTTTGTGAGCTTTTAGACCACATCTTACGGCATATGTGGGTTGTGACCGATTCTGTGGCCCACACATCCGCTCCACCCATCAGTAGGGCCAGGACACTTGTCTTAGGGGCTGCCCTGCACACCAGCTGTGACAGAACAGTCCTCTGCGTGAACTCTCTGTTCCACGGCACGTGACACTCCACAGGTGTGGGAGCAGCCGGTGTGATGTGTGGAAACCGCCCTGTTACCTCTTCTGTGGGCGGTCCTCTCTGGGCGCCTGGGGCTGCACTGCCCAGCAGGGGGACCGTTTGTGGATGCCCAGAGCCCTCTTCCTGCACAGGCCCTGTGTTCGATCTGATGTCCTGGGTGCGCCAGCCTTGGAGTCTGCCCAGAGGCCCAGCAAGGCATCCCCAGGCTCTGCCTCAGTTTCCTTTCCCGAGTGTGTCCTGGAGAGTGTGCTGGCTCAATCACAGGGCTCACGTAGTTTGTTCTGTCTTTCAAAGATCATGCTCCTTTCTTTAAAATTTATCTTATAAATTTGGAAGACAGAGTGACAGAAAGGGAGAGACAGAAGGATCTTCCATCCACTGGTCTGTTCCTCAAACGACCGTTCTTGGCTGACACTAGGACAGGATGAAGGTGGGATCCAGGAATTCCATCTTGTCTCCCACATGGGTGGCAGGGACCCGTGTACTTGGGCCATCACCCGCTGCCTCTCAGGCACATTAGCAGGGAGCTGGATCAGAAGTGGAGCAGCTGGGACTTGATCTGGAGCTGTGCTATGTAATGCCAGCGTCACAGGCCACAGCCTGTGTCACAGCGGCGGCCCCTACGATGGAGGTAACTTACTGCCTGGTGTTCAGGGTCTCTGAAGCCATCTCCATGTATTTGGTCCAGATTTTTGATGGTTTCAGGTAGGAGGGTGACTCCATCCTGCAGTGCAGTTTAAACACAGGGAGAAAGTCACCCCCTTTCAGAGGTCCAGCCGGCTTTTTGTGCACAGTGGCTGTGGCGGTGTTTTGTGGACCTGCCTGGGCAGCTTCTCCCTGGCAGGTTTGTTATTCCCGTGGAGTTTCTTCACTTAGGCTGTTGTTTCACACTGATGGTTTCCTATCAAAGCCCTCAACCTGCTCTTTGGTTTATTTCTCTTTTTGAGGACCCGAGGCTGTCACTGTTGTGCAGTTCATCCTTTGAACAGCTTTGTCAGAGAAACCCGGTGAGCATTCGGGCTCCCAGACAGGCCAGGGAAAGACACGGTGCAGCAGGTGCCCGCCCTGGGACCCCTGGGTGCAGGTTCCCTGACCCCCTGGTGTTGGTTCTGTCCGCTCACCAGCTGGACAGTGAGCAGAGGCCAGGAAGAGCCTTAGTGGCTTCTCCAAGCCAGAGAGGGAGAAGAGTAACTGAGTGCTTTCTGCCTGCGCTCCCAGTGGTCGGCCGACACCCACAGAGATGTGCTCACGGAGGGACAGCCCGGCAGGTGCGTGTCCTGGTCAAAGGCCTTGTCACAGCATCTGCAGCCGCCTTGCAGCGGTCGCAGGCGGTCAGCAGAGGAGGGGCTCTGGGTTCCCAGGAGAGAGAGCAACTTTGAAACAGTCTTGCAAAACAGCACCTGTCAAAGTACCTTTGCAGAATGTGTTTCCCTGCATGGAATCCTGACTGTGGCCATTGGACGTGGCCTGGGCATCACCGTGGTCTCACGTGTGCCACAGCAAAACCACAGCCCTGACAGACAGGAGACAAATGAGGTGAGCCCACGAGTCTCCAGGAGACAGAGGGGAAAATGAGGCGGAGCCTGGTGGGTACACTCGCTAGGGGGCGAGGTTCATTTCCTCGGGAAAATGTGTGGCTGATTTGGCTCCCAGGCAGGTAACCGGGACACTGGGTGGCTATGGCCTCTGAGCTCTGTGGAGAACACTGGCCTGTGTGTCGCTGGGGAATTCGAGTTTCGAAGACGGAGCTGGCTCTTCAGGCAGATGTAGAGTGCTTTGCCGTGGACTTGTGCCGCATCTTGATCTACACCGTGCCGGCTTCAGCCGAACCTCTGCCTGTGAACCCAGAGCGCCCCGAGAGCATGACTGGGAGAATCTGAACTTCTTCATAGTTGATGGCACTGGTGCCCGGCTGTCCTGCCAGCCCTGTGTGATCCTGAGTGCCTCTGCTGGGAGTGTAGCTTCTCACCCCTGGCCACGTCCTAGGCTGACCACGCCCTCACCCCGGCCACATCCAAGGCTGACCACGCCCTCATCCCTGGCCACATCCAAGGCTGACCACGCCCTCACCCCTGGCCATGTTCAAGGCTGACCACGCCCTCATCCCTGGCCACGTCCAAGGCTGACCACGTCCTCACCCCTGGCCATGTCCAAGGCTGACCACATCCTCACCCCTGGCCACGTCCAAGGCTGACCATGTCCTGATCCCTGGCCATGTCCAAGGCTGGCCACATCCTCATCCCTGGCCATGTCCAAGGCTGGCCACGTCCTCATCCTTGGCCATGTCCAAGGCTGGCCATGTCCTCATCCCTGGCCACATCCAAGGCTGACCATGTCCTGATCCCTGGCCACGTCCTCGGCTGACCAGGTCCTCACCCCTGGCCACGTCCAAGGCTGACCACGCCCTCACCCCTGGCCATGTCCAAGGCTGACCACGCCCTCATCCCTGGCCACGTCCAAGGCTGACCATGTCCTCACCCCTGGCCATGTCCAAGGCTGACCACGTCCTCATCCCTGGCCACGTCCAAGGCTGACCATGTCCTGATCCCTGGCCATGTCCAAGGCTGGCCACATCCTCATCCCTGGCCATGTCCAAGGCTGGCCACGTCCTCATCCTTGGCCATGTCCAAGGCTGGCCATGTCCTCATCCCTGGCCACATCCAAGGCTGACCATGTCCTGATCCCTGGCCACGTCCTCGGCTGACCAGGTCCTCACCCCTGGCCACGTCCAAGGCTGACCACGCCCTCACCCCTGGCCACGTCCAAGGCGGACCACATCCTCATCCCTGGCCATGTCCAAGGCTGGCCACGTCCTCATCCCTGGCCACGTCCAAGGCTGACAGCACTTACTCCTGTTTTTCTGAGTGGCCTGGAGATGGCAGAGGCCCCAGCAAGGTTCAGCCCATTCCTCCCTCACTTCCCTTCCTGTCTTTGTGTTAGGATGACCTTGGTGTGGGAGGGGGAAGAGGGGCTAGGAGCTGCAGGAGAGGCTGGGGGGGCGGTGTAGCTGGATGAGCCCCTCTGTGGGACCCTCCTCTTTCCAGAAGTCTGGGGATGAGAACCACTGATAACTGTGTCCTAGACCACTGGCCTCAGTTTTTCTCACTAGAGCATTGTTAGGGTTATAGACAAGTGGATGATGAAAAAAGACATGGGTTTTTCATCTCAACTAAAAATATCATTAATAAATTTTAAGATGAGGAAACGTCACCACTTAGATTTAAGAGCTTTGGTATTCTAAAGAAAGGACAAAATAGGTCTTAGAATTCTACAAGCTTAAGTCAATGAAACACACAAAAAATGAATAAAAGCCAAATATAATCCTCTCCTTAATAAAACAATACGAAAATGCCGGTATCAAGTAGCTTCTTACAATAGGATGCCTGCCGCCTTTACCGTGTTTCCATGAGGGGCCCAAAGTCATGCAGAGAGTGAGAAGTCAGAGACCACGAGAGGAATTCTTTATTCCTGAGTCAAACCAGAGCGAGGAGCCGCGACCACAGCCGGGCTCGGGGAGAGCGCGTGAGCCGCGCCCGAGCCTTCCCGGCCCCGCCGCTGCCCCGCCTTGGCCCCGCGGGCTCTGTGTGATCTCTGGAGCCCCCAGTGCTGCTCGCTGTGGGCTCCCAGGGGTCCCTGGCGCTCCTGACTGGCTGTGACATAAGGACGCTCCTTATGTCCCCTTTGAACCCCTTTGAAATGCAGTGGAAAATGCACAAAACTGAGGAGAAAGCCGCCCAGCCTCAGGTTCCAAGTGTCTCTCAGGGTTCACGCGTTGCCATCCCCATCTTGTTAGCCTTTGACCCGGTGCTAACCCCACGACCTACTGGTGACCTGTTACCCTTTGACCTGGTCACCTCGGTGCCTTTGTCCTCTGGGTACCAAAGCGGAAGAGTTTTCTTAGCGTCCTCTTGGTTCCTCATGCCCAGATTGGATTTATTGCCTAAAAGCCTGGTATTGAGTATTCAGGAAGATTCCCCTTCTTAATAAATGTGAATAACAGCGCAATCCGTGGTGTTCTGTGTGAGCACAATTCTCTGTCCGCGTTACTGGTTCACAGGTCATTAGTAAACTGTTTAGAATTGTCAGTAAACGGGAGCCTCGCAGCATCATATTTCTTCTACAAAATGGAAATGGTGAAGAAAGACTATATATATGTGTGTATGTATATATTTAAAGATTAGAAGAAATTATCTCTGGGGTTTAAAAAAAGAACATGAAAGTGTTTTAAAAAATAGTATGTTGGCTAAGTTTTCCAAGTGCTAAGTAAACGCAAGTATCTTTTCTCCAGTAGAATTGCTGAATCCAAACCATGAAAAAAAATGTTAGAGATAGGAGCGAAACTCCAGAGTTCCTGGTAGTGTCTTAGAAAACTGTTGAGTAAATGCTGTTAAGAAAATTGGTTTTCAATACTAAATGTATATACCCAAGACGAGATCTAGGTCAAGTGAAACATGTAGGCAGAGATTATCTGAAACGTGGCTTTGCTCTGGGGCAGGCTGGGAACTGCAAATAACGATGGGACTAGTTTAACCATAAAAACTTCAAATGTTTGCTTTCTCACCAGAAAATGCCGGACTTGTTCAGTGTGTGCTGTATCCATCTATTGAAAGAGTGTGTTCTATCCCATCGAGGTGTACAAGTATTACTTTTTAATCAACAGTTTTGAAAATAAAACATAGAAAGTTAACACCTTAATAATAAGATGATATAAATCAAGAAAAGAGTAAAGCCATTCCCTAATGAACATTAGCGTATACGTGCTGGCAGACACAGATGGGGCACCCCTGTGAGTATGTGACAGTGAATGTCCTGTAGGAGCTGAAAGTATCACTTAGCCACGTGTTCAGTAGATGCCTTTCAGGGTGCTACGGCCGGGCCAGTGTTTCTCATACTTGGAGAGCAGATTCCAGGACTGGCTCATGTCCAGTGCTGAGGGGTTGGCGGTGAGGCCCAAGACCTGTGTGGGGACTGTGACCTGGACAGGGGTGTCCCTGGAGAAGGGAACAGGCTCTCCTGTGTGCCACTGGCGAAGCTGTCTCTCCTTACCACCTTGCTGAAGGGTGGTCCAGCCACCTGTGTTAAAGTTTTCAATGGGCTGACCTTTTAATGCAGCAATGCTACATCTTGGAAGTTTTAAGTATTTGTTGCCTACTTGGGAATTATCTGAATCTGGAATCAAGGTATCTGCAATGTGGTGTTTGCCAGGGCGTTATCAGTATTGCCGCAGACCTAGAAGTGCCCCCAGATGGCCACTAGAAGCATCTTAGATCCGCTAAGTTGTGTTCATGCAAGGCAACGCTAGGCTGCCCTGTAAGGAGGAGGGAAGTCTGCAATAGGCACCGTGTGGGTGTTGTGGGGCACCCAGGGTAGCACAGCATGTGTGGGCCAAATCCGAGTGTGAATTTTTCTTTACAGGTATACAAACCTCTGGGAAGTCGCACACAAAGCTTAATGTTCTGTCGAGATTTTTTTAATTAAGTATTTTTTATTAGGGCACAACTTATGTATGTGTTTATGTGACAGAAATAAACGAGTAAATTTTTAGATACATTAACACGTAAACATTCTTTCTGCCTATCTTTAAAACGTTTTGTTACTGTAAAGAGAACAGATTTCGTGCATTTCATAGACGCCAAGAAGATAACGACACTTCCCTCCCTGCCTTCTTCCCTCCCTCCTCAATCTCCCCTTCTTCCTGTCTTCCATTTTGTCCTTCAGTTTTTGCAATAACATATTCTCAGCTTATTATATAACAAGCTTAATGCACCAGCAACCCTAATGCTCAACAAGTAAGAAGTAGGAAGACTGCTGTTCCACAGGAATACAGACAAGGGCTAGAAACAATAATAAAATCGCAAGATGTCAGCTTCATTCATCCATGTTGAATTTTTATATTCTTTGTTAATTGCCATATATCAGAGACAACATGTAGAATATTTGTAGAATATTTGTCTTTTGGATACTGGCTTGTTGCACTCAGTATAATGGTCTCCAGTTGCATCTGTTCTGTTGCAGAAATTAAGATTTCATACTCTTTCATTGCTGAGTGGTAATCCAGAGCGTGTAGCCACATTTTCTTTATGCAGTCATCAGGTGATAGGCATGAGTGGATTCCATATCTTGACTATTGGGATTTGAGCTGCTGCAAACATGGGGGTGTAGATAACTCTTTCATGTGCTGACTTCATTTCCTTTGGGTACATTCCAGTAATAGAATGGCTGGGCCAAATGCTAGACCTGTTTCCAGGTTTGTGAGGAATCTCCATCCTGGCTTCCATAATGGATTTATTAGTTTACATTCCCACCAACAGTGGATTAGGGTATCTTTTTCTCCACATCCTTGCCAGCATTTTTTTTTAATTTCTGGATCATAGCCATTCTGACTAGGATGAGATGAAACCTCATTGTGGTTTTTATTTGTGTTTCCCTGCTGGCTAGTGATCCTGAGCATTTTTTCATGAGTCTGTTGGCCATTTGTATTTTATCCTTTGAAAAATGCCTGCTCATGTCCTTTGCCCATTGCTTAGTTGGATTGTTTGTTTTGTTGTTGTTGAATGTATCCTGGATGTTAGTCCTTTATTAGATGCAGAATTGGCGAATATTTTCTCCCATCGTATTGGTGTCTCTTCAATTTATTCAGTGTTTCCTCTGCAGTGTGGAAGCTTCTTAGCTTGACAGAATCTCATCTGTCAACTTTTGCTTTTAGTGCCTGTGTTTCCAGGGTCATATCCAAGAAGTCCCCACCTGTGCTGGTGTCTTGAGAGCTTCCCTCTTGTTTTCCTGTAGTAATTCTACAGTATCAGGTCTTAGATTTAGATCCTTCATCCATAGGGGATTTTTGTATAAGGCGTGAGGTAGTGGCCTTGTTTCATACTTCTGCACCTGTAGATCCAGTTTTCCCAACACCATTTGTTGAAGAGACTGATTTTAGTTCCTTTGCTGATGTTTGCTGGTTGTAGCTGTGTGGATTAGCTTCTGGAGTTTCTATTCTGTTCCATTGTCCACCTGTCTGTTTTTGTGTCTGTAGCAGGCTGTTTTGATTATAGCTGCCCTGTAGTATGTCTTTAGTATGCTATTGTGATGCCTCCAGCTTTGTGTTGTAGTTCAAGATTGCTTTAGCTATTCAGTGTCTCTTGGGCCCCAAAAGAATTTGAGGGGAATTTTTTTCTAGATCTGAGAATACCGTTGATATTTTGACTAGGATCGGAATGAATCTGTAAACTGCTTTGGTAGTATGGACATCTTGATGATGTGAATTTTTCCAGTCCATGAACATGGAAGATTTTTCCATTTTTTGGTGTTTTCTTCTGTTTCTTTCTTAATGCTTTATAATGTTCAATATAGAGATCTTAGACATCCTTGGTTACCTTTATTCTGAGATATTTAAAATGTTTGTAACTATTGTGAACGGGACTGATCCTACGAGTTATGTCTCAGCCGTGGCATTGTCTGTGTATACAAAGGCTGTTGAGTTTTGTGTGTTGATATCATATCCTGAAGCTTTGCCCAACTCTCTTATGAGTTCCAATTGTCTCTTAGTGGAGTCTTTTATATATATATATATATATATATATATATATATAATTATATATCTCTTATACATATATATATCTTTTTATATATAGAATCATGTCATCTGCAAACAGTGACAATTTGACGTTCTTCATTCTTCTTTCCAATTTGTATCCCTTTCACTTCTTTGTCTTGCCTATAGCTGTGGCTAAAACGTCCAGGACTGTATTGAATGGCACTGGTGAAAGTGGGCATCTGTGTCTGGTTCTGATCCTAGTAGGACTGCCTCTAGCTTCCCCCACTCAGTAGGATGCTGGCTGTGGGTTTGTCATTTATTGCTTTGATTGTGTTGGGGTATGTTCCTTTTATACGCAATGTGTTTGAGATTCTTATCATGAAATAATGTTGTATTTTACCAAATGCTTTCTCTGTGTCTGTTGTGATTTTATTCATCAATTTTGAACATTATACGTCGTGTTTATTGATTTGTGTAGCGGTAGAGGCCTCTGTCTATTAATTAAACTCGTTCCTAACTAAATGATTAAAGTTGTGGTAGAAGCCTTCCCAGGGGCAGAAGACAAAGGGAGGAGCCTGTCCTGGAAATGAGATGTGGCTGTTAACTGCTTGCCTGTGAGGTTACTACCAGCTCAGGCTCCTGCTTGCTCGCACCTAGGGATGGTGTTAACCCTTGCTAGACAGCGTGTAGCTCAGTATGTGTGTGGACAAAACATCATCGGTAACTATGTACACGTGCAGTACTGTATCGATTCCTGTGGCCACCATGAAACATTAGAGTAGCCAATCAAATGTATGATGTGGCCATGCAAGGGAGACAAAGAGACTAAAACCATGTGTAAGGAAATACCCCTTTTCTGGGCTCAGGCTCTTGGATAAAATTCCACCTGGGCCTTATGCAGGCAGAAATCCTAATGAAAGACTACGTCCTGTTAAAGGCCTGGGTGTCTCCTCTCTCGGTGGCTCCTGCTATGGAACCCGCCCTGCACACCAGGCACAAATCTCCTTGGTCTGGTGAAGGCCCCGTCTGAATGTTGCTGGATTCGGTGGGCAAGAACCTTGTGGAGGGTTTTTGCATCCGTGTTCATCAGGGATGTTGGTCTCTAGTTCTGTTTCTTTATTGTTTCTTCACCTGGTTTTGGAATTGAGGTGATGCTGGCCTCTTAGAAAGGGTTTGGAAGGATTCTCTCCCTTCTGATCATTTTGAACAGCTTGAGAGGAGCTGGAGTTAATTCTCTAAAACTTTGGGAGAATTAAGGAGTGAAGACGTCCAGTCCTGGGCGTCTCTTTGTTGGGAGGGTCTTCACTACTGACTCAGTCTTGGTCTTGGTTATTGGTCCATCTAGGTGTTCTGTCTTCGTGCCTTAATTTGGGTGGATTGTATGTGTCCAGAAATCTTTCCATTTCTTTTGGATTTTCCAGTTGGTTGGCATAAACTGGTTTGTAATGATTCCTATCTCAGTGGCATCGCCTGTAACCTCTCCTTTTTCCTCTCTGATTTCATTAATCTGAGTCATCTCCCTTTTTTTGTTAGTTGGGCCAGTGCTTTATCAATTTTGGTTTTTTGAAAAAACAGCTTTTCATTTCACTGATCTTTCGTGTTTCTTTTTTGAGTTTTGTTTATTTTGTCTCATTATTTCTTTCCTCCTACTAATGTGGGATTTGGTTGGTTTCTGTTTTTCTAGGTCCTTCAGGTGCATTGATACCTCATTTATTTGATGCGTTTGCAATTTCTTGTGTGTGCAGTAATTGCTCTAAACCTCCCTCTTAATACTGCACTTGCTGTGTCCCATAAGTTTTCATGGTGTATTATCTTCTTCATTCCTTTCAAGGAATTTTTTAATTTCCTTATTTATTTCTTGTATGGCCTACTCTTCATTCAGGATCATATTGTTGTTCAGTCTCCAAAGTTTGCATATTTTCTAGAGATTCTTAAGTTGCTAATTTCCAGCTTCCTTCTGTTGTGGTCAGAAAAGATGCATGGCATGATTTCAATTGTTTTTGAATTTGCTGAGACTTGCCTTATGGTTGGCTTGTGATCTTTCCTAGAGAAAGTTCCATGCAGAGATGAAAAGAGCGTGTGTTGTGTGGCTGTGGGGTGAAATGTCCCATAGGCATCAGGTAGGTCCATTTGGT
Organism: Oryctolagus cuniculus; assembly: GCF_964237555.1. NCBI lineage: Eukaryota > Metazoa > Chordata > Mammalia > Lagomorpha > Leporidae > Oryctolagus > Oryctolagus cuniculus. The sequence continues at coordinate 122,036,490 of NC_091441.1, forward strand.
CCATGGTGTGGATGAGCTCTGACGCTTCCTTGTTGATTTTTTGCCTCATTGATCTGTTATTGATGAAAGTGGAGTGTTAAAGTCTCATGTATATGTCTCCTTTTAGACCCATTAATATTTGTTTTGTGTCTATTTATACACTTGAATATTATAGGGTTTACAAAATATGTGTCAGCAAGCCATAAGAATGCCTGAATTCTTCCAGGTAGTTCAGCTGGTAGGAAAGTAGCCCGTTCATGGCTGAGATGGGACCTTTGGGTGACTGAAGGGCGTGGATGGACGTGTGGTGGGAACAGCCCCATTAGACGTGCCGGGAGTGATGGACGCTTCCGTGGATGGCAAGGGCTTGGACAGGCTGTGTGACAAGTGAGCACGCCACAGCTCTGAGACAGGCTGCAGTCGCGCTGCTGCCAAATTTAGAGCCTCCCAGAGGAGAACGTGCAGTTGACTCGAATTTAAAGGTAAACCCCCGTGCGTCAGAGGAGAAACCGGAATGTACAGGAAGTGCCGGCATGAGGGAGGCTTCGCTCCGACCCTCAGGAAGCAATAAAGCAAAGTTACACCCTGACCATTTTCTTCAAATGAAGAGGCTGCATAGTGAGATGTGGAAGCATTAAAATAAAGTATTAAAATAAAAAGTATTAAAGTAAAAAAAAAAAAAAACGCAGCAGACTTCATTAAAAGCCACAGCTCTAAGTTCAAGAGTAGAAAATGTCTAGCTTTTAAATTTTAATTTGCTTTATTATGAAAGAAATAATTAAAATGTAATTGAAAATCACTTTCATTTCCTTAAAGTCAAACACTCGCAAGATGGCTTGAGAGAAATACCAGGGCAAGAGGCAAACTCTGGGGGGAAAAATGACTCCTAAGAGGGGCCAAGCTCATCCAAATTAACCCTGCTCGGGCATTAGCGTGTGGCTCCCCTCCCTGGGACGAGCAGTACGGGATTGTAAATGGCAGCTGAGCGGGATAATGTGCGGTTTTGGTGCACGTCACAGCCCAGTAAGTGCTCCTGGTGGACTGTGAGGTCTCATTTAGTCACAGGAAGGAGACACCCAGTTCACACTCGCTTAAGGAAACAGAAGCGAGGAGGCAGCTCCAGGGGTGGCCCTGGGGATCCAGCCATTGGGCTGCAGTGTCCAGTGAGCCCGCAGGATCCTTGTCCGTCCCCCTGTGCTACTCAGGGACAGGTGTTGTGTGCACTCTCGGTGGGCCACGTGGAAGCCACAGCTGTACACACTTGGGATCTGGGACCACACCTCCCGTTCCATAGCTCCCTAACTGGAGTTTCCTGGCTCCTGGGTGCCTGCGCCGACTCTGTTCCCACTCGTAAGTGGTTTCCCCTGCATTTCCACAAAGCAGCAGAAACCCCACTATGCAAGTTTTCCCGAAAGAGCGTCTGCGTTCTTTCTGCCATGTCCCCGAGCGCGGCAAGCAGAGGTCCTGAGGGATTGGTGGGTGTGAAGGACATACATGCCAGCCCTGCCTCCCTGGGGACGGCATCCCGGCCCCATCCGACCGCGGATATGCGGACAAACTGCATCTGTATGGAGCAGGTGCAGACTCCTTTCTCGTCCTTATTCCCTAAACACTGTAAGGTACAACCATCCACACAGCACCTGTGTTGCACCAGGCGTTAGAATTATCCAGAGGTACCCCGAAGTGTACCGAGCTTGTGTGCAGGACGCGAGCACCCCTGGTTGGTGGGGTCACAGCATCCCCGAGCCCTTCCCCCCAGTCCACGGGATAGCTGTGTGGACTGGAATGACCAGCACCGAGAAGTGAGTTTGGAGCCGGAAGGGCCCCACAGACACATTTTGTGGGAGGGAATCAGGGCCACGCTGCCTGTGGGTTGCCCTGGGGACGAGCCTAGGTTGACACCAGGATGCCCGGGAGGAAGTCCCAGGAGTCAGCAGTGACTGGTAACTGAGTCCCGGCCAGCCGAGGAGATGACCATTACCTCTGGGAACTGCAGTGGAAGGGAGTAGGAAGACTGGAAAGTGGACATAGGAGCGGCCATGCTCACAATCAGGAGGCACAGACGTGTGGCCTCCACAGGGCCCCCCACAAGGAGCACCCCGTTCTTTGCCCCAGTTCAAGATCTGTCCTCTCTGGAGACGCCTTGCCACCTGCTCCTTCCCGGAGTTGTCAGCCCTGGGACGAGAGCTGCGCCCTGGATCTCAGGACACAGCAGGTGAGGACCAAGTGGACAGGCGGAGGTGGGCAGCAGCGCTCCTGGCGTGTCGGGGTGGGGAGGGCGCAGCCACTGCGGGGAGTGCAGCAGTTTTGTGAGTAGAATTGGGCCAGAATCTGTACTGAAATGTGCTGCATCTGCGCAGTGCTGGAGACCAGTGTGGAGGGCGGGCACCCTGGTGTCCCAGGGGGCGCTGCCCGCTCTGCTCCCTGCTCCCCGGCTGTGTGCCTGCAACCCTGGCTCTGCAGAGCCGCACTGCCCCCCACCCCTGTTTTTATCGGGTCATTCCCATTGCACTGGGATACAACTCACGTGCTGTGAAACCCACCTTTTCAAGGGTGCCGTTCCAAGCTGTGTACATCTACAAAGTCGCACAAACTAGCCCCAGTGTCTGATTTCAGGGCCATGTGCCACGCCCACAGAGAGCCCGCCCCCATCGGCAGTCACCCCTGTCTGGCTTGGTTTTCTGTGATGGCTCCTTTTGCAGAGACGAGATCGGCTGTGGGTTTCTGCATCTGCCTTCTTTCATTGTGCATGTCTCTAGAACCATCCACGTCATAACACCGGTGGGTGCTGTGTTTCCTTTGGTGGCTGAATACCACTGCACTGTATGAATGTGCCGTTGTGTTCCTTCCTCCGCCTGTGACATTTGCTTTGCTTTTGCTCTGTGGCACTTGGGAGTAATGCTGCTATGGACACGCATGTGTAAGGTGTTTTTTTTTTATTTATTTAGTTTCTTGGAAGGCAGAGAGACATAGAGACAGAGGGCCCACCTGCTGGTTCACTCCCCTAAATGCCTGTGAAGGCTGGGTAGGAGCCGGGAACTCAGGCCAGGACTCCCACATTGCAGAGTGCATCACTTGAGTCCATGCAGCAGCCTCGCGGGGTCCACGTTGGCGGGAAGCTGCAATCAGGAGCTGGAGGCAGTGTCAGGGGCAGGCACTCTGACGGGAGCCGTGGGCGTCCTCCTGGGTCTTCCCTGCCAGCCCAGGGCCCCGCTCCATGTGTTAGCATGGACCTGTTTTAAGTTTCTCTGGGTGTGTTTTGGGAATTCTCATTCCTCAGATCTGGGCTCAAGGCTCTCTTTCCTCTGAGAAATTTCTGGTCCAGTGTATTCTGCCCCCGCTGCTCATTAAAGACTCTGGGATTCCACATGGCTTTTCTGCAGGAACCTGTCATGGTGGCTTTACTTTATTTGCTGGATATATTGGGTTAGTGGCCGTCAGCATTTGTTCAGTTAGCCGGAGAGGTTTCGACTTGGAAGCAAGGGTCCTGGCGTGCCCTGTCTCCTGTAAAGCTGGCGTGCCTGTGGCTCCTGCAAACCTGCTGGCTTCTCCCGTAGCTGTCAGCAGCTCACCCCGAAACAGGCTCCCGTGTGGAGGGCCATTCGCTGTCCTCCTGTGCAGTCGGCAGCTGCTCAAAGAGCTGTCCCATTTTCCTCCGCATTCAATCCTTATTTTATGTAACTAAGGAAGAAAGAGTTGATAAGGGAGGGACAGTTAACCAGGTGCATGAAGCCGCCCACGATATTGAATTCACTTGGAAAAAAGGAGCAGTAAAAGGTGTTACACTGTGTTCTCCACGAAGACACTTGTAACCGCACGTTGTGACTTGCAGCCTCTGCAATGTCATCACGGAACGTGAACCCTTAGAGAAACAGAGCAACTGTCCTGTGTGGCGAATACTACCTTCCAGACCCTGGAACTGAGCAGTCCCGACTCTCCATGCTCTGCCCATAAAACCAGCAGCAAGTCACTCTCTCTCTCTCTCTTTTTTTTTTTTTTTTTTGACAGGCAGAGTGGACAGAGAGAAAGGTCTTCCTTTTGCCGTTGGTTCACCCTCCAATGGCCACCGTGGCCAGCGCGCTATGGCCGGCGCACCGCGCTGATCCGATGGCAGGAGCCAGGTACTTATCCTGGTCTCCCATGGGGTGCAGGGCCCAAGCACTTGGGCCATCCTCCACTGCACTCCCTCCCGGGCCACAGCAGAGAGCTGGCCTGAAAGAGGGGCAACGGGGACAGAATCCGGTGCCCCGACCGGGACTAGAACCCAGTGTGCCGGCGCTGCAAGGCAGAGGACTAGCCTAGTGAGTCGCGGTGCCGGCCAAGTCACTCTTCTAAGCTGAATCCCATCAGAGCTTAACTTACAGATCATGTGAAAGAACTAGCTGCAGTTTTTCAAACATTAAACAAGTAGTCTGCGTGCCACCTGCATTTTCATCTGGCAGCCCAGGGAACCCAAGCTTCTCGGAAGTTTTCCTTTCCTACAAATGATTTCATTGTGCTTGCTTTTATTTTTGCTTTTGGTTTTGTTTCTTGTGTATCTTTGGCCCCTGCTCTGCTGAGCCTGCCACGGTTTACAAAACCACACACTCTCAGCTTCTCCCACCTCAGCCAATACACCCCCAGCTTCTCCCAGATCACCCCCTACACCCAGCTTCTCCCAGCTCACCCTGTGCACCCTCACAGTTCCCACACTCGCCTGGCACCCCCTCACACTTCCCATGGCTCACTCCCTATACCCCTAGCTTCCCACGGCTCCCCCACACCCCAGCCTCTCATGGCTCCCCCACACCCCAGCCTCTCACGGCTCACCTCCCACATCCCAGTCTCTCACGGCTCCCCCGTGCATCCCAGCCTCTCACGGCTCCCCCACACCCCAGCCTCTCACGGCTCCCCCACACCCCAGCCTCTCACGGCTCACCTCCCACATCCCAGTCTCTCACGGCTCCCCCGTGCATCCCAGCCTCTCACGGCTCCCCCACACCCCAGCCTCTCACGGCTCCCCCACACCCCAGCCTCTCACGCTCACCCCACACCTCCACCCTCTCACGCTCACCCCACACCCCAGCCTCTCACAGCTCCCCTGTACCCCAGCCTCTCACGGCTCCCCCACACCCCAGCCTCTCATGCTCACCCCACACCCCAGCCTCTCATGCTCACCCCACACCCCAGCCTCTGACGGCTCCCCCCACACCCCACCCTCTCACGCTCACCCCACACCCCCAGCCTCTCACGGCTCCCCCCACACCCCAGCCTCTCACGGCTCCCCCCACACCCCAGCCTCTCACGGCTCCCCCCACACCCCAGCCTCTCACGGCTCCCCCCGCACCCCAGCCTCTCACGGCTCCCCCCGCACCCCAGCCTCTCACGGCTCCCCCCGCACCCCAGCCTCTCACGGCTCCCCCCGCACCCCAGCCTCTCACGGCTCCCCCCGCACCCCAGCCTCTCACGGCTCCCCCCGCACCCCACCCTCTCACGGCTCCCCCCGCACCCCAGCCTCTCACGGCTCCCCCCGCACCCCAGCCTCTCACGGCTCCCCCCGCACCCCAGCCTCTCACGGCTCCCCCCGCACCCCAGCCTCTCACGGCTCCCCCCGCACCCCAGCCTCTCACGGCTCCCCCCGCACCCCAGCCTCTCACGGCTCCCCCCGCACCCCAGCCTCTCACGCTCACCCCACACCCCCACCCTCTCACGGCTCCCCCCACACCCCAGCCTCTCACGGCTTCCCCCACACCCCCAGCCTCTCACGGCTCACCTCCCACACCCCGCACCCCAGCCTCTCACGGCTCCCCCACACCCCAGCCTCTCACGGCTCCCCCCACACCCCAGCCTCTCACAGCTCACCTCCCACACCCTGCACCCCGCACCCCTCACAGCTCCCCCCACACCCCAGCCTCTCACGGCTCCCCCACACCCCAGCCTCTCACGGCTCCCCCGCACCCAGCACTCCTCACAGCTCACCTCCCCCGCACCCCGCACCCCTCGCGGCTCCCCGTGCCCATCGCCCAGCAGCATGGCACCTTCACTTCTGAGAACATTCCATGGGAAAACTGCACTTTTGCTGAAACTCTTTTCATTGGAATTTTTATTCCCAAGTGGTTGAAAATTCACAGGAAATTGTTTTTTCTAAAAACAGGCCACATAGTTTTTGACTGTTTTTATTGTGTTACTAAACACAGTGATGTGAGCTGCATCACCCTAACCCCTTGGGAGTGGGCGGGTCAGTGGTGGTAAGTGTCCCCAGCGCCGGGCGACTCACAGCCGTGTCCTGTTGGCAGAACTGCCTGCCTCCCCAGTGTAGCTCTGAGCCGCGCAGCACCGACCCCCGGCCCCTCGCCCACCCTGCGGCCTCCAGTCTGCGGCCTGTCTCTGGGGTTTTGAGTGACAGGCTTATTTCACTATGTAGCATGAAGTCCTCGAGGTTTGTTAACACTGTAGCGTAAGTCAGGATTTCCATTGTTAAAGGCTGAGTAATGGTCCATCGAAGAGAATATACGTATGTGGTGGAATGAGGAGGCCATGCCAAGATGGCTGCTGGCAAGCGAGCGTCATTACTCAGGAATGGCTTTGAAACCCACCTGGCAACAGAGCCTGACTGGCCACAGGCTGTGATTGGATGGCTTTGGAAACTGCCTGGCAACAGGCTGTGATTGGTTGGGGCATAGACCGCCCCTTGACCGGATTGGCTGCCTTGGCTATATAAGCTGCTGTAGCAACTGAAATAAATGAGTCTGCGGGCTGCTTGCCTCTGGCCTGCTTTCACCCGCCTCCCGCCTCCCGGGGTCTGCGTGGTGACTCTGTGCCTCTGCCCCCACCACGCCCCTCCTCTCAGGAACGAATCCACTGCAACATTGTTGAGAAATCAGCTGCAACATCCATGTCTCTCATTTTGCTCATCCACTCGTGTCAGCGAACCCTTGGGCTGCCCCTGCATTTTGATGAACTTGATGATTCTGCTGCCTGGATCCTGGACGTGTAGATATCCTTTGAGACCCTGTCGTCAGCTCTCCTGCGTGTAACCTGAAGAGGAGTCGCCGGATCCCATGATATGTCTTGAAATACTGAAATATTAAAAGGCAGGTGACAAAGCGAGGGAGGGACAGAGGACCAGATCTTCATCTGTTGGTTCACTTCCCAAATGCCTGCAACAGCTAGCGCTGGGCCAGGCCAACGCCAGCAGCCAGGAACTCCAGCCAAGTCTCCCATGTGGGTGGTGGAACCCAAGTGCTGGGCCACCCTCTGCTGCCTTCCCAGATGCATTGGCAGAGCTGGACCAGGAGCGGAGCAACCGGAAACCAAACCTGCTCCTCACTGATGTGGGATGTGGGGGGTCCCAAGTAGTGGTCACTTAGCTCCCTGTGCACAGCGCCCCCTGCTGGCGCATCTTTTAAAAACTTTTCCAGGAACTTCCGCGATGTTGTGCACCATGACTGCTGTTGCGTTCTCCCACCACAGTGCCCGGGATGCCGATGTTGCCACGTCATCACTGACACTTGTTATTTTCCGTTCTTTTGCGTCACTGATGCAGGCCACCCTGAGAGGTGTGAGGTGGTCGCTTGTGGTGCCTTTGATTGCCTTTCCCTGCCGATCATTCTTATCCGGCATCTTTTTATGCGCCTTTGCATCTCGTGTTTAGAGAAACAGTTACTCGAGGCTTTTACCCGTTTCTGAATTGGATTGTTTTGTTGGTGTTGAGCTTTACGAGTTCTGTCTGTACAGTGGGTTTCAATCCCTTCTCAGATATAAATAGCGATCTGTCCTCTATCTCAGCTCAGTTTTTTTTTTTTTTTTTTGACAGGCAGAGTGGACAGTGAGAGAGAGACAGAGAGAAAGGTCTTCCTTTGCCGTTGGTTCACCCTCCAATGGCCGCCACGGCCAGCGCGCTGCAGCCAGCGCACCGCGCTGATCCAATGGCAGGAGCCAGGTGCTTCTCCTGGTCTCCCATGGGGTGCAGGGCCCAAGCACTTGGGCCATCTTCCACTGCACTCCCGGGCCACAGCAGAGAGTTGGCCTGGAAGAGGGGCAACCGGGACAGAATCCGGAGCCCCAACCAGGACTAGAACCCAGTGTGTTGGCGCCACAAGGCGGAGGATTAGCCTAGTGAGCCGCGGCGCCGGCCTCAGCTCAGTTTTAAGATTGAACATTTCGGGGTTGGTGCTGTGGCATTGTGGGTTAAGGCCCTGGCCTGCAGCACCGACATCCAATATGGGCACTGGTTTGTGTCCCAGCTGTGCCACTCCCCATCCAGCTCCCTGCTGTGGCCTATGGCAGTGGAGGATGGCCCAAGTCCTTGGACCCCCTACACGCAGGGGAGGCCTGGAAGAAGCTCCTGGCTCCTGCCTTCAGATCAGCGCAGATCTGGCCATTGCAGCCATTTGGGGAGTGAAGCAGAGGACGGAAGACCTCTTTCTCTCTGTCTGTAACTCTTGCAAATAAATAAAATAAATCTTTTTAAATAAAAGAGTTGAACGTTTCATTCACAGAATTTAAAACTTTGTTTCTCTGGAAATGTTCTCATGACCTCTGCTCTGTTTAACACATATTCGGGAAGCCCCTGCTCTGTGCTGGGTGATCTCGTAGCCGTCAGTAAGACTCCCGCTGAGTCTCTACCAGGTTGCAGAGTGCACTGAGCAGTGTCTCACCCTTCATGGGTGGATGGAGACAGACTCTGAGAGCCCGGGGCAGGACCCCTCCCTTCCATGGGCGACTGGGGCAGCTCCAGGGACAGAGCCAAGCCCCTCCTGCCCCTGCAGCCTCGCGTGCACCGGCACTGGGTGACAAGTGAGTTGACAGCCTGCCCCTGCTTGACCAGAGACGGCATCCTGACCGTGAGATGCAAGCCGAGAACGCTGCCATGATGTTAAGGGTTTTGGCACTTTGATTAAATAGAGCAAATGGCAGACCAGTTGAAAGCCGCCGTGCCCTCTCTGTAAGAGAAGGTCCCAATTTGAGAGATGCTGAAGTTGCCGAGTGTAGGATGCACTCACGGAGGCTGCGCCAGCTCAGGGTCCGGTGCGTGTGCCCATGTTGCTGGGAATCTGGCTTTCAGACTGGTGATCCTGCCTCCCAGAGATCCTGGCGTCCACAATGCTTTTACCTCTCAGAAAAACTGAACACCTTTTATTTGAATCAAACACCCACGGCGGGAGAACGAGGCTGGGCCAGCTGAGTGGGTGGTGACAGGCAGAGGTCTGGGCTGAGCCGTAGGAGAACAGACCTCCTACTCGACTGTGAAGATTTCACTGCAGCCCTGGGGGCCCCGGCCAGAGGCAAAGCTCAAGCGCCCTGGCCTGGGAGCCATGGGGCTTCCCAAACCCTGGGCCTAGTGGGTGAAAACTTGAGTAGAAATGGAAATAGGACTGTGTGGTGGGTTGAATTATGTCTTCCCCCCAAAATATGTTCCAGTCCCAACCCCCACTTCCTTGGAATGGGACCCTCCTGGGAAAGCGGCCCTTACAGAGGCCATCGGGTTACCATGGAGGGGCGTCGTGAGTAGGCGGCTGTCCTTGTCCAAAGCGGAAGCCAGAGACAGAGATGGGGCGGGCGCTCATGTGGCTGGGACGCCTGCACCTGCCCACCAAGGAGGAGCAGACACCGCCAATGCCTGGTCCACTGCCTTGTGGGCAGTGCTTTGTGCTGCTGCGGCCACTGGTGATGGCACTGTGGACGGTGGCCCCGGGGAAACTGGGCAGGCCCCTTGCTGCCCTCCATCGGTCACCCATGGGTGGACGCCCATGCACTGGGGAGTGCAAGTTCATGGTGAAGACGTGAAACGCACAGTCCCAGGACACCCCAAGTAACGAGGCAGGAGGGCATCTGATGGAGGCAGGGAGGAGAGCGGGGGACACAGCCACACACCCCCTTTTCTGCAACATTTTAAACAGGGCTGTTGAGGTTTGACTCACACTCAGAGCATCCAGGCCAGAGGTTTCTGCACCCCGTGGGCTGTGGCGTGGGTTCTGCACCCCGTGGGCTGTGGCGTGGGTTTCTGCACCCCGTGGGCTGTGGCGTGGGTTTCTGCACCCCGTGGGCTGTGGCGTGGGTTCTATACCCCATGGGCTGTGGCGTGGGTTCTGTACCCCGTGGGCTGTGGCGTGGGTTCTGTACCCCGTGGGCTGTGGCGTGGGTTCTATACCCCATGGGCTGTGGCGTGGGTTCTGTACCCCGTGGGCTGTGGTGTGGGTTCTGTACCCCGTGGGCTGTGGCATGGGTTCTGTACCCCGTGGGCTGTGGCGTGGGTTCTGTACCCCGTGGGCTGTGGCGTGGGTTCTGTACCCCGTGGGCTGTGGCGTGGGTTCTATACCCCGTGGGCTGTGGCGTGGGTTCTGTACCCCGTGGGCTGTGGCGTGGGTTCTGTACCCCGTTGGCTGTGGCTTGGGTTTCTGTACCCCGTGGGCTGTGGCGTGGGTTTCTGTACCCCATGGGCTGTGGTGTGGGTTCTGTACCCCGTGGGCTGTGGCGTGGGTTCTGTACCCCGTTGGCTGTGGCTTGGGTTTCTGTACCCTGTGGGCTGTGGTGTGGGTTTCTGTACCCCGTGGGCTGTGGCATGGGTTCTGTACCCCGTGGGCTGTGGTGTGGGTTCTGTACCCCGTGGGCTGTGGCGTGGGTTCTGTGCCCTGTGGGCTGTGGCGTGGGTTCTGTACCCCGAGAGCAACTGCAGAGCTCTGCATGGCTTTGAACAGGTGTGTGGCTGCCACAGGGAGGCAGAGAGCACGCCCAGCACCTCCCACTGCAGCCCAGTGAGAAGACCAGCAAAGGGTCCCGGTGGTGCTGGCACAGCCCCCGTGCACAGACACAGAGGGGGCAAGGTGGAGTCCGTGCTCGGTAACTGGGGGTGCTGCCTTGCCCGTGGCACCCGTCTTTCCTGCACCTGGGGGTGCCCGCTGAAGACTTGCAGGTGGTGGAGAACAGAGTGAGGCCCAAGCAGCCGGAAGCCCTGGCCTCCAGCCCTGCAAGGAGAAGTTGTTCTAATTCACCTCCCCCGGCAGAGCGGAGGAGGAGCAGGTGTGTGCCCCTGGGCAGAAGGGATTTTTTTGGCCTGGAAAGACGGGGGGGCTGGGGCTCAGGATCCACAGTGCTGACCGTGTGCAGTATGGCCTCCCTCCCCAGCAGAGGGGGCGGGGGGATTGGAGGGCGCCGCTGGAGGCCGGAGATGACGTGGTGACAGACCTTGTCACACACCAGCTGTTTCCTGGCTGAATGGCACGGAGCAGAAAGTGCGTTTCGGAGGCAAGCAGTCAATCTCTCGCACACTCCTCTGTCGCGAAGCTGGCTTCTGCACCGGCCGAGCTCTGCTCTTCGGCCCTGGTGTCTGCCGGGAGAACGTGTGGCGCCGAGCGTTTCCTGGGGGCAGGGACTCGTCATCTGTACACGAGTGGCCCACACTGGCACGGCGCGTGCTGCCGTGAGAACCTGCAGTGGGACCTCCACCCTGCCTCCGTTCAGCGACCCAAGGCCACTGCTGGGCTCCCTGAGGGAGACCCTACTGTCTGCATTTCTGGCTCCCGGGCGCCTGCCGGAGCGTCTGACCTGTGGGCTGGTTAACATGCATATCCTGCGTTAGATTGCTGTCTTAGTGTTACTAGATTAATTGGAAATACAGCTTCCGGAGCACTGGAAGTTACTTCTCACGTGTGTTTTATGGCGGGCGGCCAGCTCTTGACCCCTTTCCTGCCGTACGTGCTTCTGCTGTGGTGGGTATGTGCTAATACTGTGTCGGGCACGTGGAGACGGTGGGACAGCTGGGCCAGGGCGTGGGGATCAGTAACCACAGTTACTCTGGAGGGTCTAATTCCACAAGGACACAGGAGACTTTTTAAAACCACAGTGAGCCGTTACTTTGTGTGGTTCTGATTCGCTAGTTTTAGGTGCCAGGGTTTAGGCAACAGGGGTTCTCTAACAGCATGGTTCCAATGTTGGCTGCCACAATATGTTGACTCTGAGTGATGGGACAGAGCAGGCTTTGCCGGGGGCTCTCCCGTCCTCGCTGTGAGCGACAGATGGGAGATGCAGCCAGTGATTCATCCTGTTACTTCTCAGTCTGCCAGCAACTCGGCACCGAGCACCTGGCGTCTGGTCCAGCGCAGCAGCGACGCTGGTAGCTGTGTTCCCTTCTTGTCTCCAAGTGAGAACCACAGGACGCGCTCCCAGCGTGTGTGTGTGTGTGTGTGTGTGTGTGAGTGTGTGTGTGTGTGAGAGAGAGAGAGAGAGAGAGGGAGGGAGGGAGGGAGGGAGGGAAGGAGAGGGGGAGAGAGAGAGAGAGGGAAACGGAGAGAGAGAGAGGGAGGGAGCAAGTGGCGGAAGAAACAAAGTAATGATTCTCGGAGGAAAATTCAGAGCTGACTTAGAGCTAAAGGAAACAGGTGGCTGTGGGAGGGGCGATTCCAGCCGTGCACGTGTGGATATGGCCAGAGCCGCTGTCAGCTTCCATGGTGGGGGAAGTTTGTGATGGAAATGAGGAAACCAGGCAAGGGGAAAAAACCCAGAGCACAGCTTCCCGGGGAAGGGCCTCTCAAAGATGCCTCACAAGCCGCGGGGAACTTCTGCAAACCTGGAAAGGAACACACTCACTCAGCCCCGGAAGACACGCTCACTGTCCGCCCTGAGTCACGGCCAGCAAGGTGGCACGCACCATCGACACTCCTCCTGATGCTTTTTTAAAACAAAGAAATAGTTATTTATCTAAGTAGGAAGTCAGGGTGTAGGAACGCATTGTGACTAGTGTTAAATTCCCTACACATCTGCGCTAAACAAGGAGACAGCGTGTGGTGTTCTGGCAAAGCATTGGTGACAGCCTCTAACAGGTGCACTTGCTTCAGCCAGCACTGTAACTTTGCTGTAAGGGACGCCCTGTGAAAAGCTAGGAGTGCCTGTACTTTTGTGTCCGTGATAAGCATTTCAAGACTCATTTATGTCAAAGCAGAGTTTCAGAGAGAGTTTCCATCCTCTGCTTCACTCCCAGATGACAGGATTGGGCCAGGCTGAAGCTGAGAGCCTGGAACTCTATCCCGGTCTCTTCCGTGGGTGACAGAAGCCCAAGTACCTGGACCATCTTCCACTGCTTTCCAAGGGACGTTAGCTGGATCGGCAGTGGGGCAGCCAGGACTGGAACTGACACTCACTAACGATGCCAGCATTGCAGGCAGCAGCTTACTCTCTGTGCCACAGCACCAGCCCCACAGTCAACTTCAGTAGCGATGTGCACATCACATGCAGAAAATGCCAAGTCCTACATGGACGGCCCCACGCTTTGGGTACCGTCAGGGTGAGGAAGAAGGTGGTCAGCTGTCTCCCAGACGTCTCCGGGGGGAGTCCTGGTGCTGAATGTTCACACTGAGCTCTGGAGTGCAGCGCCCGCGGGTGTGTGGGGAGCAATCCGGACTAGACTGAGTTACTGGAATTAAGACTTATTCTATGCATCTGCTCTCCCACAATATGGCGCTGGGAGAGAAGTAAACAGCTTCCGCACAGCTGCCTCCAGTTCAACTAATAAACTGTAGGACTTGCTATTGATTGGAGGAGAGCAGCGTACTCGGCGTGTGGGCAGCCGAGTTAGGATTGGCGGAGGAAGACTATAAAGGAGGAGAGAGACGGCATGCACCAGGAACATCTATGGGGAACATCTAAGGGGAACACCTGTGCAGCCCCCGAGAAGAGCCGGCCGGCGGTGTGCCGCTCCCCTGCGGAAGTGGGGAATGCGGCCGGGGGGAACTGCCCTTCCACGGAGGTGGAAGGGATAGTAGCCAACCCGGGAAGAACCAGCAGCAAACCCGGGGAGGGCCGAGCAGACGAAAGAACAGCGCAGGGTCCTGTGTCGTTCCTCCACGAAGAGGGGGAGCGACATAATGGTGCCGTGACTCGGATAGGAAACCTGACTCGGATAGGAAACTTAGGAGGGAAGAAATGACTCGGATAGGAAACCTAGCTCGGATAGGAAACCTAGGTCGGATAGCAAACTTAAGAGGGAAGAAACGGGAAGAACTGGGAAAATACCGGAGAGAGAGACTAGCAAACAGCCTAGGGAAAAGCCGGACGAAAAGGGTGCCGGAAGAAGCTATTGAAAGCCTAGGCATAGACTCGGATACGGACTACGGGGGGAAGCTGGGAGAAATCTCTAAGGTCGAAAGCGAAAGTGAAAGCTAGAACAAACAGACTCGGATGCGGACTGTGGGGAGAGGCCAGGAGAAATGAGGGAGGAGTATTGTTGGAGGAAAGCTTGGGGAAACATACCGGGTAGAGAAAAATGTTAGGGAAATTGAAGCCGCGGGGGGCAGGCCAAGGCGGACACGAAAGCCACTTTGGGGTTCTCAAGTTAGCCCGGGAATAGGGGGCGAAAAGTTGAAACCAGAAGCTGAAACGTAAGCCAGATTGGGATCCGTCTGATTAGCCCGGGGAGCAAAGGACGGGAAGCCAAACCGTGGGGCGGAGACGTATGCTGGGTTGAATTCGCCAGGCTAGCCCGGGGAACTTAGATTGAATGCTAGTGGTGGACACGTAAGCTACGCTGTGTTACTCGCGGAAGCCGCCGCGTGCAGAGAGAGCACGGGGCGTGAATAGATAGGGAACGGGGCTGGCGCGAGGCCGTGGTGCAGACGCGAAGGGCGTGGAGACCGCGGAGCGCGTGAAGCCAAGCCGCGCAAAGCAGGGAAGCTGCGCAGATGAAAGAGGCGCGGGCTGAAGCGGCTCAGCCGGGAAGCAGCCGAGAAGTAGCCTCGGGGCGGGCAGCGGGAAGCTGCGGGGATAAGAGAAACAGAAGTTTAGAAGTAAAAGAGAAATAGGAATGCTGGAAGATAGAAGTAAAATGGGAGAAATAGGAATGCCCGGAGATAGAGAAATAGAGAAATAGAAAGGCCTCCCTACAACACTGCAATGTGAGAGCTTGGATTCGGTCTGCCTGATTAAGTGAGGCGATGAGCACGATGAGCACCTGGGCGGCTAGCAGCTTATGCGCTGCAGGTCACCGAAGACAGGCACGAATTAACATCAGTAAGGCCTCCCCACAAAAAGGCAATGAGAAGGCTTGGATTCGGTTTGCCTGATAGAGCTTGTAAGCCCCTGCAGGCAGAGCAGAGCATGCGCTGCGGGGCACCGAACACAGGCACGCATCAGCGCCTAAAAACCTCCTCATAACATGGCGAAGAGAGGACCCGGATTCGGTTTGCCTGATTGTAAGAACCTGTGGCAACTCTAGCAAGTAGAGCAGAGTGTGTGCTGCGGGACACCGAAGACAGGCGCGTATCAACGCCAAAAATAAAAAGAAAGGGGGATCTGTGGGGAGCAATCCGGACTAGACTGAGTTACTGGAATTAAGACTTATTCTATGCATCTGCTCTCCCACAATATGGCGCTGGGAGAGAAGTAAACAGCTTCCGCACAGCTGCCTCCAGTTCAACTAATAAACTGTAGGACTTGCTATTGATTGGAGGAGAGCAGCGTACTCGGCGTGTGGGCAGCCGAGTTGGGATTGGCGGAGGAGGACTATAAAGGAGGAGAGAGACAACATGCACCAGGAACATCTATGGGGAACATCTAGCTGAAGGAACACCTGTGCAGCCCCCGAGAGAGCCGGCCGGCGGTGTGCCGCTCCCCTGCGGAAGTGGGGAATGCGGCCGGGGGGAACTGCCCTTCCACGGAGGTGGAAGGGATGGTAGCCAACCCGGGAAGAACCAGCAGCAAACCCGGGGAGGGCCGAGCAGACGAAAGAACAGCGCAGGGTCCTGTGTCGTTCCTCCACGAAGAGGGGGAGCGACAGGGTGCTCCTGGGTCTTCTGCCCACCCGCACGCCCGTGAGCGTCCTCCGCCGTCTTTGGCAGCCTTCGCTCACTCGTGTTGCTGCTCCGAACCCTGGTGCATGACTGTGGCGTGGCTCTCCCTGGTGACAACCACATGTGCCGTGTCTGGTTGAGGACTGTTGTGACTATGCGCCAGCAGTCCCTCTGGGCTGTGGTCCACTTACACGCTTCCTTCACGGGTGTGCTTGGGAATGAGACGTGCAGGTCACAGGTTACACACGTGCTCAGGTCTGCTCAGCACCACCGGCTGTTTCCACAGCAGGTGCACCGGTTGTCACTCGCACCTGCGCCACATTTCATCCACAGCTGACACCAGTGGGCGTCCTGATCACTTGTTTTCTTTGTAAAAGTCCTGGTGGATTTAGCGATGGGTTTTATTTGCATTTCTCAGTGACTAACGAAATTGAGCACTATTTAGCTTGCTTACTGACTATTTGAATGCATTTCCTTGTGAAGTAACTTGCAGTGTATTTTGTCTATTTTGAAATCGGATTTTCCTTTTTTTACATGTTCATTGGTTTTCAGTTATACAGATGCAAGTCCTTGTTGGGAGTGTCAGTGTGGAAGACTGTTGAGGAACCGCGTTTTGACTGTTGTCTCTGCTCCTTATTGCTTTTCTGATTTACCAACGTCTCTGGGTATCTTCATCATTTCCTACTTCCTGCTCGCTCGCAGGAGAGTTGATTTGCTAGAATGTGTGTGTTTGTGCGGTGGATTTTCACTCTTCCCTTCTAACAGTCTTCACTCGTGACTTGAACTGCCCCCTACGGTTTTCCTATTTGGTTTTCAGTCGTCACTCAGCTCGGAGCACTTCCTGGTTGACTGTGGTTTCTCTTCTCTTACGGGGTCAGGAAGCGCCGGGCTGTGTTACCCGACATGCGACATGCGGGTGCTCTGCCCTGCTTCATGACGGGTTTGCGACTTCCCTCCGCCTCTCTGTGGTTTCGGCTGAGCCTTGCGCAGGGCGCCCACACCGTGGTCACTGTTGGTGAAGGTGTGGCAGCCGCCTGAAAGCGCTGTGTGTTCTCCGGGGGCTTCCCATGGTGCGGCGGGTGATTGGCAGACCGTGCTCCCCGCGGCCGTGGGGGGCCTGTCAGCGTTGGCACGGAGCCGGCGTGAGCACCCACCCGGGCCTGCTCTCTCCTCTGCCCTGTGTGTGTGTGGCTTCCATTGAGAGGCTCTCCCCAGGTGGCTGTGAACCCGGACCACAGCGTCTTGGTGGGTGGACTGGTTTAGCCCCGTGAGGAGCCTCCGTTTGTCTCTGCTGGTGCTCTGCCCCATGCGCCTGCTCCGTCTCTTGGGAGGCGCGTGTCCTGAATCACGTGGTGCACTTTTGGTCCTGACTGCACCATCCCACCGGCATGTTTAAGACGTGATCCCATAAGCAGCAAGGACTGGGGCTCCCACACACGTGGCCGTGCCCCCAGGTGGTGGCTCCGTCTCCCACATGCACGGCCGCACCCCCAGGTGGTGGCCTTGGTCTCCCACACGTGTGGCCAGGCCCCCAGGTGGTGGCCGTGCCCCCAGGTAGTGGCCGCCTCCCGTACTTTCAGCGTGGCTCCTGCCTCACCAGCGGCGCCCTCTGTGTGGGCTCAGCTGCGCGGCCGTCTCTCTCGTTGTTACTTCATTTCCCCGTGGCGTTTCATTCCTTGCTCTACTCCACTCCGAGTGATCTCCCTGAACGTGACACAGCCGCAGTGACTTCTTACTCCTCCATCTGGGACTTTGCCGGCTGACGCAGGTGTATTTCAGCTGTCCCGGCCTCTGGTGCTGCTATAATCCTGTCTGCAAAGCTGCAGCTGCCCTGGTCATCAGAGCCTGCTTCCTGCCCTAACCTTGCGGGTGTACAGCACAGTTGCCCGCCCAGCGCTGGTCCACACACACTCCTGGGTGGACCCACACGCACACACACACTCCCGGGTGTACCCACACTCCCACCCACCCGGCGCTGGTCCACACACACTCCTGGGTGTACCCACACACACTCCCGAGTGGACCCACACTCCCACCCGCCCAGCACTGGTCCACGCACACTCCTGGGTGGACCCACACACCCGCCCACCCAGTGCTGGTCCACACACACTCCTGGGTGTACCCACACACCGCCCATCCAGTGCTGGTGCACACACACTCCTGGGTGTACCCACACACACTCCCGGGTGGACCCACACTCCCACCCGCCCGGTGCTGGTCCACACATGCTCCTGCATCTCCGCACTCCAATGCATGCATTTTCGCTCTGCTGGGGCAATCCGCGAAGCATTCCCTGCAGCGCAGCCCTGGCAGGCATAAATTCTCCATGCTGCTGCTTGCTGACCTTCACGTCTGAGTGGGTCAGCTGTGCTGGGAGGACCCCCTTTGCTGCCCTGAGCCATCGCCTGTCCTTGTCTCTCCCTCTGTGTCTGCCCCTGCTGCTGTGAGAGAGGTCGGCCGCCTGCCTGCCTCTCCTGATCCCAGGCTCCGGCTGGCTGGGCACCTGCGCCTAGGCAGGCTCCCTTCTCCTGCGGTCGGGGCAGCGGCACCGTGATGGGTCTGTGGCTGTTCCGCTTCTGCTCCCAGCACTTGTGCCATGCGTTTCTGTCTGTTCTGGAAGCTCCCCGCTGTGTTTTCCGACACTGCGTGCTCCTTCCCCGCTGCAGTGCCACACGAAAGCTGGGAGGCATCTGTGGCTCTGCAGGGTGTTGCGTTGTTTCAGAGAGACGCTCCCAGGAAGTCGCCGGCTGAGAGCAAGGCTGGACGCGAGCGGATTTCCCAGGCAGTCAGGGCAGTGCCTCACGTGGCCCTCTCGCTGGCCGCGTGGCTCCCTGCACGTGGGTGCTGTTATGCTGCAGCCGTCCGCAGGGAGCCAGGACCAGAGAAGGCCGAGGTGCTCACGGCTGTGGCTTTTGACGGCTGGATGTCCCCACGGGCTCCCACAGGGAGGCCGCCAGGCCCTGCAGAGCCGGTGTCCACTCACTTAAGTGCAGAGTTAGCGTGAGATGAATAGAGGTGGAAGGTGGGGGACAGGGAGCTGTGAACTCAGCTGCTCCTTAGGGGTGGCTGGGGAGGGAACCAGGGCATGGGGAGCACGAGGGCCCTGGGGGGCTCCCCGATTGCTGCGTCCACTTGGATTTGAGACGGTCCAGGGCACCAGCGGCTGCCTCCCCCCATCCAGTAGAGAACTCAGGGTCCCCCTGTACCTGCCCCTGAGTGTGTGTCACCTGCAGGGCAGGGCCTGACCTCCCCTGCTACTGGTTTCAGGCCTTGAGGTCAGCAGGATGGGCATTGTCCACGGTGCACCTGCCACAAGGGGACTGAGCAGAAGAGACAAGTGTGGGAGGTGGGGGGACAGCTCATCTGTACATGGGGGGAGGCTGCTTTGGTGGTGATTCCTCGCTCACTCCCACCCCCAGCTGGTAGCCCCCACGTCCCCTCCTTGTGGGCCAGACTTGGTCTGCTTCCTCCACATGACCCTGCGGGACTTCTGTGGTGAGGCCAGAGAAGGCTGTGCCCCCGCAGGCACTGCTGTGGGGAACCTGTACCCCAGTCCCTGCGGTCACCACCCGCCCAGCAGCAGGGCCGCCGTGGACCCCGTGGGAGCCCCGCCCTCTACGGCCAGGCCAGGGGACCCTTCAGCAGGCGGATGTCTCAGCCTACCACTGACCACAGCCCTTGAGAAACTAGCTAGAGTGTCCGGCCTCAGCCGCTGCTGAATTCCTGAGCCACACCCATGCAGCGAGACAGAGGGGTGCTCTCTGTCCCGGAGTTTGGGGACAGCTTGCTGTGCGGTCATCGGAACCACTGGCCATGGTGGGGCCATTTCAGCGTGCATGCCTAACCACAGTCTCGTGTGAAACTGTTTAAAACTGACCAGGGCGCATCCGTCCCTGAGTGGAGGTCCTTCCCCGGCTCCCGCGAGTGGAGGTGGCTGGAGAGCAAGCATTGCACTAGCCTCTGTGCCTCGAGGTGGAACTCAGGCCAGCCCCCGCACGGTCCCACTCCTGGTCACCAAGGGACGCCCAGCCTCGCTTCCTTGCCCGGTGTGGTGCTCTGGGAAGGATGGTCTCTCCCGTGCAGACCCCTTGCAGTTAGCTCGGAACACTAGAGCCCCAGCAGTCCTCCTCCCCCCTTCCTCTTCACTCCCGCTCCTCCCCTGGCCCACGAGAGGAGGGGAACAGGCTGAGACAGGTCCCCGAGCTGCAGCCCCGCACGCCTGTCCCCCCGGGAGAGGCACCCCAGTGGTGCTCATCACACGCTGCGTGGATTGTGTGTCACAGTGGCAGGGTTGTTTGCAGCCGGGTGAATTGTGTGTTACAGTCGCTGGGTTGCTGGCAGTTACGTGAACTGTGTGTTATTGGCGCTCGTGGGAACCTGCGCGTGTGGTGCCAGTCCCAGGCCTCGATGCTCTTACTTGCTGCCTGCCAGTCCTTAGGGAAGACAATGTGACCCAGGAGACAAAACTGTGCTTGGGAGACCCGGAGAGCAGGTGCAGGTGGTGATGGGATATGCGTGTGCATCTGGGAAAAACATTCAAATGTTAGACAGCACTGCTTCCCCTGGTCCTCTGCTCCAGTGCTGATTGAGGCCCGAGACAGCCAGGTGGGGCGCTGTGGCTTGGCCAGGGTCTCTTCTCCAGGCTGGGGTCTTGCAGGGAGGGGTCTGCCGCGTCTGGTTCTGCCTGTCTGCAGAGCTGAGTGTGCGCATTCCGCTGGCACGGTCCCCGCGGCAGCACGGGTCCCGGGTGTAGCAAGTCTGCGGCTCAGAGCCCCCTGATAGGCTGTTCTCCGCCTCACCCAGTTCAGAGAAACAAGACCTCAATGCAGACCGCCACAGGTCTGGGTGGGGATTAGTGCTTGTGATTCCTTTAATGACAGAAACGCCTTGCCAGAATATGTGGAGGACGTCGGAGAGACCGCACAGCAGGGCACGAAAAAGGAGGTGACTGTTAAGCCCCAGTGCCGGGCCCCCAGCGACCCAGCACAGGTTAGGAAATGGAGCAGGAGCAAGCATTTCCTGAAGAGGCAGTCGGGCATTTGTGTCCAGCGTCAGGACGGGAACTGAGAGGGCAGGGGTAGAAGAGGATAAGCTCATTCACAGTCACCATTTTGCAAACAAACAGAAGCTGTTTCAGCCACACCGGGAGCAGGGTACTGGCCTGCGTGGGTTTGCCATCGTCACAGAGAACAGGTGCAGAACCGGCGGCACAGAGAACAGGTGCAGAACCGGCGGGCACGGGCCTGCCTGCTCCCGCTAACGTACTCTGGAAGAGCTTCTTGGGAGAAAGGCTTATCTCAGCCCTTGCTGCGGGGGTTACAGCTCAGGATGGCTGGCCCGTATCCCACCTCTCTGCAGGTACTGTCACACGGTGAGCCTGGGCGTCCGGGCTGAATGTGAACTCAGAAAGTCGTCCCCCCGTCCCAAGAGCCACCCTCTGAGGTCAGAGCCGGCCCCACCCCTGTCATGTCACGTGCACCAGGGTCCTCCGGCCGCTAGCATCAGGTGCGTGGGTTGTGGGGACACCTGCTACCAGCCCACAATGTGGAGGCGTAAGAAAGCATGCGTGGGTGGAGTGAGGAAGCTCGCCATCAGGCCACACGGGGAACAACCCTGAAAGCAGACATCCTTCTGGGAGTCAAACAGTTCCTTTCAGACTGCTCCTCCTTGTTTACACTCAAACGTGTACAGCCCATAAGGATCAAAGTTTGCGTAAGAATGCCAGCTGTAGAGTTTCTTGGAATTTTTTTTTTGGAAAGTTTTGATTATTATTGTTATTATCCTATGTGGTTCAAACAGGAAGTGAGGAAGTAGATGGCTGGGGCTGGCATGGTGGCACAGTGGGTTAAGCTGCCCGGGGCAGTGCAGTGCCACCGTCCCATTTCAGAGTGCTGGTTCCAGTCCTGGCTGCTCTGCCTCTGACCCAGCTCCCTGCTAATAGGCTTGGGAAGACAGCAGTGCTGCCCTAAGTACTTGGGGCCCTGCCACCCCCATAGGAGATACTGATGGAGCCCCTGCCTGCAAGCTTCCGTGTGGGGAGCGAATGAGAAGATGGGTGCACGCTCTCTCCCTCTCTCTCCCTCTCTCTCTCTCTCTCTCTCTCTCTCTCTCTCCCTCCCCCTCCCTCCCTCCCTCCCTCCCTCTCTCCCTCTCCCTCTCTCTCCCTCTCTCCCTCTCTCTCCCTCTCTCTCCCTCTCTCTCCCTCTCTCTCCCTCTCTCCCTCTCTCTCTCTCTCCACCCTCCACCCGCCTCCCTCCTTCCTTCCCTTTGAATAGTCAAGCTTTCTGATTGGAAATTAAAGAATAAGGAGAGGGGCATTTCACCTTTGGGGTTTTTTCTTTTCTCCAACATATTTTTCCTGTAAATGAAGAAACGTCCCAGGGTTTTCCAGTTTGCTTAGTGGACTCCGAGCTGCATCGCACAACAGCCCATGGGGCAAGGAATTTAGAAGAAACAGTGTCACCTGCTCCTCTTCCCTGGCCAGCGTTTGTTCTGCCCCTGTAAATACCTGTGTGCATCGCGCACAAAAATGGAAACAGAAGGTGAAAGCAGTTAAGTTTTGCATAACGGGGAAGTCCACATCCACGGGAAGGGTGGGGTGTGTGAGAAGTGCAGCCGAGGAGATGCTGACAAGGGAGAAGCTGGGGCAGTGGTAAGCAGTGACCCCGATGGTGCACGGCACACAGCGGCTTGTGGTGGGGGAGGCCCCTGCGCCCACCCAGGTCTAACTGAGTGGCCGAAGACAGCGGCTTCACCTCCCTGACCCTGGAGTCTTTGTCACTTTAAACAACATGGTCTTTCCCATCGATTTCTGGAATTATGTCCCTAAAATGTGACAGTGTGTGGTTATTTTGTGTGCTAGGTGTTTTGTAAGCAATTGTAGGAGCAGAGTAACCTGTCTCTGTCGTATACCTGGATGGAGGGCGGCGACCTGGAGACCAGAGGGTGGGGCCCCTAAGAGCCCCTCATTCCCTGCCCAGCCCCTGCTCAGCCCTGGGCGAGCCTGTGCCAGACAGGGGCACCCAGCACACAGGCTGCGGCAGGGCTCCCCTAGGTGCCTGTGGTTTTCTGCCTCGGCCATCTGTGCAGTAAGCCCGTGTGTATTGAGACTTGAGGAAATCGCTGTCTAGAATGTGGCTCATAGTTCTGTTGAGAATAATCCCGCCGCAGAGGTCGGCTCTGTGAGGCAGCGGGATGCAGGTGCGGGGGTGCCGTGGGAAAGCCGCTGTGTGGGAGGCCACGCCCGTGGCAGGGTGTTTGGAATCAGTCCTGCCTCCATTCTCAGTCCAGCTCCTTGCTGGTGCACCTGGGAGGCAGCAGAACATGGCTCGAGTGCTGGGGTCCCTGCCGCCCACGCGGGAGACTGGGATGAAGCTCCTGGCTTTCCGCGGCCCAGCCCTGGCCGTTGCTGACGTCTGAGGAATGGACCAGTGGATACACGTGCTGCCTGTCTGTGCCTGTATGTGTCTCTGTCTCTTCCTTCCTGCTACCCTCTCTCCCTCCACCTCTGTTACCCTGCCTTTCAAATAAATGAATAAATCTTTAAGGAATAGTGTAAGAAAATGAATATACCAGGGGCTATTTGCATAAAGGAAATGTGTTTTTATGTATTTTTAAAACCACCTGTTTTCTTAGCCATCATGGTCAATCCATCTTAGCCATGATTTCATTCAGCTTTTTTGAGCAGAGTGGAGGTTCCCCGGGGACAGCCATTATGGCGACTGCTGCACAGTCAGCGCTAGAAACATGCTCGCCACGAGTGAATGCATGGCAGTGGCTGAGAAGGACTGATTCTCTTCTCTTCTGCGGCACAGTAGTTCAATTTAAAATTATTAAAATAAAAATAAACATGGAAAAATCAGAATTTCCTATGGGTATAGCAATTTTTAAAAATTATCTGGGGAGACAGTGCTGTGGTGCAGTAGGTCAATCCTCCACCTGCAGCGCCAGCATCCTATGTGAGCACTAGTTAGAGTCCCAGCTGCTCCTCTTCCAGCCCAGCTCTCTGCTGTGGCCCGGGAAGGCAGTGGAAGACGGCCCAAGTGCTTGGACCCCTGCACCCCATGGGAGACCGGAAGAAGCTCCTGGCTTCAGATTGGCCCAGCTCAGGCCATCACGGCCAATTGGGGAGTGAACCAGCCAGACCTTTCTCTCTGTCTCTCCCTCTCACTGTCTGTAACTCTGCCTGTCAAATAAATAAATGACATCCTTAAAAAAAGTTATCTGGATCAGGGTTTCCAAGATTGGGGTATAGGGACAGGATGATCCGAGTCAGGAGGGGCAAACTTGATAATTGAAAAGTAGAGAAGACGCACGCCAGAGACAAAGCTGTGGGAAACTTGCAGCAGGAAACCCGAGAGAACAGTAGAGCCTGGGCAGGTCCACGGAAAAGGAACAGATAAGCAAGGGAAGTGGTGGCGGCTCGGACCAGGGAGGTCAGCTCTGGCTCCCAGCAGACCAAGAGAGATGGGAATCCACGGGGCCATGGAGCTGCAGACAGCAGTGGGAGGAGAGCCCGGCTGACTGATTTTGAAGTTCCTCGTGGGGAAAAGAGAGGAAATATAGAGGAATAAATGGAGAGGTCGGGCAGCTCCCTACCTGCCTCCCCCGACACACCCGGGCTTGCAGCCGGCTGGGAAAAACCACTTTGCACCTTCATTTGTTTACAGTTTTGGATGCAAGCAGGGGACTACGCCCTTGCCTCTCATGTGAGCCCATCAAAGGCGGGGGTCACCTCACCTACCCCCACCCAGGAATGAGAACCACAACAATTCAGAAGAATTTCTTCCCCCACCATGCAGGCTGTACAGCAAGGAGAAGTCCTGTCAGAAGCCTGGCTGCAGTAGGCGGGGCTCCACACACCTGAGCTCATACCTGCCCTGGCCACCATTGAGAGGTGCGCCCGGCTCCAGGAGGCGGGGCTCCACGCACCTGCTCTACACACACAGACCCATAGCAGCTCAGAACAGAAGGAACCGACCCCACAGGAACGTTTCCACGATTAGCAGTGCAGTTCATTAAGCAGGGTGATCTAAAGCTGCACACACCAGGGACTAACAGCAGAGAGTCCGCAATTGTGCAGAAAGGGGGGGTGACGCCAACAGAAGTGAACAAACTCCTCCAACCAAATAACCAGAGGAGAGGTGCAAAGCCCCACAGGGCTCTTACATTGGATTCCTACTCCACCCTGGAATACTGAACGGAGCACCCAAGCCACAGCCAGCACACACCTCTGGTGCTCACTGAAAGTGTACATGTCCCACCAAACACAAAGACACAAATCAAAGAGAAGGGCAGCCAGACAAAAAATACACAAATACTGAAAAACAAAGGAAAAACCCTAGATAAGGATAAGGAAGAGACTCTCAGCCCCCCAACGGAACACAGCACTTGAATAGTGGAAGGTGAAGATGAAGAGATCGAAGATGCACCAGAAATGAAATTCAGAAAATTAATCATCGGATTACTTAGAAGCAATCAGAAGCAAATTCACAAACTAAATGAAAAGTTTTCCCATGAAATTGAAATGTTAAAGAGAAGTCAGAATAAAATACTAGAAATGAAGAATTCAGTAGGTCAAATAAAAAATGCAGTGGAAAGCGTTAACAACAGAGTAGGTGAGACAGAAGAAGGAATATCAGAAATAGAAGACAAATTTCTGGAAATATTACTGTTCAGACAAAAACAGAATAAGTTATAGAATACTGGAAAGCACTGTCAGAGATCTACAATATTCT